>NC_058135.1:206022023-206081013 GCF_016433145.1 Gracilinanus agilis
TCCTTTCCTTTCCTTTCCTTTCCTTTCCTTTCCTTTCCTTTCCTTTCCTTTCCTTTCCTTTCCTTTCCTTTCCTTTCCTTTCCTTTCCTTTCCTTTCCTTTCCTTTCCGTTCCGTTCCGAAATAGCCCAGGTAAAATTAGACAAGACAAGATAGAAATTGATGACTCCACGGGATAGCCAGAAATAGTATAACAAAATGGAAAAATGGAAAAAATAGAAAAATATGCAAGTTTCCAATATCAGAAATAACTGAATACTGGAAAACAGGTCAAGGAGAGATAACTTAAGAATCAATGGAATACCTGAAAGCCATGATTAGAAAAAAATCCTGGATGCTATGTTTCAGGAAATCAAGTGAAAACTACCCAGAACTCTTTGTACCAAGGGGCAATGTGAAGATAGAAATAATTCACTTATTACCTTTTGAAAGAAATCTCAAAAGGAAAAAACCCTAACCAAAATCCCAGACCCACATCAAATTAAAATGTTATAGGTATTCAGAAAGAAACACTTCAAGTAACAAGGAATCAAGGTCAGAACTGAAAAAATCTGGCAACTTCTAATGAAAACAAGAAGAGATTTTTAGAATATAATATTCCAAAAGGCAAAAAAGAGAAACTTACAAACAAGAATAACTTGCGCTACAAAGCTGACTACAAGTCTTAGAGGGGGAAAAAATTGATCTTTAATGGAATAGAGCCTTTCTCATGAAAATATTAGAGCTGAGTGGGAACTTATAAATGTAAGCACAATAGTTAAGAAAACATAGAAAGGTATATTTATTTGAGAAATCAGAAGGTATATGATGATGTAGTGCTAGTATTCTATTTGGGGAGCAAAAACAGGTATCCTTTCAGAACCTTAACATTCAGAACCGTTACTGTATCTAGAGGATATTAATGGAGTTAAATAAAAAAAATGGAGGACCTGGGGGTTTATTGTTTCTGTTTCTTAAGATGGGAAACAGAAGAGAGAGTAAAATGAAGAATATACTTGTATAGAAAGGAGGAAGAAATAAATGAACTTTCTCTTTCTCATAATAGGGATACTGGAGAAGAAATAATATGGTAACAGAGAGTCAGGAATGAGAGAATAGCCATTAGATGATTCTCACTCTTACCTAAACATACACAATACAAATACTTTTGTGTAGAAATACACCAGATTCACAGGGAAACAAGTGAGGTTCAAGAGAGGGTAAAGTGAGGGGGATGATTGATTTTCACTAGTGGAATTTAGCAGAATTCAAGCAAGAGTAAAGAAGGCAGATTGTGGGAGCAGTCCAGGGCTCAGATATGACAAGAATGAGAGGTGGTAGGACAGGCAGCTTAGATATTCAGATCTGGTTCATGGGTGGTACAGTTGAACTGGTAAAATAGAGGATCAAGATTGGAAGTTAATAAAATGAAGCAAAAGTTGGAATGATTGCCTGGACTGTCAAGGAAGCCTAGAGTGATTGGAAGTTGCTGAGACTAAGGAAGAGAGGTTTAGTAGGACAGTGTTTGAAAAAGCACTGAGTTTAGTGGCAGAGGATCTGGGTTTAAACGCCATCCTTGACAATTATTACCTTTGCAACCTGGGACAAATCACTTAAACTTCTTGTGCCTCAATTTTTGATTTCTAAAATGATAGATCTTAATCAGATGGCCTTGGAAATACTTTACAGTTCTATATCTGTGATCCAAGAAAGTCAAGTCAGACTTCTGGTGTTGCGGAGTTTAAAATGCTTGTGGATGTTGATGAGATCAAAGAAATGAATGCCCTTTTGTGTGATTGAGATACAGTGCAGGTACAGATCATAGGAGTCAAGAGGTTGATGAATTGGAAAAAAGTCCCCAAATTTATAAAACAGGAATTGGTGTGGAGAAGGAAATATAAATATTGCAGAAAAAAGAGCCACTAAGGACTAATTATATTCATGGGGTTTATGTTATGACCAGAATATCACTGTAGGCATTTGACCAAAAGTTGGATGGGAATTAGTAATGTATCCATACATACATGATGCAATATATTAAGGGGTATGATAAGCAAAATCCAGGAATTGGATTAGATATTTATTAAAATTTATTAGAATATTATATTCCTTCTTTTAAAGAGGATATAGAAAAAGCTAGAGATGGTTTTGGGATGAAACCCTTGAGGAAAGATGAAGGGATTAAGCTTTTCTTTACTCTGGAAAAATGAAGACTTTATTTTCCCATCTATATGAAAGTTTATTGTGAGGAGGAGGCCATTACTATCAGGTTATTTACCATATACTTAGAGGACCAAACAAAAATTTGCTCAAGTGGCAAAGTAGAAAGTTTAGTTACTGAAATTAAGAGGTTATGGATGATCTAGTCTTGGGAGATATTTTAAAATACTATCAACTGATAGTTGTTTTTTTTTGGGGGGTATTTTTGACATTTAATTGTATGAAGTATATAGTCATTTATTTCTTTTTCTATTTATTTAATTACTTTACTGTAGTCAACTAAACATTATTGTAGAAACTTTAAAAATGGATAACCTATGTATGTACTTTTCATAAAATCCATAGAATTAATATTTTAATCTATGTATTATTTTAATTCTTACCTTTGTGATCTTGAGAAAGTCACTGAACATCCTTGTGTTTTAGTTTCCTCATCTATAAAATGTGCTAGTTAAATAACTTCTAAAGTTTTCTTGTAGCTCAAAATCTGTAATCCTGAAGTAAGTCAGCATTATGCAGCAGTATGTCCTCACTTGGACCATATTTAGTTTAAAGTGAGAATATTTTTCTGTTCTGGGACTTTTGTATGGTGATATCGGAGATTTTGTCAAGAATAGGAATAGTTTTTTTTTAAATAATTTTTATTCTTTAGAAAAGTTATCTTGGTTACATGATTCATGTTCTTACTTTTCCCTTCACCCCCACCCACCCCCGACTTCCCCCATCCCATAGCCGATGCGCATTTCTACTGGTTTTAACATGTGCCATCGATCAAGACTTATTTCCATATTATTGATAGTTGCATTGGTGTGGTAGTTTCCAGTCTACATCCCCAATCATGTCTTCCTCAACCCATGTGTTCAAGCAGTTGCTTTTCTTCTGTGTTTCCTCTCCTGTAGTTCTTCCTCTGAATGTGGGTAGCATCTTTTCCATAAATCCCTCAGAATTGTTATAGTTCTGCTGCTAGTACAGAAGTCCATTACATTCTAAAGAATAAGATTAGTTTTAATGTATCTTGCTTATCTGTTGGCCAGGAGTTGTTTATAAACATGGTATAACTCTTTTGCAACAGGGAATTCTCTTGGTATATGACATTACAAATTACCAAAGCTTTGAGAATTTAGAAGACTGGTATAACATGGTGAAGAAAGTGAATGAAGAGTCAGAAACACAGCCATTGGTAGCCTTGGTGGGCAATAAAAGTAAGTTATTTTAATATTAATTAATATTGAATAAAAATTTATTTCCTTAACAGAAATACAACAAGCCTAGTGCTCTTATTTGTGAAAAAATAGTTAATATACTTAGATACATTTGTAGAAATAGAGCCTTTATAGAATGCCCAGATTGTGAGAACCAAAAATGTCCTTTAATGTGTACAGGTTTTTTTTAGTAACTGTTATGACTGGTTAATCATGATGCGACTGCTGCTTTAACCAGTTCTCTTAAGGTAAGTGCAGTACTGATAGTGTTCACTTAGGCTTCCTGTGTTTTGAACATGACATTTTGGACTACTAAAATTATCAACAGAGCTGCAGATTTTGTGACAGTACTTGACATCTTGTATATTATGCTTCAGAGATTTTTTTTGAAAGATGCAGTTCCTAAAGTGATTCTGATTTGGGAAGTTTAAGGTAACTTCTTATATTCAGCACTAGAATACTGTCATATTCCAGGTAAAACTTGAGAGCCTAGAGAAATGTTTTAAGAGTGAAAACTATAATAGAGGTATTCCGTGTTTAATATTCAGAGTACAGTGATCTGTTTGCTCACTCTCACTTGAGGTTAGAACAAGAGAAAATTGCATTGTGAAGAAATTAGATTTAGGTGTATTCTTATCAATGAAAGTTGTTAAATATTTTTAATATTTAAATACATTACCAAGGGAATTAACATTCTCCAAAGGCCCTTTAAAAAAAATAAGTTGTCATAGAATGGTTAAAAGATAGTTCTTTCTGAAGACAGAACTTAAGTTTCTCCTGTTATTATTATCCTGTGAATCTAGATGGCTCTAGGTGTATAAAATGGGGTGGGAGAAGATAGAAAATTTATTTTGATTCTAGCACAAAATATTACAAATAATTCATATAAAATTTTGATTGCTTTATAGAAAATGATTTTGCCTGTCTTGACATAGTTCGACTTGGTAGAAATTTTTTTTTGTTTTTTATAAAGCTTTAGGCAGTTTTATTTGCAGTATATTGGTTGTGTTTACATTCTTCTATCTAGTTTCCATGGAACCCTTTTTAAAAACTGAATAAAATGATTGCTTATCAGTTTTCTGTAGTTCCTTTATAAAATTATAGCAAGTTCAAATAACTTTCTCTTTATCCTGTCAATATGCTAGTTTCCATTTTAGCCCATCTTCTCTTGGTCCTAGAGACTCAGCCATTACATATGATTGAGTTTGTATTGTAGTAGAACCCTTTCTTGTCATCTTTTGAGAAAATTTTCAAAGGATGAAGAATGGGGAGAAGGCTTGTTTTAATTTTTCTCATAATTTGATCACCATCTGGGTAAGGGATGAATATTCCTCTTTCATGGTGTATTGGCACAGTTATTTACATATGTTATGTTATATGTTTATACTATGATCTGAGGCATCTAAGCATTGGCCACTGTCAAAGACTGGATGGATCATTGGATCAATGGATCATTGATCTGTTCTGATGTTGCTATTCCCAGGTTTTAAAAAAACAATATTTATATAATGAATACAAATTTATTCAAAAATTCAGTCTTTGAGAATATAAAAAAGTCTAGCTTTTCCCCCTGAAAGCCTCAGCTGTAACCCCTTTCTTATATGTATTATAATAGGATCTTTTTGTGTGTGATCATATTCTATGTGTGTAGTCACATAGAATGGTACATATGTTAAATGAAGAGATTCCAGGAAAAATTTATTTCATAGCCTTTCATTTTGCTTAATGTCATGTGTTCATGTAATGAAAGATCCTTCAATTAAGATTACTAAGGCTATAGTTCTGAGTTTTCTGAATAATGTTTGATTTAAATTTCAAACTTGAGTTTATGCTAGACTAAGCATATGTTTTCTCCAAAGAAAATTTATATTTATATGAAAATGTTGGACTTAAAGCAGTAGTAACATGGAAAATAATATATAGCTTTATTCTGTTTTGATCAGTATTAAAATAGAATCATATATTCTAAGATTGGTTTGTATTTAATTTGTACTATTCTTGGCAACCTAGAAGATGAGTGTTAAAAACTAATGTAGGTAATAGGAAATATCAGTAATAGTGGGCTGGTATTTTTATTCTAAATAAACAAAGGATTACATGGATAAATTAGAGGAAAAAATGGTAGAAATCATTTTCTCTAGGCAACTGGCATACTAATTAATTTTCCAGGTTCACTCATTTCCCTGCACTTTTGCTTACATCAGTTTCTTTCTACTTGTGTAAATTTTAGCTTTTGTTCAAGGCTCACCTCAGGTCCTGTTTTCTCTGTGACCTTAATTTCCCTTGATCTCAGTTACTGTTCTCTTCTTTTAACTCCTTGAGCTAATTAACTCTGTTACTTTGCATATGCATTGAATGTTACTTTTTCTGTGTATGTCATGTTTCACCAAATAAGATTGTACTGTAGTCCTTTCCAGGAAAAGGATCCTGACTTTGACAAAGATCAAATGAGATGAGTGCTTTGCAAACCATAAAATGCTATACAAATGCTTTAAAAAGCAATACAATTTAAAATAATACATGTTGAATATCGATATTGCTTTAAAATAATATTTAATTTTTTGGGCATTTTTTGCCCTGAGGGACTTAACATTGACCCTACAAATAATAGGTGCTTAATAAATGTCTGATGATGTTGATTAAGCAGATGATTCCTCCAGAAATTGGTTCTCATATTTTACAAGTATCCAACCTGGGTAAGTCTTGGTGATTTTGATTTTTGGTCTCATTCTAGGAGCAGTGCACTCTCTAGTGCACCATCAGCTAGACAAGTTACGTGAGGAAAAGAGACCATGATGTACTTTTTGTATTTCGCATTAAAGGAAATTTGGTAGCACAGATATGTTTATGGCTTCCAGACAGACTTGAGTTCATCTCCAGCCACAGGCATATACTTGTGTGCTTCTGAGTGAGCCATGTAGTTTCTTAGTGCTCTGGATACTCTCTATTACTCTTAAATTGCACAAAAGTTGTTAGTCTTTATCAGGAGAGAGAATTACCTCATCTGGGATTTCCCTATACCAGTGATGGGCAAACTATTCCCTGCGGGCCAGATCCAGTCTGTAGTTTGCCCATATATACCAATAAAATCACAGGCCCCTATACCTCTTCTATGTGCCATAAACATTTGTACTCAATAATATTTTGATTTTTTTGATGACTAAAGGATATTTTTCTTCTTTTGTGGTTAGAATTGGTAGAATTGGTTTTTGGCAAATGCTGGCATGTTCCTATCCTGCCTCCCAACTCTCTCCTAGTCACTGGTAGTAACCAATCAATCATCAAATATTTATTGAGCATCTACTATGTGCCAGATAATGTTATAGGCATTGGGAATATAAAGATGACGATAGGCCCTGTTCTCAAAGAGCTTCTTTTGGGGGAGAGAATATACATAATATACAGAATCAACACAAAAATTGAGTAGCTGAGGGATGCAGGAAAATGGCAGTTGGAGAGGGTTAGGAAGGGCTTCATGTGCTGTCTTCAGTGATGATAGTACTTGAATTGGTTCTTGAAGTAATGGATTCCACCAGTTAAATTGATGATATGCATTCCAGGTATAGGAGATAGCCAGTGAAAAGGCCTCCCTACTGGGCAATATAGTGCTGTATGTGAGGATTAGAGAGAAGCCCAGTTTGGATGGATTGTACAGGGGAAGAAGGAGAATGATGTGTTTGTGAAGCTGGAAAGACAAATTAGGGTTAGGTGGTGAAACCAAACTGTAGCATTTACATTTGATTCTAGAGGTAATAGGAAGCCACTGGAGTTGGAGTAGAGGAGTTAAATGTGCTTAAGGAAAAACTATTTAGCAACTGAGTGGAGGATGAATTGAAGAAGAGAGACAGAGGTTGAGAGTCAGAAATAAGTCCAAGTGAGAGGTGATGAGGACCTGAACTAAGGGGGTGACTGAGTAAGTAGGAAGAAAGGAATTCATGTGAGAAATTTTGTGGAGATAGAAACTGCAAGATTTTTCAAGTGATTAGATATATAGAATGAATAAGAATATGTAAGACGAGAGACTGGAAGGATGGTAATAACCTTGACACAAACTGGAAGAAGATTGCTTGAGAGGGCAGATAATGAATTCTATTTTGTATACTGAGTCTGAGACATGAGTATGGGACATCCACTTTGAAAAGTCTAGTTAGTAGTTGGTGATACTGGTCTGAAGGTTAGGAGAAAAATTGGAACTATGACTAAACACAGCCCCAGATTTATAGAGGGGTGTGTGTGTGTGTGTGTGTGTGTGTGTGTGTGTGTGTGCATGTGCATGTGCATGTGCATATATGTGAATTATTTGCATATAGATGACAATTAAAATTCATGGACACTAATGAAATCTTCTAGAGAAAAAGTAGAGAGACAGAAAAGAAGGCCAGGACAGAATTTTGGAGTCTACTCACTGGGTGTGTGTTATTGATAGAGGAGTCAGAAAAGGAGCTTGAGAAATGGGCAAACAGGTAGAAAAAGAACCTGATGAAAATAGTCAAGAAAACTCAGGTGGGAGAAAGAATCCAGGAAGAGAGGGTCAGCAATATCAAATGTAGCAGTTTATCTGAGAAAGGATGGAATGATATTGGACAGTAGCTTGAAGGGATGGTAGGGCATCTAATGACTTTTTCTTTTTTTAAACCCTTACCTTCCGTCTTGGAGTCAATACTGTGTATTGGCTCCAAGGCAGAAGAGTGGTAAGGGTAGGCAATGGGGGTCAAGTGACTTGCCCAGGGTCACACAGCTGGGAAGTGTCTGAGGCCAGATTTGAACCTAGGACCTCCCATCTCTAGGCCTGGCTCTCAATCCACTGAGCTACCCAGCTGCCCCATCTTCCCAATTTCAATGCACATACAACTTAAGTATTTACTGTCTCCAACCTCTTTACCCTTCCAGTGTATTGGTCTTCTCCCACCATGAGCTTCTTTATGAAATATAAGTTTACCTCATTTTGTATCTTTTCCCATTTCTCTTAATATTATCCTCTTTTCTTTACCTCTAGTTTATATATATATATATATACATATATATATATATATTTATACATACATGGCATTTCATTCTACACAGTTTGTCACTATTCCCTCTAAGTATACTTCCTCTAGCTGTCCTGATGATAATAACAAATTTTAAGAGTTACCAATTTCATCTTTTCTTATAGGAACATAAATCATTTGAACTTATTGGGTCCCTTAAAAAAAGTTTTGATTTTTTTGTTTTTTTTCCCCCTCTCTTAATTACCTCTTGATGATTCTCTTGAGTTCTGTGTTTGGACATCAAATTTTCTGTTTAAGTCTGGTCTTTTCTTTATAAATGCTTGGAAGTCATCTATTTTATTAAATGACCTTACTTTGCCCTGCAAGAATATAGTCAGTTTTGCTGGGTAGTTGATTCTTGGTTGTTGGCCTTGTTCCCTTGCTTTCTGGAATATAGTATTGCATGTCTTCTGATCCTTCAGGGTAGATGCAGCCAGATCCTGTGTTATCCTAACTGTGGTTCTATTGTATCTGAATGACTTCTTCTTAGCACCTTGTAATATTTTTTCCTTGTTCTGGTAGTTCTTGAATTTGGCCATAACATTTCTGGGCGTTGTTAGTTGGGGATTAAATGTAGGAGGTGATCTGTGGATTCTTTCAATCTCCACTTTTCCCTCTTGTTTGAGAATGTCAGGGCAGTTTTCTTGGATAATTTCCTATAGGATGATGTCCAGGCTTTTCCTTTTGTCATGATCTTCTGGTAGACCAATAATTCTCAAAATTTCTCTCCTGGATCTATTTTCAAGATCTCTGGTTGTGTCAATGAGGTGGTGTTTCATATTTTCCTCAATTCTTTCATTCTTTTGATGTTTTTAATAGATTCTTGCTACGTTGTGAAGTGGATTCTGATTTTTAAGGACTGAATTTCATCCCTGACTTTTCGGTTATTCTCCTTCTGTTATGATTTTCTTTGTGGCTTATCTTTCACTTTCTTTTCCTCGTTTTCAAGCTGGTATATTTTGGCTTTCAAGACACTATTTTCTTGTTTAAGTTCGTGTATTTTCTTTTCCCAATTGTCTTCAGCCTCTTTCGATTGTTTTTTGATTTCTTAAGTTAGTTGAATTTGAATTCTTGAGTTAATTGAATTTTGAGTTATTCCAAAGCCTGTGTCCATTTCACTGGAGTTTCTGTGTTTTTTCTTGGTATTCCTTGGTCCTCCTCAGATTTATTTGCTATTCGTTCAATACCTGGATAGAAGTTGTTGGTTGTAATTTCTTTTTTTCCTTTTCTGTTGTTTACTAATTTTTTTCCCTTCTTTACTCCCCTCCCCCTTTAATTGGCTGTAATCTTGCTCCTTTGATTGTTTGATCTGTGGGTTTTGGCTATTCAGTCCTGGAAGGACTTCTTCTCTGCTCTGTTGACTAATTATATTAGTGGGCCCTGAGGCCAGATCTTCCTCAGCTGGTAGTAAAAGCTAAAGATGTGGTTTTGGCTACTTTCACTTCAGTCTGTGGGTGAGTGAGTGTTGGAGCTTCCCTGCCCTTTGAAGATTTCTTATCTGCAGTATTGATAAGATTAAGCCAGGGTGGAATTGATCTCCTGTGCTCGATATGCCCTGAGGTCAAAACCTGGAGAAAGAGGGGAGGGCAAGATAAGATGGAGTGTTTGTGTTTGTCCTCTTTGGGCTTCTCCTCTAGCTGCCTCTGTGCAGTCTGTGATCAAAGCTTCAAGTCTGGCACAATTGTGCCAGTAAGGCACTCCCTCCAGACTAGCACCCTTGCCCACCCAGAGACTGAAGGATCTACTGGAAACTCAGTACATTACGTGGGGGAGGGGACCTGGGAATCTTCTTTTTTCATTTCCCCTTAAACCGGAGAGTGGAGCCTCCCCTGCCCCTTTTAAGAGGGGTTTAGCAGGAGGATCCCCAGCTTTGTTCTGTTGCCATATTTGGTTTTCTATTCTCTTGAAACCCTTTGTCCTTGATCAGTATTGAAGGGTTTATTGAGGTCTGGAGCCTTGCTGCTTCTAAGCTGCCATCTTCCCAGAATTCTCCCACCTCTGTTGTTCTTGTTGGATGTCTCACCCATCAATGAAAATTTAAATCAAAATAATAGGAAATTTTTTTTTTTGTGGATCAGCCACCTTTTGGAGAAAAAAATTAATCTGTTTTCTTTTGGATAAAAGGAATTATTTAGCTTAAATATGTTTAGCTTAGATACAGATAATGAAACCTATCTAGTCAAATTCAACCTATCCTTTAACTAAGCCACTTCTGAGTGGTAGACTTCCTCTGTATTGTTTCAACCATTATTGTCCTCTTATTGTGCCCTGTTGTGTTTGGACTCTTTTTACTGGATTATAGAGAATGTGGGAAATACTCTTTGCGTGGTTCCAATCTAACAACAGGTTTTTGTGGACATGATGACTTGGAGGGCTGATATTGAGAGTGGTGTTAAAGACTTCTGGTTTGTTAAGGAGATTTAAGAACTGATGATTTAAGAAGAACTGAACCTAAATTGAGTTTGCATACAAAAAAAAATCAACTTTTCTTTTTTGACACTTCTCTTTCTTCGCACTTGAGTCAGGAGGACTTCTGTGAGGGGGAGAAAGTTTAAAGAGAAGAGAAGTTGGCTTCTTCTTTTTCCTCACCCAGCTGCCATGTTTTTATGTTTCAAAGATTCAAATATGATCACAGAGCTGTAGAATTTTGGAATAGGAATCACAGAATGTTGGAGCTGGCCAGACTTTAGATACCATTTACTCCAAGAACCTTATTTTTTTTGCTCTGAATTTAGCAAATACCAAATAAAATGAATATTTCCATATGCAAAGCAGAACAGAAAAAGAGGATTACAAATGAAGAAATGGATTTGACCCATATTCAGCAGGGCAGTTAGATGGTACAATGGTTATAACATTTAACCTGGAGTCAAGAATACATTGGTTCAAATCTAACCTCAGCTACTTGGGTGAATTTGGGCAAGTCACTAAATCCCTTTCTGTCACAGTTTCCTCAGCTTTAAAATGGGGATAATGATAGCAACTACCTCTCAGGGTTGTTGTGAGGCATAAATGAGTTAATATTTGTAAAGTATTTAACACAGTGCTTGAAGGCACAATATAGGTGCTTAGATGCTCATTCCCTTCTGCCCTTGCCTTCTTTAATTTGTTTTTGATGTGACCTTTTATGTCTAAATCTTTTATCTACTTGAAATTGATTTTGATATATAGCGTAAAATATTCTTAACTTAATTTCTACCATACTACTTTCAAATTTTTCCAGCAGTTTTTGTTGAATAGCATATTAAATTAAATCAATTATAATTAAATAATAGCAGTTAATATTGAAATAATATTATAATGAAATAACAGTAAATAATGTTAAAAAATAAAATTTATCTGAAGAACAAAAAGTCAAGAATGTTAATGGAAATGAGGAAAAAAGTAGAAAGGAAGGGTAGGTGTGGTAGTACTACTAAGCAATAATCATGTAAAGTTGAAAAGACCTTGTACCCCTTTAAACTACATTACCCAAACTCCCTTTCACCATACCCATATTTCCTTAAGCCTTTTCCTATTGGTTGTGGGTTTCACAAGCTGTTTTGATATGGTTGTTGTGGGTGTGGTGACGGGGCATTTTGGAGAGGAGGCGGCATGGTATAATTATAAATTATATACTATGAACAAGTTATAATATTTAATATAAATGAATAAATTATAATTAATTTTCCCAAACAAAACCATATTTAATTAAAAAAATAATATATAATACCTTTTAGCTTGCCCCTACCCCCATATAAATAAACAAATCAATATATACATTAAAAATTATTCTATTTTCCACTTCCCTTTAATCTACCCTCTTGATCACAATGCTCAACAGTATAAATGCTACTCCACAAGTATATTTTTTGCCCAATTAGGAACTCGTAGAGTTCTAGATTACTTCCTTGTTTCTATGTGGTTTGTAGTTTTCTTTTTTTCTCTGGGTTGTATGGTCACAACAAAGGAGAATGTGAGCCAACATACAAGTTCAATTGAACCAGATAGTGCATCACTTACAAACTCAAACGACAGAAGAGGATTCTCCCCAAAATAGGCCTGATTTTTGAAAACCTGTTTCCCCTAACAGGAATATTAGGCCCCTCTTCTATATCTCAGGTGCAGAAACTCCTCTCTCGCACTCTGAACCAATTTGCTTATGCTCTGCAACTCCTGGCTAATATGGCCTACCCAACAGTCAGTAAATGATTCCTGTGCAGGCCTTTTTCTCTTAAGGGAAGTGTCCACAATAGGACCCGATGGGGATGTGTTCACAGTGAAACAATACAAGCCTTTCATGAGCCAGGATATAAAGGATTTCAAAGAAAACTGTCCATCTTTTGCAGAGGAACCCTTAACAGTAATAAAAATTTTGATATTTTCTATGACTATGACCCCTCTTATAAAGATGTAGAAAAATTGCTCCAGGCTTTCCTAACGGAACGGGAGAGGACTAAAATTATCTCCCATTCTAACAAACCTGAGGACTCAATGCAGTATGCTGGCCATCTGAAGATACTAACTGGCAGTATGACCTCAAAGACTATTCAGACTTACATCTTGCTAGGGGTGCCCTTCTAAGTGCAATGTGAACATATTATACAATCTGATGATGAGACACCCTCCCAATTCATGGACAGGCTTATTGAAATGGGAAATAGATACATGGAACTTGACCTTTCTGTTGAAAAGGATGTAAGACTAATAAAGGAACAATTTGTCCATAACTCTTGTAGAGAGATCCTAGATCATTTTAAAACAAATTGTCCTGCATGGCCCAAAATGGACCTTGATGAGTTAAGGAGAACTGCTGTTTATGTCTTTAACAACCATAAAGAGAAACAGGAAGAGAGTAATAGTTTGTTGGACATATTTGAAAAGAATATGGACATATTTCAAAAGATACTAGACTCTTTAAATGACTCTGTAAGTGATAGAGTTGAAAAACAAGTAAAAGAGTTTGCTACTCAACCAATGGCAATTGCCCCTCTCCAAGAATCTAACTTTCAGCCCCTTATATGCCATTTCTGTGGAAAAAGGGGTCATATAATGATGAACTGTAGGACTTGGAATCAAGCATCTAGAAATAACTTCAGAAATTACAACTTTAGAAATAATTACAATTATAGAAATAATGATTATAGAAATTATAGAAATAATAACGATTATGGAAATGATGATTTCAGGAATCATGACTTTAGGACTAGTAACAGATATAGGTAAATGGATCAGGCAATTGATAACTCATACCAAATGACTCCAGAGCAGTATATCTTGAGTGGAGCTCAGCCCTGAACCTCCCAGGGTGCTACTTCCCCTCAAGGAGGAGCCTAAGGGCCTACCCAAAGATTATGAAGGTGTACGGGGGTGGGGTGGGGTTGAGGCACAGGGATCAAAGGATACAACCTTTGATTTTCCAGACCCTGATGCCTTACTACCTGTTGTCCCCATCCACTGCCCGCCCCCCCCCCCCATACTGAAAAGCCCTATGTAACATTAAAGGTTGGTAACACCTATTATGACTGTCTTGTGGACACTGGAGCTTCCAGATCTGTATTGAAGAGTATACCAGACCCATATTGCAATTCCATAGGATCAATAAGTGTAGTGGGGGTATCGGGAAAACCCCAAATGGTTCCAAAGTTCTCCCTTAGAACAATAGCTGTAGGGCCCCTAAATGTGGAGCACTCCTTCCTATTGATGCCAGGCTCCCCTATAAACTTGCTGGGGAGAGATCTTTTATGCAAACTTAGAGCCATAATAAATTGCTCTCCAGATGGCTCTATGTCATTGGAATTGCCTGAGGAATCCTTAACTTTGCTCCCTCAGATAGTCATGAGATAATGGGGGTCTCCTACTTTTGAAATCCCAACAGATATACCTGAGTCTCTCGGGGCCACATCACCTTTTGATGTTGGCCTACTTAAATCAGCTGTCCCTGTCCAAATTAAAACAATCTAGCCCAACTCCTTCCATTCCTCAGTATCCTCTCTCAAAAGAGGCAACAGAGAGCATTACCCCAGTGATAAATTCAGTAATTTACCAAGGCATCACAATTCCCTGTAAATCTGAATACAATACGCCAATCCTACCTGTTAAAAAGTCAAAATTGGGGCCTGATGGCAAGCATCTCTATTGATTTGTCAAGGATTTGAGGGCAGTGAGCAATCATATTATAAAGAGACACCCTGTAGTTTCCAGTATAAATACTATCATTTCTTCTATTCCTAGCACAGCTACATACTTTACAGTAATAGACTTCTGCTCAGCCTTCTTTTCCATACCTATACATGAGGATTACAGACATATCTTTGCTTTCACCTGGAAAGGTTACCAATGGACATGGGCATGTTTGCCTCAAGGGTATGTCGAAAGCCCGAGCCTTTTTGCACAGATTTTGAGCCAAGACACAGATAATATCACATTTAAAAACAGCAAGTTAATTAAATATGTAGATGATTTACTCTTGGCCTCACCAGATTCCACAACATGTCAAGAAGATAGTAAACATCTTCTTTTAGAATTACATAAAAAGAGGCCACAAAATCTCAAAAGAAAAGGTTCAGTGGTGTCTCCCAAAAGTGCAATATTTAGCCTTTATTTTAACTGCTGGGTTCCATTTAATTTCTCCACAACATATTGAAAGTATCCAAAACTTAAGTGATCCTACCGCTAAAAAACAATTGAGGGCAATACTTGGAGCAACAGGATTTTGTCGGCAGTGGATCCCTTGCTATGGGGAAATCACTAAGTCCCTTGTAGCATTCACAAAAAACACAGTCCCTGAACCACTTAAATTGGAAAAGGAACACCGAACTGATCTTTCAGATTTAAAATATGCTATCCTGTCTGCCCCTGTCCCAAATTATGACAAACTATTTACTTTATATGTCCATGAAAGGAAAGGAGTAGCTTCAGGTGTTCTAACTCAACTATTGGGACCTGATCAATGCCCAGTAGCCTATTATTTAGCCCAGCTGGACCCAGTAGCTGCAGGAGCACCACCATGCCTTAGAGGAGTACCTGCCACAGCTTTATTAGTGACTAAATCTGCTAATCTGGTACTAGGATGCCCTCTGACCATAATGTGCCCGCACGAGATAGAGGCATTATTATTAAGACATAGAACTCAGGCATTACTGATCAAAGGATTACGAGTCACGAGATAACCCTATTGAATAATGAACATATCACATTAAAACGCTGTGGAGCTTTTAATCCTGCAACCTTGCTCCCTGATTTGCCAATTTCTGGAGAACCTTTAAACGATTGTACATCTTTGGTGTTCACTGTTTATAAACCTTGTAGTGATTTACTGGACACCCCTTTGGATAATCCTGATTTAATATTATTTACAGATGGTTCTTCTTTTATGAGAGATGGTGTGCATTATACAGGAGCTGCAGTAGTTACAGAATTGGATACTCTATGGTCAGCTTCTTTATCCTCACATGTAAGTGCACAAGGTGCAGAACTCACAGCCTTAAAACAGGCTTGTATCATTGCACAGAACAAAAGGGTCACAATTTACACAGACTCCCATTATGCATTTGGCATATGTCATGCTGTCAACATGTTATGGCTTCAAAGGGGATTCTTAACATCAGCTGGAAAGTGAATTGCTAATGCAGACCTTTTCACTGAACTTCTTTCTACCATCCAGCTCCCTGAAGCCATAACTGTTGTTCACTGCTCTGCATACACAGGTGGCACTAACCCTGTCTCCAGGGGAAATGATCGAGCAGATGCTGCAGCCAAACTAGCAGCCCTAGAAGGACCTGAGTTAATTATGCCACTAACAATTACTGATAATTTGGATCTATCACTTTCCTATAATGACAGGGAAGTGGGAAAATGGAAGCAGAAATTTAAAGCAAAATAGATAACTGGAGTATGGATGTCATCTGAAGGCAAGCCCTTGATCCCTAGGGCTTTCTATAACCAAATATGTCATTCTATCCATAAACACGGTCATTTCAGCACCCAAGGCATTGTAGACTCTGTTAAAAGAGTATGGATAGCACCTGGAATAACTACTATTGCCTCCAAAATATATACAGCTTGTCTTTCCTGCCATGCCTTTAATCAGCACACTTTTCGAGAAAAAGCTTTTGGTGGACGTCCTTTAGCTTACACACCATTTGAACATTTGCATATTGATTTTGCCTTTATGCCAAAAGCTGGACACTATAAATTTTGTCTGGTCATAGTCGATCAACTGACCAAGTGGCCTGAAGCATTTCTTACTGCTCAGGCCACAGCAGCTTTTGTTGCCAAAATCCTTTTGAAAGAGATTATTTCTCATTTTGGCCTGCCAGCATGTATTGATTCTGATAGAGGAACTCACTTTACTGACTCAATCTTATCACAAATTTATTCATGTTTGGGGATAACTCCTAAATTTTCATACACTATATCATTCCCAGAGCTCTGGCCAAGTTGAAAGGATGAATAAAGATCTTAAAACTATGATTGGCAAATTATGCATGGAGACTCCTTTAAAATGGCCTGAAATTCTACCTCTGGCCTTATTTTATCTCAGAAGCAGACCCAGAGGTGATTTACACATCTCACCATTTGAGATGCTATTTGGACATCCACCTATTCAGGCATAACCATTTAACCCTGCCTATACTTCATCGTTAGGAGGGGATACAACCATTGCCACTTATAGACAATTACAAACAAAATTGCGAGAACTCCACGACTCTGGAACTGTTGTTCAAGCAGGCCCCTTAGACTTCTCGCTTCATGATTTGAACCCAGGTGGTAGTGTGTACATAAAGCATTTCAAACGTACTGGGTCAACTGAACCTGCTTATGATGGACTATTCCAGGTCCTATTAACTACACCAACAGCCATTAAAATTGGGGAAAGGGACTCATGGATTCATTGCAGTCATGAGAAATGAGTACCCTCTATTGATAATGAATAATTCTATGTACTGAGTACTATTACCTGCACCTATTATATTTGACTATTGATTGTATTTGACTATTGTGATAAGAATGCTCTATTGCTGGATTTTGCACTATTTTGTTGCACTTTATTTGACTGATCCTTGTACTTGAGCGATACGTATACTACCTCACAACAAATTATCTGTATTAGTGACCTATATTGATCTGATTGCCTTTCAAAACATTTTATACCTTTTGTCATTCCTTTTGTACTTTCTTGGATATATTTTTGCTTTTTATGCCTCATTTGCACCCACATCACTTTGTCTACCTCATTTGCACTCACACTGTGGATCATGGTAAGTTAAGGAGGGAATGAATCTTATTTCTTGAAAATTAACCTCTATTCTTTACCTCTGTGATTGTATAAAACTACACTTTTTTTTGTTTTTCTTCCTACATGTGCAATACAGTATTTGATTTTTTTTCCTTTCTCTCATTTTTTACATTTGAAGTATGTCACCAGCATTAAATAGACTCTTGACTGTTTTGTTTTTTGCAATAAGAATAAGCTAAGATGTCCATTTGCCTAACATATAAGTTTATACCCAAAAAGTTTTGGATTATAGAAACCTGCCACTAGTTATTTAATTATTATGAGACTTTTTCTCGATGACTATGTCTAATCCAAGGAAAATCGGACCAGAAAGGAGCACATAAAGGAAAGAAACCAAACTAATCCTACAGGGATTGATGACATTCTACGCAAAGACTTGATCCTGTGTGAGACTCGAGGTTGCGATGCTTAGCATATGGTAAGATGTAGGACTTCTTTGTACCACACTTGATATCAAGTACTCAACATCAAATTGTTCTGGCTCCATTATCTCTGAAAGTGAAGAAAAGTATTGCACCGAGAAATGCTATTTCCCATTTGTCTCGAGATCTAGTCTCCTTTTTCCATTTCTTTCATGATGTGACAATTCACTGTAGTCCAGGCTGCTAAATTGGGTTAGTGAGTGATTGTTGTTGCAAAGCTTATGGGACATGGATTGCTACAGGAACTTGCTTTGATTTGTGAATTTTTTCCTTTTTCTTGTTCCTCGAATTTTTTCCTTTCATAGTTTTTTAATATCCTATATTTTCTTCAGAGGTTATTTTTTCTTTTTTACTTTTTATTTTTCTTTGGACTCTTTGATGTTTTGAGAATTGATTCATATACCTTATGACTTGACCATAAATTCCTGTGTGATTCCCATGTGTATCCCTGTATTTTCTTCAGGGGGGAATGTAAAGTTGTTCTCCTCTGGGGGACTATGTTATTTCTGTAAATTTGGACTTAAATTTGACCCTAATTTAGAACAGAAGATTACCTCCCAGAATCCAGAAGACGCCATGAAGATGCCTGCAGAGACCATACACACCACCAAAAGATCCAGGGAATTTCAAGACATGGAAAATTTGAATTTTGGGGGGTTGAATGTATTTATTTTGATGGACACTTTATGCCAGAAAGGGGACTGCCCCCTAAATGGCTTTTGTCAGTGCACTGAACATTGGTTTTGTTCTTTCTCCCTTTTATTTCCCTTTTATCTCTGAATTATTGTAAACTTTAATTTGATTATGTTTTCATGATCCATTGGGGAGACTTGTCTCCCAAAGGATCACAGGGGGAATGTAAAGTTGAAAAGACTTTGTACCCCTTTAAACTACATTACCCAAACTCCCTTTCACCATGCCCATAATTCCTTAAGCCTTTTCCTATTGGTTGTGGGTTTCGTGGGCTGTTTTGTTATGGTTGGTGTGGGCATGGTGACAGGGCTTTTTGGAGAGGAGGCGACATGGTAAAGGGTGAGTTGGGACTCTTTCCCTGTGCTTTTAATAAAATCCTTATAAATATCCTACTTTGGAGGCATTGAATATTGATTTTAAAACTTACAATCATCAAAATTATTTGGTACGAGTTAAAGAGAAGTTGCTCAGTGGAATGGAGCAGGCACATGACAATTTATTTTTTATTTGTTTGAGATCTGAAAAGCATTTATTAATAAATAGTATGATATATTAGTTATGTAATCAAGTCTCATCTAATAAAATTAACATGTGCTCCATATAACACATTATTTATTAACATATAAATATAAAACATTTTTTAGGCACTGAACAAAAAAATGGCACATGACAATTTAGAAGAGAATATAATAACATAATTTTCAATATACCAAAGACCCTATTTCCTGGAATCATAGAGTCACTATTCAGGATCTATCAACTAGTGGTCATTTATGCATGGTTTTGGCATTTGAATGCCTGGAACAACTACATAGTAAACTTTATTTAAAATTTCAATGTAAATTTGTTGGGAGAGTAGAGGACTAATATCTGATGGGGAAAATTTTATATTCCTATATATTTAGTTACAAAAATGTGATTTACAGTGAAATTGTGGATGACTCTTTGAAACACTAGAACTTTGATATTAATAGTGTCTTTTGGGAATCACCTCTATTAGGTGAGCTTATCTTATAAAAAGATCCCTTTGTCTTTTAGCAATTTATTTGCACATTTTTACTCCCTTGCATCTGACTTCTGTTTTTAGAGTATTCTCATAAGACCGAAGGGTTGGCTATTCTTTGTGTGACGTGCTAATATAAATATGTTGTAAGAGAAGAAAGAATGAGATGTAATTTAAAGGTAGTGTTTCCCTTTTCTTCCAAAACTTGAGGTTGGGGCTTATATATCCTTGGTTCAGGGGAAGACACATGAGCTGAAGTGCTACTGTAGCCTTAGCTTGTTGCTGCTGTGTCTTCATCTCAGAGGACCTTAGGTGCTTCTGATGAGACTATGGGTAGTTATTTAGGATTCATTATTTGGTTACTTTTCTAAGCACCTTAGGGTAAATGGGGAAGGGAATGAGAGAGATAGAAAAGTGTTGGGCTACCCTTTCTTCATTTTAGTTACAAGGTAGCATTATAGATACTATTACAGATGAGAAAGTAATAACTAGTTTAAGTAATTTATCCAAAGCCACAGTTAAAAGTAAGTGACAACTCCTGGAATTGAACCCATATAGTCCTTCCACTCTTCCATTGCTTTCTCCAGTTTTTAACGTCCCCATCCTTTTTTTTTTTTTTTTTTTTTTTTTTTTTTTTTTTTTTTTTTGGTAAAGGTAAAGCACACTTTGCTCTCTATTAAAAAAAAAGGAAAAATAGAAAAGCTCAGAATTTGTTGATAGATTTTTGTAAAACCTCAGAGGTTCTTTTTGCTCTTTTAAAGAAGAAAAACTGTTCAGTTGATGGGAAAAGGTACAGAAAAAAACTTTTCCCTCTATTTTAATTCTCAATATGCTAATTAAGGAAACATAAGGAGGCAAAAAATGTTAATATATAAAGTAAAATACTTATAAAGGCTTCAAAACGAATATATGAACTCTTTAAGGAAGAAATATTTTTTTTGTGTGTGTCCCCTAGGGTCTACATGCTAGGCACTTAAAACATGCTTGTTGTTTTGAATAGAATTGAATTGGAACCATCTTATACTAAGTTTCAGGCCTATGTATCACAGAATCTCAGAGTTACTTTAAAAGACCAGAGAAATCATCTAATCTAACACTATGTTCAATGAATAGTTCCTTCTTAAATAATAATATCATAAAGATATAGTGATGATCTTGAGAAATAGTCCATTGCCATAATTGTAAAGTAAAAGACTAGACCTTGAATATAGTGGAATGAAATCTTTTTCATGACAACCATTTTAATATTATATTCATTTTAAAAGTATTCATGCTTTGAGAAGTTTTCTTTGAAGTTCTTATTTATTTTTAAATCATGTAAAATAATATTCATTCACTTAAGTTCTCTTGGAAGTCTTATCATGGTTTGGAAGTAACCCTAGATTCTTTAAGCTATGCCAGAGTTGGAAAGACTTTATGTATAAATCTTGGCACTTAATTGTCTATCTTTTACCTGAGGACTGGCCTGTGTACATTTGGAAAGGCTTCTTACCAGGAGGCACGTAGGTCATCAGGTGCTACTCTTTTTCAGTCCCAACAATGCCTAAAAACTGTCTTAATTAGAAGCACAGAAGGTTGCGATTTGCATTGGTAGAGAAAGTACAGATCCTTGAAATATTGAAGTCAGCATTGTAATATTCATTTTTCCTTCAATATTTTTATCTCATATTTGCAAATGCCTGTTTTCCGGGCGACAATATATAGTTGGATGGATGACTTTTTAAGCCGGCCCATCATTATATTTATTTTGAACAGATGCTTCAGATGAATAGTAAACTGGCCCCAAAATTGAATAGGGGAAGAAAACATTCTGGATGGCATTTGGAAAATTGCACAATATTTTTAATGATGACCCCAAGTGCTTCCTTGAAACAAAAACCCTTCATTTTAACATGACTGTTTTTTACTATTGCTGTATGTTTGAGAACCATAGAATACTGTGGCCTCCAAAGAATCAATATTGTACATGACCCAAAGGTCAATGGAGAGATTATGGAACCCATAAATAAATTGAAGCATTTTTACTAATGATAATTGATGTATATAAAATGGTATAATTGATGTTATTCAAGAGATGTATGACTAGAAAAGAAGATAAGTCAATCTGGATTTGAGTAATTTTACTGATATCCATGTAATGGTTTTGTTAAATGTTAGAGCTGGCAAGACATTAGATACCATCTAATCCAAGCACCTTATTTTTTGGCTTCTTTATTATTTTTTGTTCTGAGCTTAGCAAACACCAACAAAATTAATATTTCCAAATGTAAAGGAGAACAGGAAAAGAGGATTATACATGAAAAAATGGATCTGAGTCTTGTTCAGCATGGCAGTTAGGTGGCAAAATGGATAGAACACAGGGCCTGGGGGTCAAGAAGACCAGAGTTTAATCTTGTCTGATATACCTACTAGCTGTGTGATCCTGGGCAAGTCACTTAACCCTTTTTGCCTCAGTTTCCTCAACTGTAAAATGGAGATAATAATAACACCTACCCTCTCTCAGAGTTGCTGTGAGGATCAAGTGAAATAATAATTGTAAAGTGCTTAGTACAGTGCCTTACTTGGAGTAAGTATTATTATATAAATGTTAGCTATGATGTTTATTTTTCTGTGTAACACATACTCTTTTTTTTAAGTTATTAAACATTTATTAATATTCATTTTTTCTGTGCAACACATACTCTTTTTTTAAAGTTATTAAACATTTATTAATATTCATTTTTAACCTGTTTACATACTTTATGCCCCTACTTTCTCCTTCACCCCCTGCTGTCCCCCCACCCGTGGCCAACGCACATTTCCACTGGTTGTAACTTGTGTCCTTGTTCAGGGCCTATTTCCAAATTGTTGATAGTTGCATTGGTGTGGTAGTTTCGAGTCTACATCCCCAATCATGTCCGCCTCAGCCCATGCATTCAAGCAATTGTTTATCTTATATGTTTCCTCTCCTGCAGTCCTTCCTCTGAATGTGGGTAGCATCTTTACCATAAATCCCTCAGAATTGTCCTGTGTCATTGCATTGCTGCTGGTACAGGAGCCCATTACATTCGATTTTACCACAGTATATCAGTCTCTGTGTATAATGTTCTTCTGGCTCTGCATCACTTCCTGGAGGTCTCTCCAATTTGCATGGAATTCCTCCAGCTTATTATTCCTTTTAGCACAGTAGTATTCCATCACCCGCATATACCACAATTTGTTCAACCATTCCCCAATTGAAGGACATCCCCTCATTTTCCAGTTTTTTGCCACTACAAAAAGCGCAGCTATAAATATTTTCGTACAAGTCTGTTTATCTATGATCTCTTTGGGGGTACAAACCCAGCAATGGTATGGCTGGATTAAAGGGCAGGCAGTCTTTTATAGCCCTTTGAGCATAGTTCCAAATTGCCAGCCAGAATGGTTGGATCAGTTCACAACTCCACCAGCAATGCATTAATGTCCCAATTTTGCCACATCCCCATCAACATTCATTATTCTCCCCTTCTTTCATTTTAGCCAATCTGCTAGGTGTGAGGTGATACCTCAGAGTTGTTTTGATTTGCATTTCTCTAATTATTAGAGATTTAGAACACTTTCTCATGTGCTTATTGATACTTTTGATTTCTTTACCTGAAAATTGCCTATTCATGTCTCTTGCCCATTTATCAATTGGGGAATGGCAACACATACTCTTAAAAAACTTTATATATACCTGTTGGTTTTTTGCATTTAAATGTTTTCCTTGGTTTCTTTTTATTTTGTTTTGTCTACCTTGGGGAAACCTCTGTTTGAAGATATGTAGGAGAACATGATCAAGAAAGAGTTCCATAGCAGAAGAAAGCATTGATAGATTATAATCTCACTGGATGCTGTACTAGCATCTAGGAAAATTATAGATTCATTTGAATATTGAAGTGTTTGTGAATTTTTTTTTAATTTTTAAATTTTTATTTATTTTTTATATTTTTAAACCCTTAACTTCCGTGTATTAGTTCCTTGGTGGAAGAGTGGTAAGGGTAGGCAATGGGGGTCAAGTGACTTGCCCAAGGTCACACAGCTGGGAAGTGTCTGAGGCCAGATTTGAACCTAGGACCTCCTGTCTCTAGGCCTGGCTCTCAATCCACTGAGCTACCCAGCTGCCCCTGAAGTTTTTTTTTATGTATGTGTTAAATTAATCAAATACGTTTTCAGTAGGTTGCAAGTTCATAATTATACTTAGGGAGGCATACATATGTTAATCAGTTCACAAGTTAGTATTAAATAAACATTTGGACATATTATAATTTAACATTATTTGTGTTAAAAGGAATCCATTTCTCTAAGTATGTGGCTTTTTAATTTATCGTTTTTTTTTAATTTTTTTTTTTATTTTTAACCTATTTTGCCTTTCCGCTATCAGATTCATCAGCCAGCTTTTTCACTGTCAAACAAATGTTCTCAGTGGATGTATTGTAAACAAAAATTAACTGGGGTTGCATGGGAGCTGCACTTTTCTTGATTTATAGACCTCGCTGCTGTAGGGGATGTGGTTATCAGCAACTTCTATTGGGTGTAGGTATTATCAGACTTCAGTATATAGTGGATGGTTGAATGATATCTACTCTTAAAGATATTAACCAGATCCTCTCTTAAATAAAGACTAATAACTCAGATTTTTAAACAGTCTTCATGGAAGATGACGGCAGAGAAGAGAGTGCATCAACACTAATTAATGATGTTGACTGTATATTCGTCTTAGGAGTGATTGATTGTTCTTGGAGTGCTATCTCTGCACAGGAAATGATGTTTTATAATGGGAGGTTTAAAGGTTATAGTTTAATGTATTTTCTAAGTTGTATTCCATGAATTCAATGGTTATGTACTAGTGTAACAAGTAAACTACAAATTGGATTTTTTTTTTTACTGCTGTTCTAAGTAAAGTGTCTTTTCAGATTTTTAAAGATTATACTTTATTCCTAATAATTGTATGAGGTATTTATATCTTCACCTTGAAAAATTTATTAAAATTCACAAGATGGTTTTTGAATTTTCAGATACTCTTGATATTGAGAGATATATTGAAAATATACACTGGATAGCATTTAACCTTATTTTAAAAAATAAAAAGTATTATGAAACAGCAAATAAATAATCTCTGACTTTATGTAAATATATATACATACATACACACATCCCTATAGATGACTGTTATATGTTCTAAAATCAGCTATCTTTATAGCAGGTATTCTTTGTGGTGACAAAGAACTGGATATTGAGGGGATGTGTTTTACTTGGAGAATGGTTAAACAAGTTGTGGCATATGGAATACTACTATAACAAAAAAATGATGAGCTGGTTAATTTTAAAAACTTGGAAAGAACTACATGAAATATTATGAAGAGCAAAACAAGCAGAACGAAGAAGACATTATATATAGCAACAGGAATATTGTTTGAAGTATAGCTTTTGTATGCCCACCTCTAGAGAAAGAATTAATAAATAGAAACAAGTAAAACCTAGTTTTATATCCTTTTGTCAAATGATGCCTTCTCTAGTTTGTGGAGGGGAAGGAGGAGAGACACTTGGATACTTAAATGTAACAGACAAATATGTGTGTGTGTATATATACATATATAAATGTTGTTATGAGAGAAGGGAGGGATACCTCAGAGAACAGAAATAGAGCCACCTTGGTGGTAGTAAGTTCCCTGTGTGTGGAGGCCTTTAGATAGAGGTTGGATGACCAGTTCTCAGGGAAGTTTTATTTGAAAAGGGATTCATGCTTCAGGTAAGGGTTAGTGTAGATAAACTTTGGGGTTCTTTGAAATTATAACATTTTCTAGTTCTCTTATAAAGTATTTATAGCTGAAAAGTGCCAGGATGAAGATGTTAGTGTTATTCCTTTAAATGAGCTTATAATATTTAAGGTATTTATCCTCACTAGAAGAAATTTATATGATGCTTCAAGATGTCAAAAAGGTTTCCTTTTATTTGAAGATCACAACTTATTTATTTTCTATAATTTTCTCTACTGTTAGTTTTTTTTGGAGGATGGTTCTGTTTTATCCCAGATAATATAAACTCCATAATAATAGATGGGTCTGTTCAGCTGTAGTTGCTATTCCTGTTTTCATGCCTTCTTTGTTTGCCTCCAGAATTTTTTCTAATTAAAATGAATGAAAGTGTTTAGCAAGAAGTTACTATTTACTAAACTGTGAGGGATGAGTAGTTAAATGCTGGAGGAAGATGATTGTCTTTCTTTGCCCTGTGCAATTGGTTTTATTTTAGAACACTTAATAGTGTGGAGCCTCACCTCTCAGAGTTGAAGCTTCATACATTTATTCTTATTTTTTATTTTATTCTTTTATATGTCAACATGGTGATTCAGCATTGTTGAGTGGATATGTGGGTTTGTGTTTTGACTATCCCAGAAAAGCACGGTAGAGTCTCAGAGATGAAGAAGGGACCTTAGAAGTTTATCACCCTAGATTTTAAAGTGACTGATTACTGTTGGGAAATTGGTTTTTATACAAATACTTTTTCAAAACATTAATCAGAATTTTTTTATAATTGACAAGTTGTGGCAGTGATCTTATTTATTACTTCTTAGTTAATTTTTAAATTCAGCCTTAATAGGCCTTTTTAATAGAAATATGTTTTTCCTCTGGAGCCAAAGAAAGGAATGTTATATTGTAAGATGTGAATTTTGACAATAATGATATATACTTTTGTGAATTCTGCCCTCTTTGGTTTTTTGAGTTTATTTAAATTGTTACATACATCTACCTCCCTCATTGCTCTCAAAAGGATTTATGTGGAATATAGTACCTACTTTACTTTTTATTTATGTTGGGCAACAAATCAGACTAATTATGATGGCTCTTACTGTTTGAAATTTAATGGAAAGATAGTGATCCCAAAGTATAATTCCTTGTGAAATTTGAAAATATGGTTATTTAGGTATCATATCTGCGCCATTTAATATTTATTTATTTTTTGATATTTGAAAAGTTTTATTTAAATAATTAATTTAGAATATTTTTCCATGGTTAAATGATTCATGTTCTTTCCTTCCTTCTCCTCTCATTCCCTGCCAAAGCCAACAAGCAATTTCACTAGGTTTTACATGTGTCATTGATCAAGACCTATTTCTGTATTATTAATATTTGCATTAGGGTGATCGCTTAGAGTCTACATCCCCAGTCATATCCCCATCAAACCATGTGATCAAGCAGTTGTTTTTATTCTGTGTTTCTACTCCCACAGCTCTTTCTCTGGATGTGGATAGTTTTCTTTCTCATAAGTCCCTCAGAATTGTCCTGGGTCATTGCATTGCTGCTAGTAGAGAAGTCAGTTACGTTTGATTGTGCCACAGCGTATCCGTCTCTGTGTATAAGGTTCTCCTGGTTCTGCTACTTTCATTCTGCATCAATTCCTGGAGATCTTTCCAGTCCACGTGGAAGTCCTCCAGTTTATTATTTCTTTGAGCACAATAGTATTCCATCACCAACAGATACCATAATTTGTTTAGTCATTCCCCAATCAAAGGGCATCTCTTCATTTTCCAATTTTTTACCACCACAAAGAATGTGGCTATAAATATTTTTGTGCCATTTAATATTTTTTATTTTTAAATAATTTTTATTTTTTAGAAAAGTTATCATGATTCATGTTCTTAATTTCCCCTTCACCCCCGTCTTCCCCCCTCCCCCCATAGCCAATGCACATTTCCACTGGTTTTAACAAGTGTCATCGATCAAGACTTATGTCCAAATTATTGATTGTTGCACTGGTGTGGTAGTTTCAAGTCTACAACCCCAATCATGTCCGCCTCAACCCATGTGTTCAAGCAGTTGCTTTTCTTCTGTGTTTCTACTCCCACAGCTCTTCCTCTGAATGTGGGCAGCGTTCTTTTCCATAAGTCCCTCAGAATTATTATGGATCATTGCATTGTTGCTAGTACAGAGAAGTCCATTACATTCTATTTTACCACAGTGTATTGGTCTCTCTGAACAATGTTCTTCTGGTTCTGCTCCTTTCACTCTGTGTCAATTCCTGGAGGTCTTTCCAGTTCACATGGAACTCCTCCAGTTTATTATTCCTTTGAGCACAATAGTATTCCATCACCAGCATATACCACAATTTGTTCAGCCATTCCCCAATAGAAGGGCATACCCTCATTTTCCAGTTTTTTGCCACCACAAAAAGCATGGCTATAAATATTTTTGTACAAGTCTGTGAATTTGTATCAATTTAGGGTAGTAGAAATAACAGAGAACTAGGAGTAAGGAAATCACCATTTTATTTCTAGCTCTACCACTAAGTAACCTGGATAAGTCATTTAACATCCTTTGATAACCCAATTTTGTTATCTGAAAAAAAGACAGTGTTAGACTAGGGGATGTCCTATGGCACTTTTCATTTTACCATTCAATCCTAAATGGTTAATTGTATACATTGATTTAATGATTGCATGCACATGCATTTTCCTGAGTTTATTGACCTTAAATTTTAAAATAGTACATGCTTTTGCTCTGAAGTCATACCTTTTGAACTCTCATAGCTCAAGCTGTGAGCTGATAGAATTTTTAGATTTGTTTTTGTTATTTAATATAGTCAGGGCAGTGTGAATCCAGTTCTTACAGAAACAGATAAACTCATTTACATAAATTTGGTGGGGGAGTTTGTGGTTAGTCATCTTCTATTTAAAGACTTCTAGTAATGGGGAGCTCTCAATAATAGCCCTAATTGTTTGGGAATTTCTTATTTTGTTGAATTGAAATCTGCCTTCTCTCTTTAACTCACTGGGTCTAGTTTGTTACCTGCCAGGTCTGAGCAGAATAAATCTAATCCCTTTTCCATTTGGTAGACCTATTTTTCATTTGTATCAGTACCCTTGGAATGCTAATTTTTGTTTCAGGATTCTTATTCAATTTGGAATTCTGGTAAATTTTATTTTTATTTTATGACATTTTTCTATGTCTTCAAATAAAATTTTCTTATCTTTTCAGGGGAAAATAAGTAGTTTTACTCCTTTTCGTCCTATAGTAGTTGACATTTTAAAAGAATTTTTAAGTTTGTAAACCACTTTAAATATGTAATATGATTTGCATAACAACTTTGTGAAGCAGTGTATTCTTCCTGCATAATTTTTTCATTTTCATTTAACCTTTGCATTTCAGAGCTGCATAATTGACTGAAAACTATTATCTAGCCTAAGAGTTAGTCACTTAAGTGATACATGTGCTATCAATGTGACTACAATGTTAGTTGGTTTTGTTGAACTATTTTTTTTTTGTTACAAGGGAAGATTCATTTAGTGTGAGTGGATGGAGTATATTTCTAGATATGATCAATGTAAGATAAAAGACAGCAATACAATTTGGATGATAAAATATATGTAGACAAAAGTAAAAGACTAAGAGGGCTGAGTAGATTAGTTAATTATGTTGCATTCTTTCATTTAGTACCTTTAAATTTTTTTCTATTTAAAGAGTAAAGAAGATGGAATCAGACCTGCAGGGGAATTTTTCTCTAGGATTAAATATAAACTCCTCTTGTCATTTAAAGCTCTTCTTAACTTGGCTCCAGCCTGCCTTTCTAGCCTTATTATACATTATTCCCCTTTAGAGTCTAACAAAATTTGTCTTCTTGTTCCTCATACATGACACTCCCATCTCCTATTTCCAGACCTTTGCCCTGGTTATCCCTGATGTCTGGAACATACTTCCTCTGAATTGCATCTCTTAGAATTCCTAATTTGCCTCAAAGCTGAGCTCAGTTGCCTAAAATCTTCTCTTCAAGAACTGTCTTGATCCCCTAGCTTCTAGTACTACTACCTGCCCTAATACCTTGTGGTTATTTTGTATATTTGCATGTTGTCTCCCTTTACCATGTAAGCTCTTTTCATAATTGTCTTTGTATCCCTACTGCCAAACAGTGCCTGGCACTTACTAGGCACTTCATAAGTGCTGTTGATTGATTTGTGGATCATTAAAGAAGTGTCTAGGTTAGAGAACTAAAAATTATCTTTACTCTTTTATATTTTCAAGTATTGCACTTCTGATTAATGTTAGGGTTTTTTTTTTTTTTTTGAAATAGAGTTGCTTTTTCCACTCTGGAGAGAAACTTTCAAGGATTTTCAGGCTCATCCCCCCAAAAGAAAATGATGCAATAAAAGAGAAAGTCACTTCACTTTGGCAAGGCAGGGCAAAAAAAGCACTGGATAGTCAGGATACCTGAATTTGAGGGTGCCATCATTTACCAGTTGATTGACTAGTGGGAAGGTATTCACTTCAGCTTTCTGAGATTCAGCTGTCAAAAGAAGATAATAATACATGTTGCTTACTTCCTTGGTTCTCTCTGAGGAAAGTACTTTTTACATTAAAAAAAATCTTTTATAAGTAAAAATTATTAATAGTCAGGTATATGCCAATCTCAGTTAAATTTATATCTTAGGTTATTATTTGTAAAGTAACGTTTAAATATGGAACCAGAGGGCCTGGGTTTGACTTATGACTGCTACTTACTTATGTAATTACTTGGTAGTCATTGAACTCAACCTTGGTTTCATTTTCCTCATCTTTAAAATGAGAGGGTTGAACTAGATAACTCTCAAGATCCCTCCCTTCTCCAAATCTGTGATCCTGTTATCTTGATCATTCTCTCATCCTCCATCCCCCTTCAAAAATGCTCTTATCACTTTCCTTTTGTCTCTGAAAGAACAGCATTTCTAGTTTGACTTTTCTTTTGAAGCAGTTCTCCTAAAACCACCTTTCCTGTCTGACCCAGTCTGGAAAGCAGGCTGCTTCTGGTCAACCCCCTGAGTGGATTCTTCTCCTTTTCTGAGGCTTAGTAGAATATTGGGCTCATATTCTAGTATGTGGTCATGTCTTATTTTTCTAGTCATGAACCTCCCAGTCAGCTCCTAGCTCTGTACATTTCCTTGTGAACTTTAATGACTTTAATGAGGTCTTACTCCTCCATAGGACATGATCATCAGTGTTGTTAAAAAACTAACTTTTAGACACATCGAACCATTTTCTTTTGCAAAGGGAATGGGGGATTTGTAGGGCTTTCATTCTTATTTAATAATGAACCTAATTCTCTTCTGTTATATAATGATGAAATACAAAATGTTACTTAATGTGTGGTGACATTAAGGCAGCAACTATCATAGTATTCTAGCTGTGAAAGATTATGCATGGTAATGGGGAATAGGGATAAGTGTGGTTAACTGAGATCCACATGTTGGTAGAATCCCAAACCTCAGTATAGTCAATAGTTTCAATCTCCTTTCCATCCTCACCAAACCTTGACAAGAGTAAATAGCAAATGGCAAAATAGCAAATAGAAAAGTTGCCAGATTTTCAGTTTTCCTTCCTTTTCTTTCCCCTTTTCACTTTTGGTGGAGATGTGAGCAAGCAATAAAATGGCCAGAGAGTAAGCACTGGGAGGTGGGAGGATGAAGGATAATGACCTCTTTCATAGCAGAAAGTCGAATATATTTTTGGATTTCTGAGCATCTTAAAAAAAATCTCATGTAGCAGTGAGACGTTCAGGGGTAGTTAGTGGCTTTGGGAAATGAATGAGAAAGGACGGTCTTCATATTTCATCACTTAAAGACATACAGGATATTTAGATCTTATAGAATGGATCCTCTCCCCCAAATTGCATCATTCAAGTGACAAAAATATTATCAGATTTTTAATTGTGGTAGCTATTTAGGATTAGGCATATGAGATGATCTCAAACTTCGTAGTAGTCTCCAGTACCATTTTAGAGAGTTATCCTCATCAGCCCTCAAAAACTACCCAAATAGCTAGTCTCTAGTCAGAGCTCAGGAAGGGGGTGAAGCCTGACCTGCTTACATGTGTTCTCCAGATTTCAGGGTCTAGCCCCCTCTCTTAGTTGACAGGGCTTAGATATACTGTTTAGGAAATCTCTCCACACACATGGCAGACAGGGGAGTTTGGTACATGGTCCTGAGTATGTGGTTGGGCTGCTAGCCCAGACTGGTTGCTGGGACAAATTTCTTAAGTTGGTGCCTGTAAATTTGAACCATGACCTGGGACACTGGACATATTGACTTCCATTATGAATTACTCTAGAGCAGAGCATAAGGAGTCAGTATCTTTGGAAAAAGCAACCCTTTTGTCAATATTGAGGAAGCCAAACTTTGGAAAGTATCTAGAAGTAGCATGGCATGGTAGACAAACCACATTGCTGGATTCTGTCTGGTTTTTTTAAAACCTTTCCTTCTGTCTTAGAATCAATACTGAGTATAGGTTCCAAGGTAGAAGAGTGCTAAGGGCTAGGCTAAGTGACTTACCCAGGGTCACACAGCTAGGAAGTTTCTAAGGCCAGATTTGAATTTTGGCCTCACGTCTCTAGGCCTGGCTCTCAATCCACTGAGCTACCTAGCCACCCCTTTTATCTGATTTTATCCCTCTCACTGGCTATCTAGTATTACCCTTTCTGCATATATTTTCTTTAACTGTAAACTTTCTTTAGCAGTATCTGCTTATTTCATAGGATTATTGTGATACTTTTTGGTTCAGACATTTGAACTTTTTGGTATAGGGAACTTTGTATATAGAAACTCCCTCCACTGTAAATAAACAATTTTTTAGCAATTTATAGTGTTATAGAATTCTCTGGGCTATTGAAAGGTTAAGTTTCTTGTCTGTGGTTGATTGTGGCATTTACTAGAGACAGCACTCAAACCTGTTCTGCTGATGCCAAAGGTCAGGCCCACTTCTACAGTGTTGCATGTCAAAGACCTTTGAAAGGTATCGAACATGATATCTTTGTAAGATATATTTGTTTTGAATTATTTGTGACAATACAGATAATGTGTTTTCTATTGTTAGAGCTAAGTGATAGAAATTGCAGGTAAAATGATATTTCATTTTAGTTTGAAGGTTCAAATCTTAAATTCATTTAACATTCATTTCTTGAACTACTATGTACAAAAGAAGTATTTCACTCATCACATTGGAAGCGAATGAGAAGAATGAGACAGTTTCTGCTCTTGAGGAGTTTACAGTCTTTTTTTTCTCAGTAATTGTTGATTGAATTGATTCATGTAAAGCATAATTAAAATTTAGATGCAATATCTCTTTAGCAGAACTCTTCAAGGCACTCAAGAGTGGAGTAGCTACAGCAAAGCAGTTATTCATCAATGAAATTTATTAAAAACAATTCTGTTCTATCTTTAGACAAATTCTTACCAATAATTATTTTCACTTCAATGATCAATTTAATGAATATTAAAATTATTTTCTTTTTGAACTTTTCATGTTTTTATTGAATTTAATAATTTATTTTTCTCAAATTAGTTTCATAGTCTAGAAGATAGTGTAGTTTTTTATGTATTTTTAAAATATTCAATAATTTATAAGAAATAAAAATTTCCCTATACTTATTACTTAGGTACTAAAATTCATGAAATATTTGCATATTATTTAAATACAAAAGATGGTGGGAACTTCCAGTTTTATAATACCCAAACGAAAAGTGTTCTTGTGTTATTGCCATGAATTTATATCTGGTTATTTTGTAATGTAGACATATATCGAAATAAAAAGATGTTGCATAAACCTTCATTTAAGTTTGAATGCGCTTCTGTTTTTGGTTTCAGTATAAATATTGTTTCTGGCTGCATCCTCCATACTTAGCTCTTCTTACAACAAATGGAAATTTCTTAATTGTACCCAAGGGAATTGTGGACATGTCCACAACCTATTGTGGACATATGGTGGACATAGCTGAACCTAGCAAATAGCAAATGCAAAATCAAATTATAAATAGAAAATTTATGAATGTCTTTAGAGTCTGGCAGCAATGAGAGAGATTGTATGGTGGAATCTTAACTGGTTTGGTGTTCTTGTATAGTTCTTTTCTCTTATTATGTTAACGTATTAGTAGATATTGAAAAATTTAAATAACTTTCTTATTTGTTTAAAAGACATGCTGTGGAAGCTAACTATATTAATTTATCTTTTTAAAGTTACTGATAACTAGTAAAAATTCAAGTTCTAATTAGAAGACCTGGCCTCAGGTTTGACTTATGTGACCATGGGTGGGCTGTTTTATCCATTCTTGACTTCAGTTTCTTCATTGAAAAAGTAAAGTAACTGGATTAGGAGATCTTTAAGGTTTCTATAATCCATGATTCAATCTAGTGTGATTTCAACTCCATCAATAGCAAGAAGCTGGTGATATCACATTTAAAAACTTTTTTTTCACTTTGATTGAGGGAAGCTAATTAGCATTAACCCAGAACAGCTCTTGGGCTTTATAGATTCAAGCATTATATGTGGTTGCACTCCTCCAGCAAAAGGTTAAGTATTAATGGAAAATGGTCACAGCCCTTTTACTCAAAGAAAACATGTTACTTGTAAGTTTTCTTTTGATTTTACTTTTACAGTTACATTGAATGTCTTCATTCATTTAGCCATCCATAAAGCAAATATTGTTGCACATGCAGTGGATAATAAGTCTTTTTAGGACTTCTTGTGTGGTATGTCACAGGTCATTAACTGCAAGTAACCACCTGACTGGAGGGAAGTCTGGAAGCATCATTACAGTGAAACACACTTTTATTTCGGTATCACTGCAACACATTGATTTGTAGGAATGTCTCCAGTAGCTACTATGAAAATAGAGTCTCATATATTATCATTAAAGGGAGTTGATGATAGAGATTAACCTATGTAAAGTGTGAAAAAAATTGATATTCCTTGACCCTGGAAAAAGTTTAATAAGGACAAGTGTTATTGTCTTAGTTATTTTACTTGATGTTTAATTTTAAGATGAATGTTTTCAGAATATATCTGTAACTATCATAAATGAGAATAAATAAAAACACAAAGCAAATAGAACCTTTTTTAGCAACTTAACAGCGCAATAACAAGCTGATTAATTGATGAAATTAATTATTCTTCCAATAGATTCCTCCAAGTTTAGTAGTGCTAGATAGAAATGAGTTAAATAGGATACGTAGAAGATAACAGTACATGGCCTCAGTTCTTTTTAAATGAAAAACTTTTTTTTTGACAAGTTTTTTGAAACATACTAGGGAGATAGCAAAAACATTATTCAGTAATTTATGCTAATTGTTCAAGATTCCACTGTGCTTATTGTTGAATAGTATATTTTAACATTTAGATTTCATATCAAGGCCTTTGGCCAAAACAAGTTCATTTAGTGCATCTGTCAAAATATAACAACTCAGCTATGCCTCTGAGTTTATTGAAAGTGGTGTTTCCTTGTATAAATTAGCCACATGGTATCCATCCAGTGTACTGAGGCCTTCCTTGTTTTCTCCTGATATCATGAGGATATCAGTGTATTATGGAGATTTTCACCTAGTTATCCCTTGTTCTTATATGAACAGCCCATCCTTTTTGACTGTGCATTATAATATATATATAGGCTATGTTGGTGTTCTCCATCCCAAAATCCCGGATTTGAGCTGATCCTGGAGGAGAGTCTTTCCCCAAAAGTAAAAAGTACAATCAAAAAATTAGAAAATTAACATTAGAAAATAATTTCACTAAATTAGGTGGCAGAAATTAGTCACCTAATTTAGTGAAATTATTTTCTAATTATTAAGGACTCCATTATCTTGTTATTATTATTAAGGATTCCATTATCTTGTAATTGAGATATTTCTGTCGAACTAGCAATTTGTTATCCGAATAGAAAGAGATCAGATTGAAAAGAACCCTAACAATAAAGCACAAAGTACTACCTCTTGGTAAGAGAAAGTTGAGGCCAGTGGATGGGAGCCTGCCTCAGAGACTGATGGTTGAGATCAATCCAACATGCTCTGGGGCAAGGGGATTGGCTTTTATCATTCCTTTTTTGGTCTTATACAGTTTGGTTTGGGAAACTTCTGGAAAGGGTCACTCCTCATCCTGATATTGTTGATAGCTTTAATATGTACAGATATTTTACACTGCAAAGTTGATATGGATCAGTTTCTCAGAAGAATATACAAGACTGACTATTGTAAATGTGATGACTATAGGATAGGTGAAATCAACTGAATTTCATAAGTTCAAGTGGGGTTGAAATTTTTTTCTGAAATCACAATTGGTTCCTGCTTTGATTTTAGTTCTAAAGTTGTTCAAGACTGTGTTCCTTCATATTATTATTGTGGCTACCACCAAAAAATGTTCTATTTCTATTTATTTCACTTTGCATCAGTACATAATTCTTTGCATGTTTCAATCTTTCATTTTAATTGCTAATCATGTTGCAGTAATATTTTAGTGTCTTCAAGGTATTATGACTTTATCAACTTCCCTATTTGTTCCTACTCTTTAATTACATAAAATGTATATGTATATATATTTATATTAAAGAACTACATGTGACAGAAGTTCAAATTTCTTATATAGTCCTCTTTCCTGATTTTAGTATGTTAAAGTTTGTTAATAAATTCAGAACAGGGGCAGCTTGGTAGCTCAGTGGATTGAGAGCCAGGCCTAGAGATAGGAGGTTTGTAGGTTCAAATCTGGCCTCAGATACTTCCTAGCTGTGTGACTCTGGGCAAGTCACTTAACCCCTATTGCCTATCCCTTATCAATCTTCTGCCTTAGAGTCAATATGTAGTATTGATTCTAAGGTAGAAGTTAAGGGTTTAAAAAAATTCAGAACAGAAAAATAGTTTTAAAATATTGCATGTAGAGTTTGGCATGCCTAGATTTGCTTCTTAGGAAGGAATATATGCCTGCTGTGCTGTTTTCCCACTTGTCTTGAACATGCAACACAGCTATATTCAGCTGGTATTTATTAAGCACCTGCTATGTATATATAGCTGGGCATTGGGTGTGCAATCAAAAATGAAACATTCTTTGGGTGGCTTGGGGAAACAATACATACAGCAATAAGTAAATACAAAATATGTTATTTTGGTCAGGGGTGAACATTAGCAACTGGAGAAATCAGAGAAGCCTTTTCTAGGAGGTGGTAATCGAGCTGAACCTGGAGGAGAGCCCGGGATTTTAGTATAGAGAACACCAAATTAGCCTATATAGATAGAGGCATAAAGTTGGAAAATGAAATGGGGAGTAGGAAGAAGGCTATTTTGACAGGAAAGGAGAAAAGTAATGTGTGCACAGGAGTGAGATAATAAAACTTTTTACCATCAAGTGGAAAAAGTCAAGGCCTAGTAATCCTAGTTCTAGAGTAGAGATGTTTGAGGCAGCCACCTTGTCTAGCCCTTTCATTCACAGAGGAGGAAACGAGGCCCAGGTGGATTAAGAGACTTGTCTAAGGTTGGACAAGAGGTATCTAAAGTGTTCGAAATCATACTTCCAGACTCCAGGCATTGCTTTTCCCATTGATATATGCTGCCTCCTTACTGAAAGAACAACTATTTGTTATGAGCAGAAAGGGATGTCAGGCAAGTGCTAAAGATGGAGTTTAAATAACGAGAGAGAGAGACACTGTAACCACAGCTATATGAGAGTATAGATTTGTACCCATACCAGCTGGGTTAAGTCTCCTTTAAGAGCCCAAGAATCTCTGCTAAAGCTTCAAAGCCTTAAGAACCAATCCAGCCAAGCAGTTGGTAAATATTTCCAGGAAGTAGAATGTGACTTCCTGAAACCTTATGTTGATGATGGATCACACAGGCTTGGAAAGGCTAAAACCAGCTAAGATGTTAACCGGATCTGACTGCTTGAGTCTAGTTGCTATTAAGGTAAGTAATTGGTTTCAAAGACTTTAGGCTTTAGGGTCAAACAGGGTTTATTTATAAACAAACTGAGGGTAGGTAAGAGGGAGTAGGAAAGGTGAGTGAAGGGTACACTAAAGATCTTGCCTAAATATTTGATACTAAATACATCTTGAAACACAAGTTGTTCCTAGGTACAGAGTATGAGAAAGCCTTGAGGGCACTTCCAACTGTTGCTGTTTGTAGCTGAGCCCAGAGGCTGTCAGGCCCCTGGGTCAGATGCTGTTGTTTTCTTGAAAGTAGCTGTTGACACTAGCTTGAATAGAAGGTTGTTGGCTATGCCAATAAGGTCTAGCAATGGAGGTTGTCACTACCTGCCTGCCTATCCAAATCTCCCAAACCACCCAGCCCTTGAGATGAGGGAAAGAAGTGAAGTCCCCAGTGGTTTGTGGACCCCCTTTTATACCCTGTCCTTAACTGTCGCCCTGGTACATGCCTTGGGTGCTTTGCCACGTTCTGTGTTCCAAAGAGGCAAACTGCTAACTTGCATCTACAGAAATTGCTGCACATTTCTACATATCACATATTATAGACTAAGTATAGATGGAAGAGGTCTATGCTGGGGACAGTGCAATTGTGATAGTGGTACACAGTTACTTCTCAAAGTATCTGAAAGGGGAAGATTCCAAAAGCATGGGAAAAAAATCTCAGGGCTTATTATTGCCCAGAAAAGATGATTAACAAGTAATATTAATAATTGCTTAACTCTTATTCCTTTCTCATGTCTACAAAATGTTTAGGATGATATTCTGCTCATGTGGAGAATTTTTTTTTAACATTTAATAATATTTATTTTTTAGAAAAGTTAACATGGTTACATGATTCATGCTCTTACTTTCCCCTTCACCACCCCACCCCCACCTCCCTACCTCATAGCCGATGCGCATTTCCACTGGTTTTAACATGTGTCATTGATCAAGACCTATTTCCAAATTGTTGATAGTTGCATTGGTGTGGTAGTTTCGAGTCTACATCCCCAATCATGTCCACATCAACCCATGTGTTCAAACAGTTGTTTTTCTTCTGTGTTCATGTGGAGAATTTCTTGATGAACATATGAGGAAACAGGTTGGCTGTCACAAATGTTATTCTCCAGAAGATTACTTAAGTCACAGTTTTCTGAAAGATGTAGAGATTAAATACAAAGTCCTATTTTTTGTTTGTTAATTATGAAATAGCATTTTGTATAAAAGAGTGCTTCAGTACCTTATGTTTCCAACATATTTTCTTGCTTGCATATGTCAGACATTACAATATCTTGAAGTTTATCGTTTATGTTCATTATAGTTTTTGCGAGAACTATTATTTTATACCATTCACATTTTTAGAAAATGAGTAATGTATGTATGATATTTATATGTGTGTGTATGCACTATATACACAGTTTGTATATATTCTTTATTTTATCAGAATGCTTAACCATTTTATGTATGTATATATGCATATATATCTGTGTATATGAGATGGGCAGTGATATAAAACAAAGCTGGAAGTATAGGTTGGGCAAGATTATGAAGAAGGTATTGAGAAATAGTGATGTTGTGGTCTGGACAACAGACATTCTTCATCTACTTGTTTTTTTCTGTTATGGATTGTTAAAGCTGAACTCTTGAGAGGCTGGATCTGTTTTAGGAGGTAGCATTTTTGGACTTGATGGAATCAGCACAATGTTATCTGTAAACAGGAGCATTTGAACAACCTCACCGTCTGTGTAGAATCTCTCTTTCATTTTTAAGCTTTTGCCATGTATTTTATAACAGTGTCAGACACCTAAGACAATCATGTACAGTAGTCTGCCAGTTTTATGCTTTGTTTGGTAATAATAATTGGAAGATTATTAAACAAAAGTTCTTTCTTGCATGTCTCAGAGAATGTTCTCTTATTTAAACATATGTGGGAGATACTTTATTGGAGAACCTTTAAAAATTTTGTTCTATCAAATCAAATACTTTTGTATTGTAGGGATTAAATTTATGGTTGGACTAAATACAAGAGAATGTGGTCGCTGATTAAAAGATAATTAATACAACTCAAGTCAAAATGACTTTTTAGCAGATTTATTTACAAAAAGAGAGGAAGAGTGAAAGTAGGGAAATGTGAAAGAGGGTAGCCTCTGTGTTTTTCTCCCCACCCCCCTTTTTTTAAAGAATTTTTCCCTCTTTTAGGTATCTTCAGAATTGATCCTTCAGTTCCCTCAAAATTGTGTTGCCTTTAGCACCAAGCTTCTCCATATATACTTGTTTTGGTCCCATTGCTATTCTTATTTCTAGTGATTAAAGTCCATATGTCTGTTGGTTCCACTGCCATTGAGAAAAGTTTATTATAAATTTTTTTCATTTTTCTTCTCTTTATTATCCTTCTAGTTTCATTATTACACGTTCTTGAAATACTCAAGCTTAACTGAATTTCTTTCTAACTATCTATAAACTTGTTCCTGCTTTTTCTTATTAGAGTATTATAAGATGACTTAGCATATAATCTTCTGTTCTCTTAAGATTTTACAAATGAATTTACATTTTGTATTCATGCTCTCCTGGTTAGACTTCCTCAATCTTCCTATTTTTCTAACCAATTTAAAAATCAACTATTGGAATACGTAATCCATGTGAAAAATGGGTACTGTCTGTATTTAATTTCCTTTTGCAAATGGGGAGAACTTGAATCGGCAATGGGACTTACATTTTAATCGTCTTTCTGCTCCTTTTTAAAAAATTTCTAGGCAAGGGGTTAAATACTAACTTAATTTGTTACGATTAAGAAGTGCAAGTCATTTTTTTATAGAGATGCCATTAAAAAATTTGGAAATACAGGGTGCTTTAAAAGAGGGACTAGTTTTTAACAATTTTTAATAAGGCCAGACATTGTAATGCAGTATTCAGTGCTTTAGAAATATACTTAAGTTTGTATAGCATATAGAAGAAAAGCAGCATCTGCTTAGTAGTGGTGGATTCAAAGTAGTTTAATATTTTTTTGATACCATTGCATTGTTTGGTCATTCAATAGGAATATTTCCTTTAAAAGGAAGTGTTTTCAGGAATTCCACTACTACACAGGCCAATTTATTTATGATTCTACAAAAATATTTTTGGAAATACTTTTTTTGTGGGACAGTGTATTTTTGGGAAGACATTAGAAAGTTTTAATACCCATAATATTTAAAAGATAACTAGGTTTTTTTAGTTCTTCCTTCTCTGTAATCCCATACTTTTTTTTTTATAAATACTCGTCTCTATATGCGATACAGTTAATGATAGTGATCATATTATAGGAATGAAAATAATTTAATGGAAAAGGTTTGAAAAATACTGGTTTGTTTGACATAAGCCTGTGTCAACCTGTCTGCCTATATACTATTGCACTCAGATCCTTTATACAATATACAATAGTTTGATAGTCAAAGAAAAAAAGGTATCATGCTTTAATTAATGTTTGCTTTAAATAACAATACTTTGTATGCTCTGTGTCTTCTAAAATAATGCAAAATTCTTTCTTTGATATTTTACTTTCATTTTATAAGTAGAGAGCTAATTCAAACAGTTTTCAGATGATTAATTTTCCTAGAGTAGTTGCATGTGTTTAATGGTTAAATTATTGAGTAATAAGTTTTTTTAAAAGCATGGCAAATATTTTCCCCAGCTCCTTTATAGTGATATTTTAAAGCTCAAAATATAATCTGTGTAAGCAAATGAGAACCATTCTTTATTAAAGCTGACTCATATAGTAAATCAAAATCTTAACAAATGAAGTACTGCCAAAGCCATCAACTTATTTGTTTTTTTAAAAAAGACAACCCCAAAACTAAACATAAGAATTATGTTTTAAAAACAACTGCTGAAGAAAAATTTGATGGAGGCTACATATTCATCTGGAAAGTAATGTAGATTAGATAACTTTAAAGTACAATATGTGAACATCTGGTAGTTTATATGTAGCTTTCTTGTTATTTATTTCAAAATTGTGAAACATCCTTTCTACTATAATAGATTTTTTTCAGTTAAAAATTCTATTTAGCCCAATATAAATTGACTTCTCTTTTGAGATGGATGCTTGCCATTAATAATTAAAATAGGAAGCACTATTGCTATAGAAAGAAGTATTTTTTTTCCAGTCCAAAAAAAAATGTTAGTGCCTCCTAATGTGCCATTTCAGAGTTTTCTTTTTCTCAAAATATTTAGTGCAAATGGTGATGGATGTTGTTAGGTAAAGTTTTTGATAATGAGTGGAACTTGTAAAATGAATATGCCTTATAATAATCTGACATTTCATATTTTTGTATAGTGAATGTGAATAGATAGCATAATACATTGGAGACCAATTTTAATTTCTTAAAAGTTTCTTTTCATTGACAAGTTCAGAAATTCTCAATGTATTTCATTTAGAATTATACTTTGTATAGTAAGACAGTTTTAAATGGGATATACCAACATTGTTTCTTCCCAGTGTCCTGTTCAGATCTTTTGATCGTCAACAGATTCATTTTCCAGAGATGTATGTGTACACCCAAAAATCAGTTGCTTTTTTATGTCTGATTTGAGGAGCAGCAATCATGATATTTGTAGTATGGATATTATGAGGTAAGATTTAGGAATGACGATCAAGGAGGACAGGAAAGACTAATGGAGTTGAACTTCATAGCCTTGGCTTTCTTAAGCTTCTTTCTTTCTAGTTATTGGATCTTAAGAGACACAGGTAAGAAAAGAATAGCTATAAGTTGAAATAAGTGTTCACAAATGGTTCAGAAAGCAGCGCATCTGGCAGCACTCCTCTGGTGTGAGTAGGATATGACAGTTAAATGGCTAGTAGCCAAGACGTGAGTCCTTGGGTATGATAAGGAAGGAAGGAAGGATAAAAGCATTACCAGGATATATGATATGTGCTTTACAAATATTATTTCATTGGATCCCCACATCCCTGGGCGATAGATGCTGTTACTGTCCTCATTTTACAGTTGAGGAAACTGAAGCAGCAAGAAAGGTAAGTGACTTGCTCAGGATCACCTGGCTGGTAAGTGTCTGAGACAAGTTTTCCTGATTTCAGACCTTGTGCTCTATGCATTGTGCTATCTAGCTGTCTCTACCCATTGTGGGAGCATGAATATTAGGAAATTAAATTCCATGCATTATAAAGTTTGCAAAATATTTTCCTTGCAACAATCCTGCAAGGTAGGTAGTAAAGATATTATTTTATAGATCTAGAAACTGAGGCTCACAGAGGTTAAGTGATTTCCATGTGGTCATACAGGTAATAAGTAGGTACTAGAACTGTGATTCAGATTGAGATAAGGAATCAAGAAATATCAAAGCTGAGTAAGCAGGCACAAATCAAAACAGGCTGATATTGAGAGAGGAAATTAAAAACTATACAAAACTAGTAATGGAGAAAAAGTACAGAAAATGAAAAGTCAGGAACTTATAAGCAGAAATATTTGAAGTTTGATCAGGGAAAATTTAAAAAAGATAAGGAACTTTTTTCTGTCTTAAGTTTCCTTTTGACAGAGAAATGTAATGTGCCAGCTGTATCTATCCTTTTCTTTGTGAAAGAAATTACTAGTTTGTACCTGGGAACCAGAGAGCATTAGGACTCCACGGCATGAACTTTATTTGAATTGGTTTGTGTAAGGCATGGAGAACCCTGGATTGCAGTGTGGATTTAGGGATCATATTGTAGTAATATCAGTAATGCTAATAATATTAATAGCTAACATTTATTTAGTGTTTGCAAACATTATCTCATTAGATCTTCCTAATAATCCTGGATCTCGAGATGAGAAAACTGAAGCTGACATGTATGACATGTGAGTTAGTATCTGAGTCAGGATTTGAACTCAGTTTGTCCTAACTCAGAAAACTTGTTTGAATGATACAGGCGTGGACAAGTAACCTCTCTTCTCTTGACCTCAACTCCTCATCAATAGAATGAGGGATGTAGACTATGATCTTTCAAAGATTCCTTCCAGCTCTAAAAATCTGTGATTCTCAAGACCAGAAAGATCCTGGTATGCTGTATAAAAGTTAATCTAATTCATTTGATGTTGACATTACCTATTTTTTCTTACTGTCTGTACTTAAACTTTGTTTGCTTATATAGTGTCTTAATTAAAAATTATTTTCACTCTTCAATAATAATTATCTAGCATTATCAACTCTTCTTTGTAAGTATAATGGTGGTGATATTTTGTCCTAAAACAAAAAAGCCCCAGAAATATCAATTGAAAGTATAAAATAGGTGAAAATAATCCTGGGTGAAAATACCCCTCCCCCCCACTTAAATCCTTACCTTCCATCAAGAATCAGTATTGTGTATTGGCTCTGAGGCAGAAGAGAAGTAAGAGTGAGGCAATGGGGGTTAAGTGACTTGCTCAGAGTCACCATAGCTAGGAAGTGTCTGAGGTCAGATTTGAACCTAGGACCTCCCATCCCCTAGACCTGGCTCTCAATCCACTGAGCCACTTCACTGCTCCCTGAAAAAACAAAAACAAAAATAACTCTTAGTCATTTTGAAAGGATTATAGTGTTTTTACTGTTGGAAGAAGGAAGATGATGGTGCATAGGAAACATCTTGAGATTGGCTAAAAAAATCAGATCTATCCCTTTGTATATAAAAATTGTAGTCCATCAAACTGAGAGCTAATAAAATGGTGAACTCTTCTACTGCTAGAACTATAGTTTAGAGCAGAGATGCTCACTACATACATCTGGATGTGGGGGCGTAGTGATTAGGGAATTGCTTAGGGCAATAATGGGTAAACTATGGACTGGATCTGGTCCTCGAGGAATAGTTTGCCCATCACTGGTTTAGAGGATTCTAGTTTGAGAGTTGGAGCCAAGCCCTTGAGAGGTAATTACTTTTTGGGAAAGGAAAGGAGTAATTTCTCCCTCTCCCCCTCCTTTTTCTTCACATATTGATTGTATTATTAGAAAAAATGGATTGGAATGGTCTACTTATGAATTCTACAAAGGAACCAACTCTCAGATTCCAATTGAGAATTCTATCTAAGGAGAATATCATGAGAATTCTATAATAATAATCATTATATTAGCTAGCATTTATATCAGGCTTTAAGGTTTGTAATGCACTATATATATATTATATAATATATATACATATATATATATAATTTCATTTGATACAACAAAACTGGGGGATGGTTGCTATCATGGAGAAAAGAGCTTCTAATAGCTAAGAGTTGTGAATCACTTCTTGCCATGTGTATTTGTCCTTTTATGAAGAATCTTAAAGATAATTTTATGAATGTTCAGGAGACTGAAAAGTTTGTACTTGTCCATTATGCTCAGTTTTTCCCACTAATCTTTTGTGTATTTGTGAAAAAGTGTGCCTCAGACTTTATTGTAAATATTTTGTTACTGTATGTATTTCTATGCCATCTTAGTAAATTCTTTTGCTAAAATGATAATTTTTTTCTGATTATTAGTAGGAAGCACATCAATAGGGGTTTATGAGTGATATACTAGAAGAACTATCCTTTGGGTCATTAGCACTTTACTCCTAGAGTCCTGAGAAGTAGTAATCAGCTACTTTCTGGGGATTTGCCTTGACAGTGGAAGTGTAGGAATTGGGGAAATAGCTTTGGAGATGACATTACATATGTTGTCTAGCTTTCTTCTAGTATAGACTCAAGCTAAGTAAGAGCCGTTTTTGTAATGTTCAAAGATTATATGTTTTTGTTCTCATTTGGGGGTTTTCTTGGCAAAGATATTGGAGTGGTTTGCTATTCCCTTTTCCAGCTCATTTTTTAGATGAGAAAACTGAGGAAAATAGGATTAAATGATTTGCCCAGGCTTAGTTACAGTGACTAGTAAGTGTCTGAGTCTGGATCTGAAATAAGGTCTTTCTGACTACAGACTTGGTGTTCTATCTGCTATGCCACCTGGTTGCCCCCAGACAGTATACATAAACTCTTTTTTTACCTTAGCATGTGAAACAATTCAGACATTCACTTTAGTGAGTATTTCTAGAGTTTACATATTACAGACATTTTCCTCATCCTTTTAAACTTTTTTGGTAAGGAGGATGTTCTCTTTTTCTTTCTGTCTTCTAGTGTTCTTAAGCTATAACTCTTTCTTTTTAGTTAAATTTTTTTACCTTAAAATTATTTATTTTTTCAGTTACATATTGTAAGGGGGTTTGGGTTCAATATATTAAAAGATGGTCACCAGAGGATTAAATTATTATCAATCCTCAAGAATAATCTCAAGTCAAAATTAACTTTTATGGAAGTTTATTTACAGTTAAGAAGACAGAGAGGAAATAAGAGTCTAACTCAGTAGGTAATTTACTACGATCCTCTAATTAATCCAGGTAGATCTAATTAACCCACAACCGAGAGTCAGAGGGCCAGAGGCCCGGAAGTGAATGAAGCAAAAATTCATTCACAGAGACTATTAAAAGAAGTTTCTTAAAAGAGGTTCAGGAAGATTCAGTCTTTAAACTCACCACGTGGAATTCAAAAGAAGATATTTAAAGTAGTCTCACCAAGGTCTCAACACTCTTTCACAGACCAGAAGAGCTCCTTCATCAGCCACCCTCTTCACCAGAAGCTTTCAGCTGACTGAGGACCTTCTCCTTTTAAAGGGGTCACTTTTGCATCACTTCTTGTGCCTCCCTCCTAATTTGCATGTCCACTCACAATAGACGCTTCTCATAGAACACCTAGAGGGCAGTCAGTGGATTCTGATTCGTCATTCATTCTAGCACATGTGGGTTATGGACCTCCCAGAATTAGAGGTGCTCTCACCTTTGGTGATTAAATCTAAAGGTGGGCAGTATAGACTTAATCTAATTATCACAATATAAAAACAATTGTTTTCTGAGATTTTAGGATTCAGATTTTCTTCCCCCTTCCCCTCTGAGGCAGTAAATTGTCTGATATAGGTTATACTAGTGCTTTTATGCAGTACACATTTCCATATTGCTTATGTTATGATAGAAGACATATATATATATATATATAAAAAACTCATGGAGGAAATAAAGTAGAAACTGACATGCATTGATCTTCAGTCAGACTCTAGCAGTTCCATCTTTGGCTATGGATAGTATTTTTCATGATGAGACCTTTGGGATTTTCTTGGAAACTTGCTTTGCTGATAATGGTTTAGTTCAGCGATGGGCAAAATATGGCCAGTGGGCCAGATGCGGCCCCCTAAAATGTTCTATCCTGCTTCGAGACATTATTCTTAGTCTAATGAATACAACGAGTAGGATAAAATGCAATGAAACTTCAAAAGAGTTGCCTTAGAAACAGGCTGACAGATGAACATTTCCTTTCCTTTGGCCCCCTCTTTAAAAAGTTTGCCCATCACTGGTTTAGTCCATCACAGTTGATCATCATATAATATTTCTGCTGTTGTATAGCTTGTTCTCCTGGTTCTTCTCACTTCACTTTGCATCAGCTATAGAAGTCTTTCTAGGTTTTTCTGAATTCATCTTGTTCATCATTTCTTGTGTGTCTCAATAATAGCATTCTATTACAACCATATACCATAGCTTGTGCAGCCATTTCCCAAGGGATGGACAACCCCTCAGTTTCCAATTTTTTTCCACTACAATAAGAACTGCTAAAAATATTTTGATATCAGAAGGTCCCTTATTTCTGTGTCTATATCTCTGTATCTGTATCTCAGATGCAGATCTAGCAGTATTTTTGAGTCAAAGGATATGTGTATATATGTATATATATACACACATGTATATATACATATATGTGTGTGTGTATACATAAAGCTTTATGGCCCTTTGAGCCCAGATCCATATTACTTTCCAGAATCGCTGTATCAGTTCACAGTAGCATCAGCAATGCATTAGTGTCCTTACTTTTCCATATTCCTAAGCCATAATTATTAATAGTTTCCTTTTAGATTTCTAGTAAAATTCTCTTTATAAAGCAAAATAAAAATTAAGACATTTCTTAGAAATTTTTTTCCTTATCATCTTTTTGTCTTTTCCATAGTTTTTCTCAAACTATGTTCATTAAACTCTCTTGGTTTTCTCAGAAACTGTCAGGCCCAATTGCCAAGTCAAAAACATTCTTTTTAGCTCATAAAGCTATAGAAACTATATACAGCCTCTGTAAGTAAAGTCTCTGTATGGCTCTTAAAGCCCTTACTAACCTGCCTCCTTCCTACTGTTCCAGTGTTCTATCTTATTCTCCTCTCTTCACTCTCCCCTGCTTCAGTGTAGACAGCAGTCCCCTGATATTTGATTTCTTGCTTTTTCTCAAGATATTCCATTTCCTGTCTGGGCATTTTCACTGACTATGCCTCTCTACCTTCTCATTGCTTTTTGGCTTCCCTGGCTTCTTTTCAAGTCTGATATAATGGCCTACTTTTTATAAGAAACCCTTCCCAGGCTCTCTTAATATTAGTGTCTTCATCGCCTGAGATTACCTTCAATTTACCGTGTGTGTGTGTGTGTGTGTGTGTGTGTGTGTGTGTGTGTGTGTAATTTGTACATTGTTTTTAGCATATTTTCTTTCCCTGTTTGGCTGTAAACTCCTAGAGAGCACAATTTGTGTGTGTGTGTGTGTTTTTTTTTTTACCTTTGCTTGTATCACTAGTCCTTAGCACTGTGCCTGGCAAAATAGCAGGCACTTAATAAATGCTTGTTGAACTTCTGGGTCATATGATAAATAAGATGGAGGACTAGACATTTCATGACCTCTTCCACCTCTCCAAAGCAGAAATTATGCATCAAAGCTAAAGCAACTCCAGATCTCTCCATGCCCCAAGTTATCAAGAACCCAAGAGAAGGTAAAAACTCCATAAACTAATGTCTCACTCACATTCCTTCTGTCCACCACATTCTTGGCAGCAAGTCTGCATTATATTAGAATATAGGAAAGAAGGGATAAGTTTTGCAAAAAGCAGAGGCTTGCTTTTGCAATCCAGGTTGGCTCATGAGCAGAACACAAGGTCAAGGTTCCAAGGAGTGTGAAGAATATATAAAAAGAGGAACAGAGTATTGGAGGGGGTTCTTTGGTTGCTGTCTCTTGGGAGCTTGGAGAATTCACTTCCTGTCAGGGGGGATAACGAACTTTCTCTTGGAAGCCATTTGAAATTCCCTTTTCCAGCCATCCAACTTCCAAACATAGATTTATCCACCAGAGTTTCATCTGTTCCTGCTACCTGTGTTCCTGAGTTCCAGTTTCTTATTTATATCTAAGTTACTGAGAAGAAGCTGACCTGAGACAAGAATATCTGTCTGTCAACAAGGATACCTGCAGGTTTTTTGGCTGAGGCCGTGAGGGTGACTTTGCCATCTACTTTCACCTTATCACAGCAACCTGATCTATATTTTTCCTACCAAGAATATTTTGGTGGGTCAATAGTCAGGAAAGCTAGATAGAAAATTTTGGGTAATAGAGTGTAGGTTTCAGATAGCATCAAGACTAGAAGAAAGGCCTGTGAGGGTCTTATAATATTGGAGGGAGGAGAAATTAGAAATCTAGGTTTTTAGGGAACTTCCCTTTGACTCTCCTTCCTTTACCCGTATGAAACCCTTCAAATAAACCCTTTTTGTTTATAAAGAAAAAAGTCAGATTGTGTTGTATCCCAGAATCAGGTCTGAGTTCCTACCATTCTGGCCTATCAGTCTGACACAGAGAGAGAACATCACTTTATCAATCTTATCACCTATAAAAGTGAAATAGTTCACTTATTTCAACTAGGCACTCAGTTCATGGACTTGCAACAGAATATAATCCCACACCCCAATCTTTCCCCAACCCCTCTTCTTCTTTTCTGATACTATAGAGATTCAAATTTTAAATTTCAGAAATTTACTGAATACTCTAGGAGAGTGAGGGAGTAATAGGAATAAGTCAGAACACATTTATGGGCTTGTAATAAAACTCATTTCCACGACCTAGAAATTCAACAAGCATTTATATACCCCTCCTCAGAGAACCTCAAAAATCCCAACTCCAAATGGCAGATGTATGACCAGGCTGCAGTAGTAATACTACTGTGACTATGCTCTTTAATTCTGGGCTATAGAAAGAACTCAGGAACTGAAGGAATGGGAGAGAACTTCATGTGTGTGGAACTATGTGCCATTCCACTAAGCCTGAGGAAAAGATCTCAGCATCCTGTTGGAGCCAGGCTTGTCTCCCCAAAAGTCTCTTGAGACAGACCTTGTCTGGAAAACCATGAGTAGCTTAGTGTAGGATCTGGAAGCTGACCTGCCTTGAGTTCCAGCTGTCAGGGAAACCACTATCAGAAGGAAAGAGTCAAAAAGTGAGGAGTAGGAGAAAATAAAGGGAAAATAAAGAGAATCTGCCAAAGATCTCAAGAGGAAGAAAACTCAAAAGACCTTAGGCATAAGCAGAAAAACAACCAAATAATATATTAACAGCAGAAGGAAATGTGACTTCCATATTAAATAGATAAATTCAGGCATATATGAATAAATACCGTAAAAAAAAAAAGGAAAATGATTTATTACCTGATTAGGCAGAAGGACCCTGTGGATTTTGAGGAGAACTCAAAACCACAACACACTGTTTCTGAATAGTTTAAAAGAGAAATGAGAATTGTGAGAACAATTTATGGCCTCCAGAAATAATAGAAAAAATAGAAAAACTGGAATCTATTGTAGCAAAGTTCAGCAAAGAAAAAGGGACAAAAGAGAAGGCAATTGATTGGGAATGGAAATTCACAGAAGTGTAGGACAAGTGAGAAGAAGAGAAAATGAAAAGAAATAATATAAGAAAACTACCTAGAATTTCTGAAACAAAGTACCAGTTGAAAGAATCCATTGATTGCTTCCATAAGAAAAAGCCATGGCTGTGAACTCTAAACATATAGTGGTTAAATTTAACTGTTCCATTGAGAAAAAATAAATTCTACAAAGAACTAAATACCTTCAAATAGAAAGGAAAGAAAAATTTTAATAACACAAGACTATTCTGTATCCACCAAAAACATAGGAGGGAATAGAATAATGTGTTTCCTAAGAGTAGTAGAGCTTAAGATGCAGTCCTGGGTGATCCGTTCTGCAAATCTAAGCTTAATAATAAATGAAACGAGGTGTATATTCAACATCAAAGAAGCATTTCAAAAATTATTATTAAAGGGAATATCAAATTTGGAAAGATTATTTGCTTTTTGACTAGTTTATACAATAGAAATGCAAGAGGAATAATTGACTAGAATAACAACTGCAATAGTACTAGAAAGATAAGCAAGGGACCAATTAGAAATTTTTTTTAAATGTACACAGAGAGACAGAGGTAAAGATAGAGTTCACCAATTTCACTGAATAATCTGATCTTTTATAAAGAAAAAACAAATTACCCAGGGAAGAACACCTTGTTTAGTTAGAAGGGGGAAAAAAACTGGGAAAACTAGAAAGCAGTCTGGCAGAAATTAGGCTTAAACCTATACTTTATGTCAAAATCCCAATATATCCTAAATGATACATGACCTTAATATAAAATATTATACTATAAAAATTAGAATATAAACAGATCATATGCCTCTCACAGCTATAGATAGGAGATGTATTCTTAACTAAACAAAACATTTACAAAAACCAAAATAGACCATTTGATAACATGAAGTAAAAGCTTTTGTACAGATAAAATTAATGCATCTAGGATAAAAAGGGAAGTGGTTGAATGGGAAAAAAAGTCTTTGTATCATATTTCTCTGATAAGAATTTGATATTGTTAGACCAAAAATTCTCTGAAAACTGTATCTTAATTTTATAATTATTAAATAACATGAAGTGGGCCAGAGGAAGAGGGGAAAGCATGAGCCTGTGGCTGGCCACCTTCTCCATAAGCAAGCTGAGCCAGTCCCAAGCCAGACCTTGTCCCCTCCAAAGTCCTTGGTTCCAAGAAAAAGAGCATGACTTCCTGCCCCTCTGTTATTTTATGCTCTTGGTGATATTCCTTTCCCATGCTTCTTTGATTAGAATATTTAGACTTAAATCAGGACAAGAAGCAGGTCTTCCAAATGCCAGGAGTGATGAAATGGCATTTAGAATGTGGACACAGTGCATGTGCACTTTTCTACTCATAGCTTTGCCTTACTCATTTAATTACTTCACCACCCAAAAGACTTGTTTACAAATAAACAAAGAACTTGTCTCCACACTGCCTCATTGGTAGGGAGGAGGAACACCAGTTTGTAATTTGTCTTAAAATCAAACACTTTTTTTTTGCTTTAAAGTGGTTTTAGGGGCCAAAAAAGGTGGTTTTTAGGGGTACAGATTAATTTTAATTTTCTATAGTATCCAGGATATATAAACAAATAACAAGTATATGTGTGTATGTATAATCCTAATTTCTCCCTTGTACTCACTAAGCCTATATGAATAATTGTCTATTAGATGCCCTTACCTAGATTCTTTATAATATGCATTTCAAATTCAGTATGTCCAAATGGAACTCATATCTTTCCTTCAGAGTGACCTATTTCTTTTGAGAACACTACCGTTCTTCTAGCTCCTGAGGTTTACAAATTCACAGCTTTATCCTTGACTCTGTCTTTTCTTTCATCCTTTAATGTTCAGTCATTTACCAGGTTTTGCTGATTATACCTATATAACCTTTTCTTTCATATGTCTTTTTGCATGACTAGCATCTCCGTCCATACCCACTTTACTTTTTCCCTGGACTAAAATTTTCTTTGTACTCCCTATTTTTCTAGGGACAAGCCTGGCAACACCACTGTCCCCATAAAAATTTTCAGTTGTTCCTGTTTGCATCTAGGACAAAATAAAACTTCTTAGTCTATGTTTGAAACTTTAACCACTTAATTTGGTTCCATTCTGTTTTTCTAGTCTCACAAACGTCTTTCATGTACTCTGTATTCTATCCCAACTGTTTTACTAGCTATTTCCACAATTTGGCATTCAATTCCTTCCTCTGTGTATTTGCACAAGTTGTCCCTCATTCCTGAAATTCAGTCTCTCTTCATCCCCAACTCTTAAAATCCCAATTTTCTTTCTGTGCTCAGTGGTATTTGTATCATCTATTCTTTGATCCTCTTTGGTTGTTAATTCTTTTTCCAGGTGAATTTTTAATCAAACAAGAAATAAAAACAATCCCAAAATTTAGAATAATTTAGATTATTTGAAATAAAAGTTTTTTCATGAACAAAACTAATCTGCCAAAGATAAGGGTAAGTAGGGAAGGGATCAATTAGGAAAAAATCTTTGTATCAAATCTGATACAGCCCTCATATTCAAGATATATGGAAAATTCACAGAAATCTATATGACTTAAAACTATAAATAATAAATTATCAATGAATATGAACAAAGACTTCTCAAATGAAGAATTATAAACCATTAATCATATGAAATAATTTTGCTCTAAATCATTAATAATAATTTGAATGAATAAGAGAAATGCAAATTCAAAAAACTCTGATGTTTCATTTCATATTCAGTAAATTGCCAAAGATTTGAATAGTCAATATTTATAGGATTTGTTGAAAAGCAGAGACTTTATTGCGCTGTTGTTGATACTGTAAATTGGTTTACCTGTTTTAGAAAGCAATTTGGAATTGCATGACTAAAATGCTCATACTTTTCGACTTCTAAGGCATAGGCATCAAGGAGATTAATTATAAAAGGCTCTATATACACCTACACATGTGTAGGTGTATATATATATGCACATATATGTGTATGCATGTTTTATAGTGCCAAAGAATAAAAAAGTAGATGAAGAGTTTGGAAATTGCTAAAATATTGTGGTACATGGATGTAATATGGTATGTGGAACATTGCTTTGTTATAAGAAATGATGAAATTAAAAAAAATCCATGTGATGCAAAATAAAGTAAGCAGAACTAGAAAAACATGTCCATAATAACTCTTAACAACATAATTTTTTGAAAATCCAACTAAACAATTGAAACCAAATGCTGTAAAGAAGCCATGACACCTAAGTTTGGCATCCAAGAAAATCTATGAAAAGATAACTCCTCCCACTTCTTTGGAGAAGTATGAGACAATGACTTATAAACTGAATATAATATCACTCTTTTTTAACATATCAATTTTATTGAACTTCTTTCTCTTTTAAAATTCCTTATTTGTGATGGCTGTATGATAGTATGTGGGTGGGGGAAGAGAAACAATGGGAAACTTAAGTGATATAAAAATAAAAGATATTGATAAAATTTTATTAAATTTTTAAAAACTTTTTAAATCACCTTGTAATTTACTGATTTCTTTGTATGTTGAATCTATTCTGTACAATGCTTTCTCCTAGAATGGAGATATTTTATTTTTTGTTTTTCTATTTCTAGTACTTGGTATTTTTTTATATATATCTATATAAATCTTATCATATATAGGAATATTCAATTCAGTGTATAAAAAGATGCTTTCTGGAAGCTCAAAGAAAAATAAATCGCCTTGCTTTAAAAACAGAGGACTTCAGTTGGATATGTGAAGGATGAAATTCAGTGTGTAATTCTCAGAGTAGTATTTGGCTTATAACCCCATTTTTCAAGACCCCTTAGTATTACTATTCTTTAGATTAAAACTGTGCCCCCTCCCCAATAAAACTTTAGTTTTCCTGACCTATTTTCAAAACCCTTGAGAAGAGTTTATCTGTACCCTGGGAAAAAAGCCAACTATAAGATAAGTCGAAGGAGGGAAAATACAGGGAGTTTCAAAAATATCATTATGGTCATTATAGTCATGGGTTTTTCCTGGATCATGGGTGTCTTTAGGGGTGCAAAATGTTGAAAATCACACACTTAAGACTGTAAACGTCACAGTCCCACCCCTCTCCCCTTTGGTGGGATTGGGAAGAGGAGAATCTTATGTTAGGATTATTATAAAAGTCTGAGATTGTATCCAGAAGAAAAGACATTTTTGCCCCAAGCAAGCCACTTGTGTGGGCAGAATCCCTTTTCTTTCCCTTCCCCTTCTCATTTCCCCACCTTCCCTGCTGTCCACTGTTTTCTCAGAATAAAGTAGCTTTTCTCTGCCAGCATCTTATCAAAGTCTTCTGTCTGCTCATGAGAGTGATTTCTGGGGGGTTGAGCCTCCCCAGAATTCCACTCCACACAGATATAAGTGAGAATTTATCTCACATTCCTCTTTACCGTATATAGTTAGCTTTTGAAGGAGATAGAAAATTTAGATAACACTAATATGTCTTTGTTCTTGCACCTTTTATATATTCTGAAAGCATTTGTCAAGAATATTATATCGCAGTGGTCTACCAAGGGAGATTATGGAGTATATATTTCTGGAGGTTCTTAGAAAATATATAACTTAAACATTTACTTGGATGAAGGCCAGCAGGGTTTGGGTGGTGAAGGAGAGTGTCTCAGGAGGAGTAGATAGATGAGGTAATCTCGATGTTAGATGAAGCTTTAGCATGTCCTGCCTTGATGGATTCAAGGATTTGGATTTTTTCGGTCCTTCTTTGTCTTGCTTCTTAACTTTAGTTATGGGGTTCATTGTACTTGGCTTGCCCTTCCAAGATCCTTTCTACAGACTTTTCTGAAAGAATATACAAAAGGTTCTTTTTACCTTTTCTAAAAACTTTAATGACTCTGGGATGTTTTGAAGTCTTTTCTTTAATGTCTGACACCCTGGATGGGAAAGACCTTTTCTTTTCTGACAACTCTCAAATTTTAACACCAGGTTAAAACCTGAACATTTTAGTCTCTGAAAATTCTCTCTTGACTATGACTCTTTAATTTCTTCTAATTATTTTTCTGGATCAAAAGAAAAAGTAAAGCATTTGATCAAAATTAATTTAGAAATTGGTTAGCACAGTTGGTTCTTCAAATAAGCATAATTAGATTTCCTCACCTATTGCAATTGACTGGTATCTGGGCCCTGTTCTATGTGTCACATGACCTTTAATCTTCAACTTCCTTTGGTGTAAAAAGGCTACCTAACTTGTTGGACCTTCCATCCAGTTATTCTTTCCAGTATATTTCTGGGCAGAACTGCAATAAGATACCTTGGGAGCAATGAACATACCTTTTCCTGTCAACTCTACCTAATTCTATGGGTTCTCAGCTTCATGATGCATTGCTTGATTTGATCCCCTCTTACTGAGTGGATTTTTTCCCCTTACAGTCCAGGTTTGCAATAGAAAAAATGCTTTGTAAAGAGTAAATAGTAACAGTTCTTCCCCCTTCCCACCCCCCACCATTAAAAGTCAAAGTAGAGAAATGTCCTTTTTAGGATCTCTAGGTCAAGGGAGAATATATGTGTTGAATTAATAAGGAGATAAATGATAAGGTCTCCAGATGGTTGTTTTCTGGAAGAGAAAAGCCATTTTGTGTGTGAATTATGGTATACTTTAAGGCTTAAAATTTGAGGAAACAGATAATATCTTCTAAGTTGGAGAAGCATGAATGGAGAGAGCTGTAAATGGCTTGTTGTTGGCATTTCATTGTCTTAAAATACTCTTTTGTTAGATTTTACAGCTGTTTTTCAATTTGTGTGCCTTATATACACATTAACATTGTACTAATAATCTATTTGGAATAATTAATAGTTCCATATTTTTATTTCTAATATATTTTATTGAATAGGCCTTGCAATATGACTTAATTACAAATATATTTACTTATCAAAAGATCAAATAAATTTGTTCCAGCATTCTCTGTATTTCATCCCAGTTTTTTCTCTTACTCGCATAAACTGTGGTTCTTTTAACGGTAAGCTTTATCTTATTTAAAGCAATAACATATCTCTACAACCACTTCATATATATCTACCAGATTTAATTGAAAAGTTTATTTTGCAATAGGTAACTTATCAACATTTGTAATATGTCAGTTACTATTCTGTTTTGAATAGGCAAGTGTGATTCTCATGGACTAAAAGGTTTATCTTAATGCTCTTTAGTAAATGCCAGCTAGGTGGTGCAGTGGATACAATGTTGGGATCTGGAGTCAGGGAGATTCATTTCCCTGAGTTCAAATCCAACCTCAGACACTTACAGGCTATGTGATCCTGGACAAATTACTTAACCCCCTTTGTCTCATCCTTATCTATAAAATGAGCTGGAGAATGAAATGGTAAACCACTCTAGTATGTTTGCCAAGAAAACTTCAAATGGTGTCATAAAGAGTTGAACACAACTGAAAATGACTGAACAACAACAAAACTATTACAATTACCTCCTCAAAAACAATTAGGAAGAAATAGAAAAATATCAAATGTAATTTCACTTTAGTCCAAACTCAGAGGCATCTTAATTTGATTTTCATTATTTTAAAAGAACCTGATGCTTACCATTTTGCCAAGGCTTTCCAGTTTTTATTCTAAGGAATCCTTTTTCATTTATATTTTTCTTTGGGATCTCTAATATGACTCCTGAAATATATTTTTCTTCCTTAGTTCTTTTGCTATCATGCTGGGGTTACTTTTGCTCTTTCCATTAACTTTTCTGGGTTTCTAGTTTTTTTATTTTATTTTCGAAGTTATTCCTCCATTTGTTTTATGCTCTCAGTTTTGCATACTGTGTATGATATGTCTAGGTGATTTTTATTTCTTTTGGCTTTTCTGCATGATTTCGCCTTGCTCATTTACTCTTTTATGATTTGATTTTCTGCTCTATTTTAATCAGATCAGCTAAGAATTTATCAATTTTATTAGTTTAAAAAAAGCTTTTAAAATGTTATTTCTATGTTTTTTTGGTTCCTAATTTATCTATTTCCCCGTTAAACTTAATATCTTTTTGTGCATTTTTTTGGGATTTATTATCTAATTCTTTTAGATGCTTATTTTGTTCAATAATAATTTCTTTTTCTGTTTTGTTAACATATTTATAAGGATATGAGTTTTCCTCTAAGTACTACCTTAGCTGAATCTTAGAAGTTTTTCTTTAATTCTTTAATCATTATAATTTTCTTTTACATAGTAATTAATTTTTACAATTTGTTTTTTGACTACAATTATTCAGAATTTCATTTTAAAGTCTTCACTCAGGTTTATATATTTGTGTGTAGACTCTGAACCAGTGACTGTTTTTATTGTATTTTGGTTTGTAAAACAAAAATGAAATATTTCTTATTTGTAATGTCTTTGTGCATAGTCAGTTTTTGTAAAATTTCCATGTGGTATTGATCAATATGTAAGTTCTTTTACTATTCTATTTAGAAGATATAAATCTTTTAACTCTAGTTCCTCCAGTAATTTGTTGGGTTCCATAGTTTCAATTTTGCTTATCTTTCTGTTAGACTTAACAGAAACTGAGAAAGGGATATTGAAATCTTTTATCAGTTTGTGTTACTGTGTCTTCTTGTAGCTCAGATGTTTCCTTTATGAATTTGTATGGTAAGGCATTTGGAATGTAAATTCTTCTACTAATATTGGCTTGTTGTCTGTGCTTTTTTTCCATATAGTATAGCTTCCTTGTTCATCCCTTTTTCCTTTTTTGAATTTATTATTATTTTTTTATTTGTCAAATAGCATGATTACAACTCCTGCTTTTTTTGGATTCACTTGAGTCAGAGTAAATATTTTCCCCATTCCTCTAGTTTTATTTTGTGTATGTCTTTGCTTTTTTTTTTTTTTTTTTTTTTTGTGCAAAGCCTATGACTTTATTGTTTAGTTTGAAAGTAAGAAAAGCATTTCATGGCTACTGTTTCATTGATCTTTTCCATAAGAAATATATTTTTCTCTTTTGGAGGTAAAAGAGGGGAGGAAAGAAGCAAGTCTATGACACTTCATTTTTCTTATCATTTACAGCTGTCATGCAACCCATTCTCAAATCTTTCATGCAATATTTTTTCCCAATGAAAGGGAAATGAAATCAATCACGTCACAATTAAAATTTACATAATATTTGGAGGTTTTCAAAGTACTTAACATACATTACTCCCTTTGTTCTTCACAACAATATTGTGAGATAGCTAAAACAGGCAAGATTGTCCACATTTGTATATGTGGAAATTCATTTTACAGAACTCAAGTGACTTGCCCATCATTATTTATGTTGCTAACATTAAATGTTAAAAGTGAAATTCAGTGCCAAATCTTTCTGACTCTACATTCAAAATACTGGGAGTTATACATGCCATATACATGGCATGTTTGTCTTAGAATAGACACTATCACTTTTTTCTAATGATAAACCTAAAGAAGTGATTAAATTTATTTCAGTCCCCCTGATTTTCCCAGAGCCTCATGTTGACGTTCTATTTTGAAAGTTGCATTAAAGCTTGCATAATCTGGTTCCTTCCTACTTTAGCAATATTGTTACACCATGTCTAGTTTCCTTCTACCTTCTGGATCCAATTTACCCAGATCTCTTTGCTATTCCAAAAGCATTGGAGTTTTTGCAAGAAGCCTTTCTCAGTCTCCTATATTTCTAATGCCTTTTCTCTGCTTTTATGCTATATAAATAACCATATTAGTTTTTTTAAAACATTTATTAATAATCATTTTTAACATGGTTACATGATTCATGCTCCTACTTTCTCCTTCACCCCCCGC
>NC_058135.1:206083833-206124604 GCF_016433145.1 Gracilinanus agilis
TTCCTTCCTTCCTTCCTTCCTTCCTTCCTTCCTTCCTTCCTTCCTTCCTTCCTTCCTTCCTTCCTTCCTTCCTTCCTTCCTTCCATAGTTTTGGGTGAGAAAGGAAACTTCATAGAGAAATTAAACTTTAGCTTCAACACTTTTTTTGGAAGACCAGTTGATAGATTTGGCTTTATAGTAAGATTTATAGACATCTGTTTTAACCTTTGGCAAAGTTTTTGGCATTTATAGGTTTTAGCAGCTGTTTTTTTTAATTCAACATATACATATAGAGAATTGTGGCCTAATGCAAATCTGACAGTTGCAGCTAAACCATACTTAGGTGGTTATTCTCATAGGATTATCACTGTTAGGTTCTCCTTTCATCCTTTATTCCTTCAAACCATTTTCTGTTCTCCTTTTGCCATAGATGTCAACAAAATTTGGAAAGAGAAACTAGCAAAAAAGTTTTGATGAATAAGAATGATTTTTATTAAGGGTTTAGATCATATAATATTTGATTTCTCAGAGGTTTAGTAACCTAATAATAGAAAACAAAGTAAACATTTGTCTGAATGGATAAATTCTAATTTTGTGTTAATTCCTTTGAAATAGATTAAGTTCTCAATTAAACAATTGTCAAGGGATATCAATAAGCAGTTTTCAAGAGATGAATTGGAAATTATAAACCAACTCATGAAAACATGCTTCAAATCACTAGTAGTAAGAGAAATACAAATTAAAACAACTTTGTTTTCAGTTCATATCATGTAAAATATTAGAGCTTACCAAACATGGGAACAGTCTGTATTGGAGAGTCTGTGGACCCATTCACTGTTGACAAAGCTTTGAATTATGCAAGAAAAGTGACTAAACTGCCTGTCCTTTGACCCAGAAATCCTACTTCTTGGCCTGTGTACCCCAAAGAAATCAAAGATAGAAATAAGGGTCCAACATATGCCAAACTTTTCATAGCTCCTTGTGATTGCCAAGAACTGGAAGTAAAGTACCATCATTTGGGGAGTGGCAGAAAAATCTGTTATATGAATATGATTGTATATTATTATACAATAAGAAATTATGAATATGAGCAGTTCAGAGAATGGAAAACTTTATATGAACTAATTGATAAGAGACCAAATAAGTAGAACCAAGAGAACGATATAAATGGTAACTACAACATTTTTTTTAAACTCTTACCTTCCATCTTAGAATCAATACTGTGCATTGCTTCCAAGGCAGAAGAGTGGTAAGGGCTAGGCAATGGGGGTTAAGTGACTTGCCCAGGATCACACAGCTAGGAAGTATCTGAGGCCAGATTTGAACCTAGGACCTCCTGTCTCCAGGACTGACTCTCAATCCACTGAGCCATCCAGTTGTCCTCAACTACAACATTTTAAATTAAAAGATCATTACTGAGAAGTTGTAATCATTTCCTGACTAGCTCTGTGCCATAATACTTACATTCCAGCCTTCATTCCAGCTTGATCTCAGGACTCCATTATTTTGATTCTATACTTGTTAACTTTACCATGTTTTTACACTCTCAACTCCTTCATCCTTTTCCTGGCTCTCTAGTTTTGAGAACAGCAGTCAAAAATTACTGGTCCTCGAAAGTACACATCAATCTTTTCTCCTATGGGTTTTATCAGCATTCCCTTCCCAGTTCATTTATGTAGCGGTAGCATTTTTTAAGTAAGATTCTTTAAGCCCAGTATGGTTCCACTAGTCTTAAATCCATTTTCAGATCTCCTAAAGAAAAATAAGAATGGCTTTCATGTTAATGAGAGAGATCAAACTAAAACATCTTGTCAATCACTATATGGCTCCATCAAAAACATTTATCTTCATGTCATGGACATTTTTTCAATGATATTAAGGTATCATTTGCACTTCAATAAGTATAAAGTTCTTGAAGTACACTAAAAACAATGTTTTGAGCTTGAGACTAGAGATAACACTGAACTAGTAAATATCTAATTAGTCTAGAAAAGGTCACTATAGTGCCTTTTGACCCAGTGGGATTATTTTGGGCATATATCCAATGAAGTTAAGATAGAGGTATTATATGTACAAAATATTAATTATAGCACTTCAGTGATAGCAGCAAAAAAAGTCTTGACTCCACATGACTCACAAAGAAATTTACTTTCTTCCTAGCAGAAAGATGATAATTTGGAGGAACTAAAATGAGGCATATGTTGTCAGACATGGCCAATACCATAATATGGGATCTGAGAGTTATAGGAGACTTCTGCATCTTAACCTGGAGGGTTTGTGAACTTTAAAAACCCCTTTACCTGTATAAACTATTCCATTCCATCCTATAGTCTCCAACACTGTCTCTAATGTCATCCAAAACCTATCCCTTATCTTCAACAGCTCCTTTGCCTGCTGGTTCCTTCCCTACTGTTTCCAAACATCTCCTTCATCTTCTAAAAACCATTATTTGATCCCTTCCATCCCCATTTTTCCATCCATCCATCCATCCATCTATCTATCTATCTATCTATCTATCTATCTATCTATCTGTCTGTCTGTCTGTCTGTCTGTCTGTCTGTCTGTCTGTCTATCTATCTATCTATCTATCTATCTATCTATCTATCTATCTATCTATATCTTTTGCTCTATGTAGCTAAATTCCTTGAAAGGCCATTTATGACAAATGCTTCTACTTCTCTTTTTTACTCTCCTTCATCTCTTACAATCCAGATTCTCACCTTTGCATTTCACCCAAATTGTACTCTCCAAAGTTATTCTTAGTTGCCAAATCCAGTGATCTTTTCTTAGTCTTCTTTCTCCTAAACATGCAGCCTTGGACACTGTTGATCATCTTCTTGATACTTGTCCTTAGACTTAGAAAACAGTTGAGTATTTTTTGTCTTGTTTTTGTTCTTAATTTTTATGTTTTATTTTGTTCAAAAAACTTTTTTGAGGGGAGGGGCATGCAACTATCACTCCCTTTCCCACCTGCAAAGGAATAAAATTCTGTTCCAACTCTCAGAAAACCCCAAAACAAACAACTTGATATTCTTGTCTCCCTGCACAGCTTTTTTTTGGGTTCTCTTCTTATCTATCAGACTGATTCCTTTGTCTCTTTTGTTGAATTCTCATACCTTTCCAGTCTTCTTACACATTATTCCCCTTTGTATATTCTCTCCTCATTCTTTCCTACCACATAGCCAATCATTTGCCAAATCTTGCAATAGTATTTAAGTACTTTTTATATATTTATACCTATTAGTTTTATATTTATACTATGTATTTACATATTTGTCTTCCTCTTTATAATGTAAGTTCCCTTTGAATAGGGTTTATTTTACTTTTCTTATTTATATCCTTAGTGAACAGCACAAGACTAGAAAATGCTTTTTTTTACTTTAATAAATATTTATTTATTGATTCTTCATTGGAATTTTTTCTCTTATGGGTCTTAAGAATTTCATTCTTGATTATTTTCCACTCTTCCTGACCAATATATTGATTTGCATTTGGTTAAGGATATATATTTATTACAAAAGTAGCAATTATATTTAAAAAGCATCCCAAAACGTACACATATGTATGTGTACATGTATACACATATATATTCATTTATGTATAGAACACTTAAATATTCAGAGGCAAATCCAAGTGCACAGTGGGTAATGTTCTAAGAATATAGACAATTTTCAAAAAAGAAACTACATATTGTTATTTGAAAAAAATTCTCAATTTCATTTATAATAAAAAATGTAAATTAGAACCATTTTCAGGTACTACCTCATGCTAATCTAATTGGTACAAATAATTAAAAGTAGTGAAACAATGCAAAGAAATATATTTATTAATTGCTGTTGGATTTGCAAATTAGGAGAATATTTTCTTAGTAGTCTGGCAGTCCTTTAAGGTTGCAAAAACAACCACATTTTTTGATTCAAAAATTACATGGTTGTCAGTAAATTAAAAAAATATTAAATCTAGATGTAATTCCTGCTACTGGAGGAGACTGCGGTTGGTAGATGCCTAAGTTTGGGGGATTCTGAACTTTAGTTGTGTTAATTGTACTGTATCTGGAACCAATATGGCGATCCCCCCTCTGGAGTTGATGGCCAGCAAACTGTTCAGGGAAGGGCAGGCTGCCTTAGGTGGGAAAAATGGAACAGGTTAAAGTTTCTTTGCTGATCAGCGTGGAATCCGAAACTCTAAGATTCTGTTATATTTCCAGATAGTAGTAGATCGAGAGACCCGCTCTCTTCCTCTTCACATTAAAAAAAAAGCAAACAAAAAAGATAGCTTCAAAAATTTTTATATAGATTAAAAAATTTTAGATTATATAAGGATTTTACATTGCTTAGGATCATAAAAAACTGGAAGCAATAGGATTGCCCAGCATAGGGTTTACTATTGGTGTAACTGAGGTATTTTACTTCCTTGGGCTTTAGTTTCCTTATTTGTAAAATGAGGAGGTTGGATGACTTAGTTTCTGATTTTGTTTCCACCCCTTGATCTATGATAAAATTTTTCAATTTTCATTTCTCCATTTCTCATGTATGTGTGTGCACATGCGCACGTGTGTGTGGCTTAAGCATTATAAGAGATACATTTATAACTCATATTTATAGTAAAATTATGAATGATGTAACTTGAGTCCCTTTACCAAAGCGTTATAGATTATGCATGAACTTTTGGTTTCTTCTTAGCTGATGACAAATTGTATGCAATTTGACAGGTTTTTGTTGTGTCTTATGTGAATAAATTTATGTGTTTATTGTTTCAGGTGTATAGAGCATACTGCACCCATGAGATGGGCTTCTGGTGTTTAATTTTTAGCTAAAAGCATCATATGTTTATTTGAATGCCTTATAAGTTGAAACATCTTATTTAGTAGTAGTAGTAATAAGCTTTAGTAATTGCAGGTGTCTTGGATTTTGTCAGATTCACTTTTTTCCTCTTATAAAAGTGCTTTCTTAGTTATATAAGTAGAACTGCTTGTTCCTCAGACTTCAAGTTCATTTTCTTTGGGAGGTAGATATAAGATAGCAATATTGAATTCTTTGAAAATAAAGTAAAAAATTAAAAATCTTAGGTAGTTATTCCTACATTTGCATTTTTTGTTTTACTTTTATTTAATTGTGTTTGAATAACCTTAGGAAATATAAAGGAAGTACTACTATCTTAATTTTCATAATTGATATAAAAAAACAACTGAAAACATATTTAATGGATTTCTTAAATTTTCTTTGAAGATTCCTTAATTTTCAATTTCCAATTTCAAAGCAGAATTGTCAGTCCATCTTACTTTTTACTACTATATATATATGTACATATATATATACACACATTTATAAGATATATACACATATATGTATTATACAATGTGTATATACCTAAAGTATTTAAATTTAATATTATAATGCATTATATTAAATCTCTGTTAAAATGAATTACTAGATGACTGTACTTTATCAAAGTTTATATTCTCTTGGATTGAAATTAAACTGTTAAATCAGGGTTAATTTGGTCATCAGTATAGTTTTCATGCCAATAATTCATCCATTTTTTTTTTTACTATTCGCCACAAGCTTGTTAACATATCCTTTAATAATACATTTCTCTCTGGTTAGAGTTTTGTTGGATCCTGAATATACACTCTTTCCTTGAGTAGCTCCTGACTTAGTGGCACAAATGAAACCAAGTATTTTTTATGTAGTGCTTTAATAGTTTATGATCATTTCATTTCTTGGCTTCTAATCACATTAGCCTAGTACCATCTCTTGAAATTTTTCTATAAATTACAGTTTGATTCCATTGTTTAAGGGAAATTTAATTATAATGATTTTGTGTTTGTGGAAGTGTCTTTTACTTGGATAAATTATTTTCCCATAAATATGTTAAGTGCATTTGGATAGTAGGTAGAAATAGCTAAACATGTTAGTTTTTAAAATTGCTTTTATTTTATTTAAGCTATCCACATACTTTGATTATATATTAATTTTCATATGGATGAGAATATATAATCTCTTTATTTAGATGAATAGATTATTTAAAAATTTTTTTTTACAAATACCTTATATAGTAGTCCCCCATATATGGAACAAGGAAATGAACTTTAAAGCCTTCTAAATGTCCAACATAAATATCTTAAAATAAAGTCTATATATTAAATACTGTTTGCTTTATCCACAGGAAATCCTTTCTGGCTTTTTATTCAGAGCCTATTTATTTTTATCTTATGCTCAATTTATACAAGTTTGATTATCTGTTTTCCAAATCCATCCCAGATTAGAACTAAACTGAAAGGGGAAAGGATAAAAGAATAATAGATTAGAGATATAGCATTCTTTAGATGCCATTTAGCCCAAACAAAATTTTTTTTGCAGGAAAATGAGGCTCAGAGAAATTAAATTCTTGTTTCTTAGGTGGGGTTTAAGCCCAGGTTTTACTTTCTCTAAGTACAGGACCATACCTAATATTACATAACACCCTCTCTAGCAGCAAGATGTGACAGCTTCTTTTCATAAAAAGGGAAGCTTTAAAAAAATAAAACTACAAAAAGGAGATAAAAGAACCCTCAAGGTGCCACTTTATAGGAACATTTTGTGTAGAGACAAAAAACTCTCCAAAAAGTTTCCTTGAGAACATCTACAGAAGGCATAATACAATAATTGTTATTTTTCTTACTTTAATCTTCAAGAAAAGGTTAAATCATGTATTAGGAGCCTTTGGAGCATGCCCAGATTGCAGTTGCAATCTGCATCTCCTATTAGGTCCCTGGGTAGCTTGTGAGACCTATATTTACCAAACTCTTAAGAAAGCAGGAATATAGCAAGTATTAATTAGATTGATTCAATTAAGTTTTGTTTCTAAAGGCTGGTGTTGTATAGCGGACAAAAATCATTGGACTTAAAAGTCAGAATTCTGGAGTTTGGATCTTAGCCTCTATTCAGAGAATCAGTAAACATTTATTATGTACTATGTGCCAGGCACTAACATGTTAAGCTCTGAGATTAGAAAGAAAAGTAAAACATTCCCTCCTCTGTAGGAGCTCACCACCTACACAATGGGAAGACAAAATATAAAAGGACGAGAAAAAGATAGTGCAGGGAAGAGGAAGGTACTTGGATGCCCTCTACCACTTTTTACTGTGTAACCTTGGAAAAATTACTTGGTCTCTCCAAACCCATAATAAATATCTCATCTAGGTAGCCTCTGAGATCCTTTCCAACTTTGATTCTGTTATGTTGCATTATGAAGAGATGCTTTTTACAGGACGTAAACACTCAGTCATTGAAAATCTCAGCTATCTAGATTCATCCATTATTAGTTGCAGTGAACCTTAGTGGCCATTGATTCCAGTCTGTAGCTGACCAGTCTTTTAAGGTACATTAGGAATTTGTCTAATCTCTGCTTGGTTATCTGCAATGAGGGAAAAAAACAAACAAACGCTACTGTACTATGGCCATCCCTAACACTTTTCTAGAATCTTTCTATCTTATCCAAAATGAACACATAGGGAAGATAGGGAATACTGTAAGTCTAAATTGTTTTTCAGGTAGACAGCTGTCTCTAACTTGATAGAGCCACCAGCCAGCACTACTTGTCTCTTTTCTCCCCTTTACAATGTAAGCTTTAGGACAAGGCTCTATATTTTTCCACTACTCAACCATAGTCTCTCATGTGACATCTTGTAGTGATCAGAAAATTTTACATGGATTTTCCAGATCATGGGGGGGACTAACAACCCATAAAGTAGAAGGAATACCCCTCTATACACATATATATGTGTGTGGAAAAGATAGAAATGAAAGAATAGGAGTATGGAGATTATGGTTAGTTTCTTCTTAGATAGCTGGTGAGTTAAATTATACAGGATTAGAGAAAAAGAAGCAATAAACATGTGTAAACACATAATATATGTACATATATTAATGTGTATTGTGTATACCTACATAGACATATATTTTATATGCATACATTTTATAAGTATGTATATATATGTGTGTGTGTATATATATATACATATATATATATATATATATATAAAATCTCCTTTAGATATCTTCATAGATTATGATTAAAATCATTGGAGCTGAGAAGAGTGCAAAAGTTTAAAAGATAGGGAGAGAAGAGGGATCAGGACAGAACCTTAGGGAATACCTACACAAAAGAAAATTTGTATAAATGATGATGAAATAGAGAAGAAATGATCAGAAAGATGAGAAGAGAATCATGAAAGAATACTATTTTTGGAACCAAAAGAGGTCTTATGGAGCCAAATGCATTAGAATGATGAGGATGGAGTCAAGATCATAAGATTTAGCTAGTGAGACATAGTTGGTGATTTTGAAGAAAGCAATTTCTTTTGAATGATGAATTTAGAAACCAGATTCCAAAAGATTAAAGAATGAATGAGAAAAGAAAGTAGAAATGAAAGGAATGAATATAGATGGTTTCTTCTAGGAGTTTGACAGAGAAAGATAGGAGAGAGCCAAACCCTCTTAATTAATCCTTCCCTCTGTTAATTATTTCCTATTTCTCCTGCATATAGATTGCTTTGTATATATTTGTTTGCATGTTGTTTCCTCCATTAGATTGTAAGCTCCTTGAGATCAAGAGCTTTTACCTCTATTTTAAATGTACCTGGCAATAGTAAGTGATCAATAAATCTTTACTGATTGATTTGAGAGATTTAGAACAACAATTTGAGGGGATAATAGGATTTAGTGAAGGGTGTTTTAAAAATGAAATAGGGAAGGAACTAATAAGGAGGGATTGAAGGAAATGAATATTAATAGAGAGATGGAATAATTAAGAGCAGTTTAGAAGATGTGAAGGGATTGGAATCAAGAGCATGTATAGAAAAATTGGCAAAGAGAAAGGCCAAATCATTAAAGACTGGAAAAAAGGAGAGTGAAAGATGGTTTCAAGGAATTTTGAGATGAAGAGAAAGGGAGGATAAGAAGCCCACAACAAATCCCTTTAGTTTTCTCAATAAAGAGGCAAGGTCCTCAGCTGAAAAAGGGCAGCATATGAGAGGTATGGGAGGCTTTCAGAGAGAAGGAAAATTTTGGAATAATTTTAGTGGGAAGTAATATAGGAAATCAATTATGGAGGAATAAAAGTAGTTATATAACATGAAATGTAGGTTACATTTAGTAGGATTTTTTACTTCCTCCAACTCCATTAATAAATTGTTAGTAGGAGGAGCAGATAGGGATCAAAAAAGACCATAGGATGTGGCACTTAACTGAGATTTGAGGCAAGCTCAGGTTTCTAAGAGGTAGAGGTAAGGATGGAATACATTTCAGGAACAGGAGACAGTCTGTGCAAAGGCACAAAGATGGAAGATGGACTGTTAGTCCAAATATTACTCTCTTTGACAGAGATAACAGAAGCAAGATAAGAATTGAAGGCTTCTGTCATTTCTTCTTCATTTATTCATTACTTCTTCTAGCCTGAAGTCACATCACTCTTTTGATCATATCCCCCATCAGTGTTCTATACTGGTGAAATTACAGGTTTGAATCAAAGAAATAAAGTCATATCATGCCTCATCCCTATAATTAATTCTAAGATAGAATGCTTATTTGCCCCTTTCCTCTGAGGCTTCTCATCAATTCTACATTAGCAATCTATTATACCTTGTTGATCATAATTAAGTCCAGAATAACATTTACCTTCTTTATTTCCTCCAACTTTTGAAAGAAGTATTATTGATATAAATGCCAAGAATGGATTGTTATGATAATATTTTATGTGTTTAGCATAATAATGGGATGTAGTAAGAGGAATATAAATGCCAGTTATTATTATTTTTGTTATTATTATTATAACATGAAAATTATATTTTTGAACATGTTGAATTTATATCAGAAATGTAATATTGGTTTATTATTAGGAAAAATAAAAACTTAATTTGAAATGTAAGTAAAAAAGCAAAAATCATATATCAATAGCAGTAGAAAAAGTTTATGAAAAACTACAACATCCATTTTTGTTAAAAAACACAGAAAACATATAAATAAATATTTTACTATTTCCTTAAAATGATAAATAGTATCTTTTTAAAATTGTTGCTGTCAATATGACTTGCCTGAAGTCACACAGGTATCTGGGGCCTCAAACTATAATATGTTTATTAATATCTTTGCTAATATTTTGTTTTAAAATTTTGTAATAATGTTCATTAGAGATATTCATCTGTAGTTTTCTTTTTCTGTTTTAATTAACTGCTTTACAAATATTTCATTTGATTCTTGCCAAAACCCAGGGAGGCAGATGCTATTATTATCATTTTTTACATTTGAGAAAACTGAGGCAAACAGAATTTGTGACTTGTCTAGGATCAAATAGCTGGCAAATATCTGAGGCTGAATTTGAACTCATCTTTCTAACTCCAAGCCCAGAGTTCTATTCACTTATACTATCTATATCATCCACCTGCCAAATAGAGAGTTAATCCTCAGTTTATTTGATTAACATTTACTAAGTATTTACCATGTTTAAATTTTAGGGGATGGAAACAAAAATGTAGTCACTTGGTTTTACAGTTTGAAATGGGNCTCTAACTTGATAGAGCCACCAGCCAGCACTACTTGTCTCTTTTCTCCCCTTTACAATGTAAGCTTTAGGACAAGGCTCTATATTTTTCCACTACTCAACCATAGTCTCTCATGTGACATCTTGTAGTGATCAGAAAATTTTACATGGATTTTCCAGATCATGGGGGGGACTAACAACCCATAAAGTAGAAGGAATACCCCTCTATACACATATATATGTGTGTGGAAAAGATAGAAATGAAAGAATAGGAGTATGGAGATTATGGTTAGTTTCTTCTTAGATAGCTGGTGAGTTAAATTATACAGGATTAGAGAAAAAGAAGCAATAAACATGTGTAAACACATAATATATGTACATATATTAATGTGTATTGTGTATACCTACATAGACATATATTTTATATGCATACATTTTATAAGTATGTATATATATGTGTGTGTGTATATATATATATACATATATATATATATATATATAAAATCTCCTTTAGATATCTTCATAGATTATGATTAAAATCATTGGAGCTGAGAAGAGTGCAAAAGTTTAAAAGATAGGGAGAGAAGAGGGATCAGGACAGAACCTTAGGGAATACCTACACAAAAGAAAATTTGTATAAATGATGATGAAATAGAGAAGAAATGATCAGAAAGATGAGAAGAGAATCATGAAAGAATACTATTTTTGGAACCAAAAGAGGTCTTATGGAGCCAAATGCATTAGAATGATGAGGATGGAGTCAAGATCATAAGATTTAGCTAGTGAGACATAGTTGGTGATTTTGAAGAAAGCAATTTCTTTTGAATGATGAATTTAGAAACCAGATTCCAAAAGATTAAAGAATGAATGAGAAAAGAAAGTAGAAATGAAAGGAATGAATATAGATGGTTTCTTCTAGGAGTTTGACAGAGAAAGATAGGAGAGAGCCAAACCCTCTTAATTAATCCTTCCCTCTGTTAATTATTTCCTATTTCTCCTGCATATAGATTGCTTTGTATATATTTGTTTGCATGTTGTTTCCTCCATTAGATTGTAAGCTCCTTGAGATCAAGAGCTTTTACCTCTATTTTAAATGTACCTGGCAATAGTAAGTGATCAATAAATCTTTACTGATTGATTTGAGAGATTTAGAACAACAATTTGAGGGGATAATGGGATTTAGTGAAGGGTGTTTTAAAAATGAAATAGGGAAGGAACTAATAAGGAGGGATTGAAGGAAATGAATATTAATAGAGAGATGGAATAATTAAGAGCAGTTTAGAAGATGTGAAGGGATTGGAATCAAGAGCATGTATAGAAAAATTGGCAAAGAGAAAGGCCAAATCATTAAAGACTGGAAAAAAGGAGAGTGAAAGATGGTTTCAAGGAATTTTGAGATGAAGAGAAAGGGAGGATAAGAAGCCCACAACAAATCCCTTTAGTTTTCTCAATAAAGAGGCAAGGTCCTCAGCTGAAAAAGGGCAGCATATGAGAGGTATGGGAGGCTTTCAGAGAGAAGGAAAATTTTGGAATAATTTTAGTGGGAAGTAATATAGGAAATCAATTATGGAGGAATAAAAGTAGTTATATAACATGAAATGTAGGTTACATTTAGTAGGATTTTTTACTTCCTCCAACTCCATTAATAAATTGTTAGTAGGAGGAGCAGATAGGGATCAAAAAAGACCATAGGATGTGGCACTTAACTGAGATTTGAGGCAAGCTCAGGTTTCTAAGAGGTAGAGGTAAGGATGGAATACATTTCAGGAACAGGAGACAGTCTGTGCAAAGGCACAAAGATGGAAGATGGACTGTTAGTCCAAATATTACTCTCTTTGACAGAGATAACAGAAGCAAGATAAGAATTGAAGGCTTCTGTCATTTCTTCTTCATTTATTCATTACTTCTTCTAGCCTGAAGTCACATCACTCTTTTGATCATATCCCCCATCAGTGTTCTATACTGGTGAAATTACAGGTTTGAATCAAAGAAATAAAGTCATATCATGCCTCATCCCTATAATTAATTCTAAGATAGAATGCTTATTTGCCCCTTTCCTCTGAGGCTTCTCATCAATTCTACATTAGCAATCTATTATACCTTGTTGATCATAATTAAGTCCAGAATAACATTTACCTTCTTTATTTCCTCCAACTTTTGAAAGAAGTATTATTGATATAAATGCCAAGAATGGATTGTTATGATAATATTTTATGTGTTTAGCATAATAATGGGATGTAGTAAGAGGAATATAAATGCCAGTTATTATTATTTTTGTTATTATTATTATAACATGAAAATTATATTTTTGAACATGTTGAATTTATATCAGAAATGTAATATTGGTTTATTATTAGGAAAAATAAAAACTTAATTTGAAATGTAAGTAAAAAAGCAAAAATCATATATCAATAGCAGTAGAAAAAGTTTATGAAAAACTACAACATCCATTTTTGTTAAAAAACACAGAAAACATATAAATAAATATTTTACTATTTCCTTAAAATGATAAATAGTATCTTTTTAAAATTGTTGCTGTCAATATGACTTGCCTGAAGTCACACAGGTATCTGGGGCCTCAAACTATAATATGTTTATTAATATCTTTGCTAATATTTTGTTTTAAAATTTTGTAATAATGTTCATTAGAGATATTCATCTGTAGTTTTCTTTTTCTGTTTTAATTAACTGCTTTACAAATATTTCATTTGATTCTTGCCAAAACCCAGGGAGGCAGATGCTATTATTATCATTTTTTACATTTGAGAAAACTGAGGCAAACAGAATTTGTGACTTGTCTAGGATCAAATAGCTGGCAAATATCTGAGGCTGAATTTGAACTCATCTTTCTAACTCCAAGCCCAGAGTTCTATTCACTTATACTATCTATATCATCCACCTGCCAAATAGAGAGTTAATCCTCAGTTTATTTGATTAACATTTACTAAGTATTTACCATGTTTAAATTTTAGGGGATGGAAACAAAAATGTAGTCACTTGGTTTTACAGTTTGAAATGGGATTAAGATATATACACAAATAAGAATAATACAGCTATGATAATGGCTTAGGAAAAATCCAGAATGCTCTAATCCCACATACTTCATTGCCTTAATCAAAGTATTAATAAATATGCTATTGTAAATTATTTGATACGTATTTTTTCTCTTGATTTTTGAGTAATTTAAATTGTGAAGTTGGGAAACTTCTAGTCAACATGAACATTTTAATCAGAGGCATTCAGCCCAGTTTCAACATAGTTAACTCCAGCAAAAACTTGAATTTTGTATCAGATTAAAAAAATGAGCAGAAGCAACAATAAGAAATTACAGTGAGAGACTTCTTATACCTAGAACTTCACTCCTCCAAATCAACCAGGAGTCCATGGATAAAAAACTACCAGTTCAGACAAATACTCTTGAGTCCTTCAATGGGATTTGAAATCCCATAGCCAGCAGGATTCCCTTTTCGTGAGAGAACAGCAGGGAAAAGTTCCTTTTAGAAAGCTTCAGGGAAACTAGAAATCCAGAAGGTAGTCAGAAAACCTGGATAAGCATCTTGGAAGCATTTTAGAAAGCCTAAACTGTGTTTCGAGAAGTCATAAGTAAAACTACCCACATATTAAAACTAGTGGGCCAATTAAAGAAAGAATTCACCTATCATCTCTTGAAACCCCCACAGGAAAAGTTCCACTGAGCATTGTGGCATAGAAGTGTTCAGATCCACTGGCTCCAAGGTCCAATTCTAGCATTCTGTACTAATATGCCATAAAGGTTCCTGAAGACCTATCTTGAACTTCAGAGATTTGGGACCAGTAGTTAAAAGTAGTTATAAGAACTTGGGTAACTCAGAGTAAGACCAAATAGGGACCACTACCCCACCCAAAGACATAGCAGTGTAAGGAGCCTGGTCCTATCCATTTCAAGAATTAAGGCTAGAGATATGAGTAGAATGAAGATAATGATTAGTATAAAAATTATTGCAACTCTAGGAACAAGTAATTCTATAACCTTTGCAGTCATAGATAAGAATTGAAACCCTTGAGGAAAGAATTAGGAGAATAAATTATTTTAAAGAGAAAATGGCTCACCTTATCCAAATGATCGACTCCTAGAAAATTAGAAGATAGGAAAGAGATCAATCAATGACTTCATGAAACTGAAGAAATATTAGAATAAAAAAATATTTTTAAAAGGACATGACATCAGATATTAGAAACAACGGATTCAGACAATATCAAAGAGAAATAATTTAAGAATCAATGGACTCCCTAAAACAGTGGCCAAATTTTAGAAAGCCTAAACTGTGTTTCAAGAAGTCATAAGTAAAACTACCCACATATTAAAACTAGTGGGCCAGTTAAAGAAAGAATTCACCTATCATCTCTTGAAACCCCCAAAGGAAAAGCCCCAGTAATGTCATAGCCAAGATCCAGAGCTCCCATCGCAATGGGAAAAAAGATTCTGCAAAGCATCCAGAAAGAAACTTAACAAGGAACGGGAAGTCAGAATCACACAAGACTTAGTAGCTTTCTACTAAAATGAAAGGCGATGTTGGAATTCAATATTCCCAAAGGCAAAAGATACAGGCCTTTTCCCAAGTATAATTTACTTCACAAAGCTAACTGTGATTTTGGAGGGAAATAAAATGTTTTTTGATGTAATAGAAGACTTCAAACATTTTTTATGAAAAACTAGAGCAGATTAGGAACATCAAAATATGATCCTTAGATTTGAGAAATTGAGAAAGATAATTTTTTTCTGAGTAATTGGAAAGGGCTGCATGATGATGAGTTGCTGACTTTCTAGTACAGGAGGAAAAAACAAGTTTTCCTTCAGAATGTCTTTAGAGGGTTTTGATGGAGTAAAATAAGTTTTAAAAAAGGCATGAAGGTGTATTTACTTGTTCTGAGAATTTTAAGAGATAGAAAAGAAGGAAGTGGACTATACTAGTATAGAATAGAATAAGGAGATGAGACTTGCTATTTCTCATTATTGGAGTATATGAGAAGAGTATATAGACATGGAGAAAAGGGTGGAAGAAGAGGAAATTATATGAACTTCACTTTTATCTGAAACAGAAAAAGAAGTTTCAACATATTCATCCATACAGTTTGGTATAGAAAATACATAACATTCAACATGGAAACAAGTAGGGCTAGAGGTTGGGTGAGAGGGAAGTTAAGAGGGAAAATAATACAAGGGGAGAAAATAGCAAGGAACAAAATAAACTTTTTGATCCTGAAGATATTAAAAAGAGGGAAAATACTCAAAGAACTAAAATCAGAGAGCATGCCTTAGATTGTTAAATTGTTGAAGAATGCCCGAACATATTGTGGCATATGAATGTAATGGAACTTTTGCTACAGGATAAGGTGAGCAGAACCAGAATAATTTATATGAAGGCAGCTACATCAGAACGAAAAACAATTTTGAAAGGCACATGATTTGATCAATGCAATGACCAACCATATTCCAGAGGATATATGATGAATCATGTTGCCAGTCTCCTGACAGAAAGGGCATAGATCCAAAAGAGACATGAATTTTTGAACAGGGGTTTGTGTATGGGTTTATTTTGCTTGGTTATAGTTAATTTATTAATAGATCTTTCTTTTTCTCTCTATTTTTCTTTTTAATTGGGAGTAGAGGAAGTTTAGGCATAGTGATTCCAAACAAAAAATAGATCATTGAAATATTTATTAAAAAATTCTCAAAACAGAGGAAAGTTCAGAAGGAAGTATAATGAAGCAGGAGAATTTTGAAAATAAGCTATGACATTTATAATTTATAAAAAACAACCAAATGGTATGAAATGGAGATTTATGATTTCATATAGAATCCTTTTTTTGTGTGTGTTCTGATGTATAAATGGAAAATGTCTCTTTTGTAAGAATATTTATTGTAAGAGTAGAAATTGTGTCCTTTCTTCTTTTATATTCCCCATAGTGTTAAATACACATTAGGAAAGGCAATATGGTATCCATAGAAAAGCATTGAACTTGGAGTTTAAAAACTTTAGTTCAAGTCTCAATTCTACCACCTATATAAGCTTTGTGTCTTAAATAGTTTAACAGCCTCCAAGCCTCAGTTTCTTCATCTGTAAGTGGAGATAGTAATACTTGTACTATTTGCTTACTAGGGCTATTTATTGAAAATTTCAAATGAGAATGCACATAGAGAACATTTGCTCATCTTTAAAGCATTATATAGGGCTATTATTACCAAGTGCGTTGTGTCATAGAATATACTGTGATACTCCTAGTGGGCAGCAGAGGTAGACCTAAAAAGGAAAATAAATCAGAATCTTATTAAAACATATCTTTAATACACAAGAACAATTGCTATTTTTAGCCCTCCTGAGCTAACTTTTGTTATGTCAAATACACATTTATAATTAATATATTTCATAATTTCTATTTTTATCTTGGTATTGTTTTCTTTGAAATTTGGAATACCTTTAAAATGTAAACTTATGATAGTTGATATCTTACTTTAACAATAAAAGATGGAAAAGATATTTAATAAATTTTTTTACTGATTTTTTGATAATTCTATTTTTCTGGCAATGAGTTTTAAAAACTTGCTTGTAAAATTTCACCTGAATGATAGTATTTATTTGTTTTTGTTTGAAATAGCTTACAGTTTTATACATGATTAAAATATAATTTTGCAATGTACTGAACATTCTTTGAGCAGTTTTCAGAATTCTCTTGACTTAACTAACAGTTCTTTTAATACAGCATAATTTACTAAGTTATCCTAGAAAGATAGGGTTAGAGTGTGCATGACAGTGTAAAATTAAACACATGCTCACAATCAAATTAATGTAGTTCATCTGTCTTCAACTAATAACAATCTGTCATGCTATCTATCTGAGTAGGGGCATAAACAGTTTATTTTGTGTTTGGAATAACTTCCTGGAGGTAGTTAATGTGACATGTAGTTTGTTTGAAATGAGTATAACCAGATCAACACTCTAGATGTTTTCCTGATAACCTAAAAATTACTGAGAAAATCTGTACTGGAACTATGTTTCTATCTCATTTTTAGCTTTCTTAAGGTATAACAATGACATTTTTCCCTTAAAAATATTCTTTTCTTGACATAGATACTTGTAGATTTCAGAAGATTATTGAGTTTAAGTATATTTGGCAAAAAAACCCTGACAGTTTCTATTAATGATTTTTGAGCAATTAGCAACAAATCAATAGCAATATAATTAATTGTAAAATATTATCATTGTAGAACTTTGTCTCTTTGCTGTAGAAAGACATTTAGGATCATATGAAAATTTAACATACTTATGCTACAGAATGATTGTTATCACAGGATGAATTTGTTACCAGGCTAAATGTTTGGAAAGATATATAAATATCTGAATCAAAACATTTAATGTTGCCAAAGTTGTTATTTCTTGACTGTATTAAAGAGTTTCATAATTGAAAATTTTAATTTCTAATTTTAAATGCTTATAAATCAGGTAATCCAAATGTAAATTGATCTGATTTCAGTCACTAAGTTTGAAAATTTATACTTAAGTACTTTTTAGGGGAAAGAGGTGATTTCATTGAAATCTTTTGACCATTGGTCTCAGAGATCTCTGTAAGAATCAGAATGAGATATGTAGTAAAATAAAGCTATCTACCATTATAGGAAGCAATTATGATTTAAAAAAATTGTTATATACGTGACTATATTATTATTCAAGTATATATATTTTTTTTAATTTAAAATTTTTATTTTATTTTGAATTATTTCCCATAATTACACATTTCATGTTCTTTCCCTTTCCCACAAACTCCTCTACCTGTAGCTGACTTACAATTCCACTGGGTTTTATATGTATCATTGATTAAGACCTAATTCCATATTATTGATAGTTGAACTAGAGTTATCGTTTAGCATCTACCTCCCCAATTGTTTTTCTTCTGTGTTTCCACTCCTGTAGTTCTTCCTTTGAATGTGGGTAGCGTTTTTTTCCATAAATCCCTCAGAATTGTCCTGGGTCATTGCCTTGCTGCTAGTACAGAAGTCCATTACATTCATTACATTTTACCACAGTGTAGCCATCTCCGTGTATAATGTCCTCTTGGTTCTGCTCTTTTCACTCTGCATCAATTCCTGGAGGTCATTCCAGTTCACATGGAATTCCTCTAGTTTATTATTCCTTTCAGCACAATAGTATTCCATCACCAACAGATATCACAATTTGTTCAGCCATTCCCCAATTGAATTTTTTTTGCCATCACAAAGAGGATGGCTGTTCAAGTCTTTTTCCTTATTAACTCTTTGGGTTATAAATCCAGCAGTGGTATGGCTGGATCAAAGGGCAGACAGTCTTTTAAATATCTGGTACTGCTACGCTCCCATCCTTCACATTTTTTTCATTATTTCCCTTGCTATTCTTGATCTTTTTTTCTTCCATATGAACTTTGTTATAATTTTTTCTAATTCAGTAAAAAAGCCTCTTGGTAGTTTGATAGGTATGGCACTGAATAAGTATATTAATTTGGGTAGGATTGTCATTTTTATTATGTTAACTCATCCTGTCCATGAGCAATTAATGTTTTTCCAATTGTTTAGATCTAGTTTTAATTGTGTGGAAAGTGTTTTATAGTTGTGTTCGTATAATTCCTGTGTTTGTTTTGGTAGACAGATTCCTAAATATTTTATAACATCTAGGGTGATTTTAAATGGAATTTCTCTTTCTAACTCTTGCTGCTGAAATGTGTTGGAAATATATAGAAATGCTGATGATTTATGTAGGTTTATTTTGTATCCTACAACTTTGCAACTAGGCTTTTAATTGATTCTCTACGATTCTTTAAGTAGACCATCATATCATCTGCGAAGAGTGATAATTTAGTTTTCTCATTGCCTATTTTAATACCTTCAATTTCTTTTTCTTCTCTTATTGCTATTACTAGTGTTTCTAGTACAATGTTAAATGATAGAGGTGATAATGGGTATCCTTGTTTCACTCCTTATCTTATTGGGAAGGCTTCAGTTTATTCTCATTGTGGATGATCCTTGCTGATGGTTTTATATATATATATATACTGTTTATTATTTTTAGGAAAGGCCCTTCTATTCTTATACTTCCTAGTGTTTTCAATAGGAATGGGGATTGTCTTTTGTCAAAGGCTTCTTTTTGCACCTATTGAGATAATCACGTGATTCCTGTTTTGGTTGTTGATATGGTCAATTGTGTGGATGGTTTTCCTAATATTAAACCATCCTTGCATTCCTTGTATAAATATCATCTGATCATGGTGAATAATCCTCGTGATCACTTTTTGGAGTCTTTTTGCTAGTATTCTATTTAAGATTTTTGCATTAAGGAGATTCATTAAGGAGATTGGTATGTATGTAGTTTTCTTTGTTTTTGGTCTGCCTGGATTTGGAATCATTTCCATATTTGTGTCATAAAAAGAATTTGGTAAAACTCCTTCTTTGCTTATTTTGTCAAATAGTTTGTATGGTATTGGGATTAATAGTTGTTTAAATGTTTGATAGAATTCACTTGTAAATCCATCTGGCCTTGGGAATATTTTCTTAGGGAGTTCTTTGATGGATTATTCAATTTCTTTTTCTGAGATGGGGTTATTTAAGTATTCTATTTCTTCTGTTAATCTAGGCAATTTATATTTTTGTAAATAATCATCCATATCACCTAGATTGCCATATTTATTGCCATATAATTGGGCAAATTAGTTCTTAATAATTTCCTCTTCATTACAGGTGAGGTCTCCCTTTTCATCTTTGATACTCTTAATTTGGTTTTCTTCTTTACTTTTTTATTAGATTAACCAATATTTTAAGTATTTTATTTATTTTTTCAAAGAACCAGCTTCTAGTCTTATTTATTAATTCAATAGTTATTTTACTTTCAATTTTTAAAATTTCTCCTTTAATTTTTTTTTAAACCCTTGTAGTTTGGTGTATTGTCTCATAGGTGGAAGAGTGGTAAAGGTGTGCAATGGGGGTCAAGTGACTTGCCCAGGGTCACACAGCTGGGAAGTGGCTGAGGCCGGGTTTGAACCTAGGACCTCCTGTCTCTAGGCCTGACTCTCACTCCACTGAGCTACCCAGCTGCCCCTTCTCCTTTAATTTTTAGGATTTCTAATTTATCTTATATCTGGGGATTTTACTCTTTCTAGTTTTTCAATTTGCTTGCCCAAATTCATTGATCTCTCTGGTTTGTTAATATATGCACTCAGGAGTATAAATTTCCCCCTGAGTATCGTTATGGCTCCATCCCATAGATTTTGATATAATGTCTCCTCATTTTCATTCTCTTGAATAAAACTGTTAATTGTTTCTATGATTTGTTCTTTAACCAACCAATTTTGGGGAATCATATTATTTAATTTCCAGTTAATTTTTGATTTGCCTCTCCATGTACCCTTACTAATTATTATTTTTGTTGTGTTATGTTCTGAAAAGGTTGTACTTACCATTTCTGCTTTTTTGCATTTGTTTGCCATGTTTTGTTGCCCTAGTACATGGTCAATATTTGTGAATGAAGGTATATTCCTTTTTGTTCCTATTATTTTTCTCCATATCTATTAACTCTAATTTTTCTAAAATTTCATTCACATCTCTTACCTCTTATTTATTTTTTGGTTTGATTTATCTAGATCTGATACAGGAAGGGTCAGGTCTCCCACTAGTATAGTTTTACTATCCATTTCCTCCTTAAGCTTCAATAGTTTCTCCTTTTAAAATTTGGATGCTATACCATTTGGTGCATACATATTGAGTACTGATATTTCCTCATTGTCTATACTGCCTTCTATCAGGATGTAATTACCTTCCCTATCTCTTTTAATCAGATCTACTTTTACTTTGGTTTTGTCAGATATCATGCTGGCTACTCCTGCCTTCTTTTTCTCAGTTTATGTTCAGTAGATTTTGTTCCAGCCTCTTATCTTTACCCTGTGTGTGTCTGCCTGCCTCATGTGTATTTCTTGTAGACAACACATGATCAGATTTTGGCTTCTAATCCACTGCTCTTTGCTTCTGTTTTATGGGTGAGTTCATCCCATTCACATTCAGATTTATTATTACCATCTCTGTATTCCCCATCATTTTGATTTCCTCTCCTAGTCCTGCTCTTTCTTCTTTCTATATTTCCTTCTACACCAGTGTTTTCCTTTTAATCAGTCCCCTAATCCCTACCCTTATATTACTTCCCTTCCCACCTCCTCCCTCCTTATCCCCCTCCTTTTTTCTTTATGGTCTATTGTAATGAAGAAGTGGGTCAACAAGGGGCCTTAAGCTGGTAACCAGGCTAGCAGGAGGATAGTGCTGGTTGTAAGGATGGAGTGAGCATCCTCAATTGGGCTTGTAAATTGATTATGAAAGTACAAGGATCCAAGCCTGGGAACTGAGTGGGGAAGGAACAAGGCAATGGTAAGAGGGCTTGGAAATACTAAGATATGTTGTTGAAAATTATCTGACTAAAGCTGATAGAAATCCTTGGAAGGTCTAGGTTGACAGAGGGCAGGTAGCCCTCAGCCAGAGTGAAGCTGTCTCTGGTTAGGAAATAGAGTTGATCTTTTGGCTGATCTTGTAGGTAATGATAATAATAATAATATTGTGTTGCTCTAGAAGATTGGGTCTTAAAATCCCAAGTTCCCACCACCTGTTTCACTCCCACCACCCGGGCCCAGGGGGTAAAGGATTAAATCAGTGGTCAGGACGAAGTTAGGTCCGGGAAAAAACCCCAGCCCTGCATTTCCAGGGCTTTTATACTCCAGGCTCAATTGGCAATTGGTATCTGCCCAGTTGGCGGATGCCCCCTTTAACATTCCATCCAGGGCAACTGACAGGTTTGCCCTTAGGCAACATGGCAATGTTAAAATCCTATATTAAATTCCTATTAAATACCCTCCCCCCTCTCTTTCCTTCCCTTTTGGTACTCCCCGCCCCACTCCCCACGTTGACTTTTCCCTCTCAACTTCCCTTTACGATAAGACAGAATTCTGTACCCTAATGGATCTAGATGCTCTTCTACTGAAAGATTTAAATATTACCTATTAACACTCTCTTCCTCTCCTTCTTATAATAGCATTCTTCCCCTCTCCCTTCCATTAACCTCTTTATGTGGTATAATTTATTCTGTTTTTCTTATTCTTTCAAGTTTCTTTTGGTGCCATCTTCTGTTACCCCCCCCTTTATTTTTTTACATATCATCTTAAACCACTTAGCACCCCGACTACTTATGAATAATTCTTCTAATTGATATAATAGTGAATACAATTTTTGAGAGTTAGAAATATCATTTTTCCATAAATGAATATAAACAATTTGACCTTACTGAAGCACTTAAAAGAAAATTTTCTTTTCCTTCTCTTACTTGTTTACCTTTTCATGTTTCTCTTGAATTTTATATTTGGACATCATATTTTCCATTTAGTTCTGGTCTTTTCTTTACAAATACTTGGAAATCCTCTATTTTGTTAAATGCACATTCTTTCCCCTGGAACTATATATAGTCAGTTTTGATGGGTAGGTTATCCTTGGTTGTAGACCCAATTATCTTGTCTTTATGAATATCATATTCCAAGTCTTGTGGTCCTTTAGTCTGGAGGCTGCCAGATCCTTTGTAATCCTGATTGATCCTCCTTGATATCTGAATTGTCTCTTTCTGATTTCTTGCAATATTTTCTCCTTAACTTGGAAGCTCTTGAAGTTGGCAGTTTCATTCCTGGGGGTTGTCTTTTGAGGATTTAATGTAGAGGGTGATCTATGGACTCTTTCAGTGTCTACTTTGCCCTCTTATTTAAGAATATCAGGGCAGTTTTCTTGGGTAATTTCTTGTAGTATTATGTCAAGGTTTCTGTTTATGTCTAGGATTTCGGGTAGGCCTATGATTCTGAAATTGTCTTTCATGGACCTGTTTTCCAAGGCAGCCATCTTCTCAATGAGGTATTTTATTTTTCCTTCTATTTTATCATTCTTTTGACTTTGCTTTATTAATTCTTGCTATCTTGTGAGATCATTAGCTTCTACTTGCCCAATTCTAGTCCTTAAAGACTGGTTTTCAGCTATGATCTTTTGATTTTCCTTTTTGGTTCAGGCTATCCTGCTTTTCATTGCTTCCAGCAGATCAATTCTGGTCTCCAATTTGTTTATAATTTCATTTGATTTTTGGGCTTCTTTTTCCATATACTTTTTTATTTAGCCTGTCCCCAATTGATGCATATCCCTTCACTTTCCAATTCTTTCTTCCTACAAAAAGAGCCACTTTAAATATTTTTGAACATATAGGTCCTTCCCCCCTCCACCCTTTTTAAATCTCTTTGGAATATAAACCTAGTAATGATATTGGTAGGTCAAAGGGTATGTACTGCTTTATAGCCTTTTGGGCATAGGTACAAATTGTTATCTAGGATGACTGAATCAGTTCACAACTCCTCCAATAGTGCATTAGTGTCTCAATTTTCTTACATTCACTCCAAGTTTTATCATTTTCCTTTCCTGCATAATAGCCAATCTGATAGGTGTGAGGTGGTATCTCAGAGTTTTAAATGTGCATTTCTCTAATTACTAATGATTTAGAGAATTTTTTGCATGACTGTGAGACTTTTAATTATTTGAGAATTGCCTGTTCATGACCTTTGACTATTTATCAAGTAGGGAATAACTATTAATAGAGAAACTTTTGCTTATACTTTGCTCATTTTTTCATAGGGAAGTGGCTTTTGGTTTTATATTTGTGTTAGCTCTCTAATATCTTGGATTTCAGACATAAGTGATATTTGGTACAAATATTTTTTCCCCTATTGACAATTTTCTTCTCATCCTGGTTGACTTAATTATTTCAAAAGCTTTTCAGTTTTATGTAATTGGTTATATTTTATCTTTTGTGACTGCCTGATCCTTTCTTTACTTAAGGACACTGTAATGAAGTAATTTAGGGAATAGAATAGAAATTTATAAGAGTTTGGCTGTCAGCTTTGAGCATTCTGTATTGGAACACAACTGGGGGAGGAAAAAACTGTCAGTGCTGGTGTGAGAGGGGTTTGGAGGAGAAATCCAGGCAGGTGTGACTCTGGATCTTTGGGATTGGAGAAGCTTGAAAAGTACATCTCTCAAGACAACCCTTGGTAGTGGATAGTGTATGTTCTGGTGGACATTTTGCAGGCATTTTTTTCAGTGATCATTTTATTGATCTTTTAATAGAAAACAGGACTTTTTTGCCAGGAAGAATGATGCCACCATACTTCTGCTGGAACCAGTGCATGGCTTCCTCTTTGCCAATTCTGTGTTTGGCTCCGATGTAGCCTGTCCCATGCTTCTTGTCTGCAATGCTGAACCCAGGTCTGCCCAGCACCACATAGAAGTCCAAGCCATAAATGCCAATGCTCTGGTCTTATTTAATGCCCAGATCGATATGCTCTTAGATCCCAAAGCCAAAGTTGCCAGTGTCTGAGAAATTTATTTTTCCTTTACTCATATTCTCACACTTCAGGCCCTTCTCCAGAATCTCTTCGGCTTTGGCCTCTCGGACTGTACAGTGAACAGCAGCAATCTTCTCATTTCTCCTGATTCCAAAAGACCTGACAGTGTAACGAGCTTTGTAGAACACTGAGGTTTGGCCTATGAGCTGCTTCAACACTTTGGCTGCCTGAGTCAGCGTGTCTCCACTCTCCCCAAAACAAATGTTGAGGCATAGCTTTCGGATGCACAGTTCCCGCATGGGATTTTCCTTTTCACCTTGATTTTGTGCCATAGTGGTGAACCAGAAGAGAGGAAAGAGCTTCATTCTCCATGTCTTAACTAGCTATATTCGTGCCAAATAATCTAGTTTTTCGGAGAGTTGGGGACTTAAGAAAAAAAAAAAAACAAAAAAGAATACAACAACTTATGTTTCAGACTTATTTTTTGAAGTCAAAGTAGATCAACAAGACCTAATCACCACAGTTTATTTGATGGGACTCAATCTTTTTAAATATTTTATTCATTTTAATAGAATTTTACCTGTATTAGTTAGGAATTCACAAACACCAACACTTTTCTTCATGTCATATTCTCATTTAAGGAGTGGATTTTCTTTTTCCTTGGAGTTATAATAAGCTATTATAATATCGTTTGAACAGCAGAATGAGTAAAGAGTAATCTAAAGAGTAAGTAGTAACTTCAATACATTTTGAACAACTTAGAGATTCATTTATAGGTATATGATTGTACTTTCTCTTTGCCCTCTCAGATAAATAAGGCTTTAGATTTCCTCTCCCTCAATTTTTTTTTACTCTTAAATTGGTTATTTTTATTAATAGATCATTTTGCCAGTCAAATCTTCATTTGTGAATAATAATGGTAAGATGTGGGGTAGAGAGTTCCGGGGGTGGAGCCAAGATGGTGGAGTAATCCTTAGCAGCTCTGTGCCACCATGAGAACCTTTTCTGGCCAAGATTAAAATATCACCACAAAATGAATACAGGAGTGAAAGAACCAACAAGGAGACAGAGACAAGCAGAAGAGCAAAACCCAAAAGATAGGCGATGAATATCTGGGGCCCTGGGGTGAGAGGAGAGGAGACCCAGAAAGAAGCTGTTGCAAGGAGGGAAGAGCAAGCCAAGGGTGAGCCACCCCCATCTCCCCATCTGCTATTTGAGGTTTAGGAATCTATGCCTACGCCAACATCCAGATCTTTGAGACCCTGCCTGAGCAAATAGAGGTACAAACCAACCCATACCCCTTGAAATTTCAAACCTGTGGAGAAATCAGAGCCTCAACCCAGGGAATTCCAGTCTGGGCTTGGGACAAGGACTTAATTCACACTTTGGGGTGAATGATTGTACTAAGTACTGGTCTTTTTGCCTGATTGAATCAAATGCACAGTGAGAATAAAAACTTGAGACTAACCCTGAGGCTAGAATTTGACCAGCCCCCTACCTGATCAAGATCTGAGTGAGATCAAAAGCCTACACCTAAACCTGAGGCAAATCTATCAGCATCTCAAAGGTCAATTTAATCATCATGGGGAGGGGGAGAAATGCCAAGGAAAAGGAAAGGGAGTCAGCCTAACTTACCCACATGACAATTCAAAAGGAAGCAGTCTGAGGTTTCAACCCGAGCTCCTTCAAGGTCAGGTTCAGAAGGCCAAATCCCTCTCACAGGAAGTTACCATCATATTTAAAAGATAGTTCTTTTCATCACTTCCTGCATCCACCTCATTCCTGCTTCCACCTCCAGTACCACATGGACAAATGGCAGCCTCAACCTTGTTTTGGACTTCCCAGGTGACAGTCACTTGTTTTTGATTTGTCACTTACTATCACAGGTGGCTCATAGACCTACCCCCTTCGCCACTTAATTCTAAGTTGGGTGGGTTGACATATTCCTGGTGGCTAAAGTCTAAAGAATGAATAACAGTGAGCTAATTTCATTTACACACCATCACATCATCCTCCCCAATTCTACCTATAATTAGATAGGAAAAATGAGCCAACAACAACAAAAAAAAACACCTAACTCTAAAGAATTTTTATGGAGGCAAAGAGCAAGGTACAGACAGAAGGGAACAGTGAAAGCAACGGAAACACACCTAAAGTCCAAAAGAAAAAGAGATTGGACACAGAATCTGGAAGAACTCAAAAAAAGTCTTCGAAAGCCAATTAAGAGAGGCAGAAGAAAAGTGGGAAAGAGAATTAAAGTGATGTAAGGATAAATGAAAGTAATGCAAGAAGAAATGAGCCTATTGAAGAAGGAGAACCAAAAGCCGACATAGGAAAATCAGGCTTTAGAAATCAGAATTGACCATCTAGAAACTAATGATTTCATGAGAAATCAAGAAACAATAAAACAGAATCAAAGGAATGAAAAAATAGAGGAAAACATGAAATATCTTATTGAAAAAACAACTGACCTAGAAAATGGATCTAGGAGAGACAATTTGAGAATTATTGGACTACCTGAAAGCCATGATGACAAAAAAACCTTGGACTTCATATTACAAAAAATCATCAAAAATAGTTGCCTGGAGATCCTTAAACAAGAAAATAAAATTGAAATTGAAAGAATTCACAAATCACCTCCAGAAAGAAATTCTCAAATGACAACTTCTAGGAATATAATAGCTAAACTCAAGAGTCACCAAACCAAGGAAAAAATACTTCAAGCAGCCAAAAAGAAACCATTCAAATACTAGGGAGCTACAATTAGGATCACACAGGACCTAGTGGTTTCTACATTAAAGGATCATAAGGTACGGAATATGATATTCAGGAAGGCAAAAGATCTGGCTTTACAACCCAGACTCACTTATCCCACAAAATTGAGTATATTCTTTCAGGGGGAAAAAATGGAAATTCAGTTAGATAGGAGATTTCCAGACATTCCTGAGGAATAAGCCAAAGACCTAAACAAAAAATTTGAAGTCCAAACACAAGACACAAGAGAAGCCCAAACAGGTAAATAAGAAAGAGAAAATTTAAGAGACTCATTAAGGTCAAAATGTTTATAAGTTTACATGGAAAGAGAATTTCTGTAATTCTCAAAAATTACTCTTAATAGTAGAGAAGATAGAAGGAATTTATTTAGAAAGAGTGTGGAGAAGTAAGTTGATTATGATGATATAATATATAAATAAATATGATTTTATGGAACAATATGTATGTATATGATTTGCATGCATATGAATGATAGGTAAAAAAATCAGTCAAGGGCTGAAAGAGAGAGTTGCACTGAGAGAAAAGGGAAGGGAGAGATAGAATATGGTATATTATATAACATAAAGAGGTGAGAAAAATCAATACAGAGAGGGGAGGATAAGGGTGGTGATGGGCAATGTGTAAACCTTACTCTCAATGTAAAGGGCTTAGAGGGTAAAACAAGTATACTCAGTGGGGTGTAGAATTCTATCTTACCCTACTCAGTGGGGTATAGAATTCTTTATTATCCCACAGAGAGGTAAAGGGGAATTAGACAAGGGAAGAGGGAGGTAATTGAAGGGAGGAGGAAGTGGAAGGAGGTGACTGAAAGCAAAATATTGGTGAGGAGGAATAGAGAAAAAGGGAAAAGAGCAGAATTTAAAGGGGGATAATATGATGGAGGGCAATACACAGTAATCATAAGGCTGAATGTGAATGGGGCGAACTCATCCATTAAACAGAAGCAGACAGCAGAGTGGATTAAAAACCAGAATCCTACTATATATATATATATATATATATATATATATATATATATATATTGTTTACAAGAAACACATTTGAGGCAGGGTGACACGCACACAAATTCAAGGTAAAATGCTGGAGCAGAATTTATTATGTGTCATCTAAAGTAAAAAATGCAGAAGTAGCAATCATGATACCTGACAAAAGTAAAGTAGAAATTGATCTCATTAAAAGAGATAAGGAAGGAAATTACATTAAAAGGTACTATAAACAGTGAAGTAATATCATTACTAAACATTTGTGTACCAAATGGCATAGCAGCTAGATTTCTAAAGGAACTCAAGGAGGAAATAGATAGTAAGACCATATTAGTGGGGGATCTCAACCTTCCCCTTTCAGAACTAGGTAAATTGAACTGAGAAATAAATAAGAAAGAAGAGAAATGAATGAAATACTAGGAAAATTTGAGTTAATGATATATGGAGAAAACTGAATAGGATTAAAAAGGAATATATCTTCTCAGCAGTACATGGTACATATCACAAACAAATGTAGAAAAGCAGAAATAATAAATGCAAGTTTTTCAGATCATAATGTGATAAAAATTATACCTAACAAGAGTCCATGAAAAGACAAATTTAAAATTAATTGGAAAGTAAATAATTATTCAAAACTGGTAAGTCAAAAAAGAAATTATAGAAACAATTACGGACTTCATTAATGAGAATGACAATAAGGAGACATTATATCAAAACCTATGGAATAGAGCCAAAGCAGTACTCAGGGGAAAATTTATATCTCTGAGTGTATATAGCAACAAAGAAGATCAATGAATTGGCCTTACAACTTAAAAAATTAGAAAAAAGAACAAATTAAAAATCCCCAGATAAAAACTAAATTGAAAATCCTAAAAATTAAAGGAGAAATTAATCAAATTGAAAGTAAAAGAACTATTGAACTAATAAATAAGACTACGAGCTGGTTCTTTGAAAAAAAAACAAAATAAACTAAGTACTGGTAAATCTAATAAAAAAAGAAAGTAGAGAATCAGATTAACAGTATCAAAGATGAAAAGGGTCTTACCTCTAATGAAGAGGAAATTAAGGTAAATTATTAAGAATTATTTTGCCAATTATTTGGCAATAAATATGACAATCTAGGTGAAACAGGCGAATATTTACAAAAATATAAGTTACCTAGATTGACAAAAGGAGAATTAGAATACTTATGTAATCCCATCTCAGAAAAAGAAATTGAACAAGACATCAAGGAACTTCCTAGGGAAAAAACTCCAGGGCCAGATGGATTCACAAGTAAATTCTATCAAACATTTAAAGAACAACTAATCCCAATACTATACAAATTTTTTGATAATATAAGCAAAGAAGGAATCTTACCAAATTCATTATATGACACAAATATGGTATTGATTCCAAAGACCAAAAATAGAAAAAGAAAACTATAGACCAATCTCCTTAATGGACATAGATGCAAAAATCTTAAATAAAATACTAGTAAAAAGATTACAGCAAGTTATTACAAGGATTATCCACTATGACCAGGTAGGATTTATACCAGGATTGCAAAGATGGTTTAATATTAGGAAAACCATCCATATAATTGACCATATCAACAACCAAACCAACAGAAATCACATGATTATTTCAATAGATGCAGAAAAAGCCTTTGACAGAATACAACACCCATTCCTATTGAAAACACTAGAAAATATAGGAATAGAAGGGCCCTTCCTCAAAATAATAAACTATATAAATAAAACCATCAGTAAGTATCATCTGCAATGGGGACAAGTTAGAAGCTTTCCTAATAAGATCAGGTGTGAAGCAAGGATGCCCATTATCACCTCTGCTATTTAATATTTTACTGGAATTGCTAGCAGCAGTAATTATAGAAGAAAAAGAAATTGAAGGGATTAAAGTAGGCAATGAGGAAACTAAACTATCACTCTTTGCAGATGATATAATGCATGGTATAGTTAAAGAATCCTAGTAAATCAACTAAAAGGGTAATGCAAATAATTAAAAACTTTAGCAAAGTGATAGGATACAAGATAAGCCCACATAAGTCATCAGCATTTCTATATATTTCCAACAAAATTCAGCAGCAGGAGTTAGAAAGAGAAACTCCATTTAAAATCACAATAGAAAATATTTAGGAATTTATCTACCAAGACAAACATAGAAATTAAACCAACACAACTATAAAACACTTTTCACACAATTAAAACTAGATCTAAATAATTGGAAAAATATTAATTGCTCATTGGTAGGATGAGCTAACATAATAAAAATGACAATCTTACCCAAATTATTCTAGTTATTCAGTGCCATACCTATCAGATGACCAAAAACTAATTTATTCAGTGCTATACCAACCCATCTACCAAAAATTATTTCATAAAGCTAGAAAAAATCATTAAGTTCATTTAGAAGAACAAAAGGTCAAGAATATTAAAGGGATTAATGAAAAAATGTGAAAAAGGTGGCATAGCAAAGTGTCTTAGAAATCAGTAACCATCAAAATGATCTGGTACTGGATAAGAAATGGAGAGATAGATTAGTGGAATACATTAGGTGTACAATATACTGTAGAAAATGACTGTAGCAATTTAGTATTTTATAAACCCAATGATCCAGACCTTTGGGACAAGAACTTGCTATGTAATTGCTGCAAAAACTAGATGTAGATTAATCTCATACTGTATACCAAGATAAAGTCAAAATGGGTACATGATTTAAATGTAAAGGGTGCTAACATACAAGCAAATTAAGGGAGCATGCGCTAATTTGCCTGTCAGATCTATGAGTAAGAATTTCAGACCAAAAAAGAGATAGAGAGCATTCCAAGATGTAATAATCCAACCATTCTGGAGAGCAATTTGGAGATAAGGCCAAAGGGCTATGAAACTGTACATATACTTTAATCCAGTAATCCTCCTACTAGGTCTATCCTATACAGATTTTTTTAAAAGGGAAAAGGACCTATTTGTACAAAAATATTTATAACAGTTCTTTTTGATGTGGCAAAGAATTGGAAAGTGAGTCCAGTTGTGGAATGACTATGCAAGTTGTGACTGTAATAGAATGCTGTTCTCGATTAAGAAATGTCTCAGCAGGCTGATTTTAGAATAATCTGGAAAGATTTATATGAACTGATTCAGAGTGAAGTGAGCAGAACCAGGAGAATCTTGTACACAGAAATAGCAAAGAGGTATGATGGTCCATTGTGATGAAAAATGTTATCTACCTCCAGAGAAAAATTTGATAAAGTCTGAATGCAGATCAAAGCACACAGTTTTTTACTTTATTTTCTTCATTTTTTATGTCTTCCATAACATGACCAATATGGAAATATGCTTTGCATGTTTGAGGATGTATATCCTATATCAAATTTCTTACTTTTTTCAGGGAGAGGGAGAAGAGGGAGATAATTAGGAACTCAAAATGTAAGAAAATATAATAGGGAAAAAATAAAATATTGCTGAACTTGGGAAATAAAGTAACTATTCTGGATTTTTAAAGCACTGCTTCCCTTTCTATGTTCACCAGTCATCTCTTTAACAAAGGTAGAATTAAGTAAATTATTTTCAACAATTACATTGGGTTTTTATTAAGACAGTTATTGAACAGTTATATGCTTAATATGCTAGTTTGATTTCTTTCGGTATGAGATATGAGGTATGCATGGTTTTTGGTGGAAAGCTGGCATTGCTTTATGTTTAACTAGTTAGTGATTTCATTAGGGATTTTTCCTAGTGACGTTATTTGTTCTTACTTTTGTTGTTGAATTAGAAGCATTTTAGCTTCAATATTATGATAAACTGTAATATAAACATTAGTGCTAATAGCTTAGTATTTTAGGTGTCCACAAATTAATGCCTGTGGTATCTGGGCGTTTTTAGGCCTGTTCTTGTAAACAAGGCCTCAGTGATGTTTAAGGAACAGCAACATGAGGCCAAAAAATAAAAGCTCCACATTAACCAAGGTAAGCAGTATAAATGGGGCTTAGGAATCTCCTGTTAGACCAAAAATCTCCCAGAGAAAATCTCCAGAGCCTCCAAATTAAAGACCTCCAATATCATTTAAAATAAAGCCTTTTATGTAGCAGGAGGGCATTTTTTCAGTTGATAATCAATTGCCACTATTATGCAGGCTTACTAGATTTGCAAATTTACAAGTTTTTACAAGTCAGTTGGGTCCCTTCCTCAGGAAATCAGCTTAAGTTTTTTTTTCCTGTATTGACTCAAAGAACCTAGTTGTCCTTAAATCCTTGTGAATATATTTGCCTTATAATTTGAAGGCATTGAGTCAACACTCGTATTGGTACTGCAATGCAATAAAAAGAGAAAGTTTTCAATATAGATTCCTGTTAACTTCAGGATCAAATTTGGAAAAATTGGAATGTACACGATAAAACCTGTCAAGATTTGAGTTCTATGTTCTGCTTTCAGTACTAATGCTTCTCTGAAATGCTGTCTTGTTTAAGTGCTTTATTTCCAGAGGGCCTATTATAAGGAAAATCTATGCATGCTACTCTCAAAATATATAAAGGAAAGTAAATTTCAAAAAGGAACTTACTTAAGTTTCCTTTTGTGAAAATAGAAATATTTCAACAATAAATTCATTAATATTTTGATGTTTCTAGACACTAACAAGATATTTGTCATATAATATTAAAACTAGAAAACTCAAAAACATTCAAATTATATCTCATTATAAATGAATTTAAGTCAAATTTGAAGGAGGCATATATTTCATTAACTGTTAATTTATTTTGAATAAATCTTTGTTCTTCAGATACATTTATACATTTGCTCACTCATTCAACTCTTGCTAAGTATCTAGTATGTGTAAAGCATAGTAGTACACATGATAAGCAGACACCACTGTATTATGATAGAAATAAAGATAGAATATTCTTCTCTGTTAATTGAAATTATTAAGCAGTCTTATTTATAAACAGTAATGTGTTCAATTTTGTCTTTCTTTGAATGCCTTTCCAGTTGATTTGGAACATATGAGAACAGTAAAACCTGATAAACACCTACGTTTTTGCCAGGAAAATGGCCTCAGTAGTCATTTTGTGTCAGCAAAGACTGGAGATTCTGTAAGTAAAATAAAGTGTCTTTAATATTACTAAAGCCCACTTGAATTATGTGTAGTAGTTTTAACCAGTTGGTTCCTTTTACAAACTTGTTAAAGCTATGTATATGTAGAGTATGTGTGTGTGTGTGTGTGTGTGTGTGTGTGTGTGTACATTTTGGGGGAAATATCTTTCTAATTCCAAAATTCTATAATGTTATGATTTTATAAATGTTTCATTTTAGCAGTTGGAAATTCCCTTGCATTACTTGGAACTGGCTTGCCAAACCATTTTTATATTTCCTGTATTTACCAATATTTATGGAGTGTGTGTTCAGTCATTTTTCAGTTGTGTCCAACTTTTCATGATCCCTTTTGGGTTTTTTTGGCAAAGATACTGGAATAGTTGGCCATTTTCTAGCTCACCTTAAGGATGAGGAAACTGAGGCAAATAGGGTTAAATTACTTGTCCAGGATCATACAGCCAGGAAATATCTGAGGCCAGATTTGAACTCAAGAAGATGAGTCTTCTGTCTCTCAGCTCAGTGCTCTGTCTACTATGCCACCTAGCTGCCCTAATATTCATGGGGGTCCTTGACATTGAGCAGTTTTCTGGGCTGAGTTTAATTTAGGCTCTAATGACTTTCTCCCTCTCTTTGAAGACCAAGTTAAATTCTCAATAAAAGTTGGTTTAAAATGGTTTGTTCTGGAAGAGATGGTTCTTCCCCAAAACATTTTCTAGTCCAAGTGGAGATTTTTGTGATTCCATACTCTGAATCAAAAACAATTTTGTATTTGATCCTGTTTTAGAAGGATGTGGGGGATGGGAACCTTCAGTTCACAACACTCTTAGCTGAGGAAGGTAGAATTGTTATATTGAAAGAATATTTCATTTCTCTTTCCCAAAAGTTAAATTAACAGGTTAGTTGTGTTTTATAAAAGACAGGCAGTAAGGTCCACAGCGTTGATGTAACTATTCTACAATTTAGTGAGCTCTGGGTGTCTGTTAGTTTCAGGAAAATAAGCAAGAAGGAAAAGCAGAGATGCCAGAGGGATTGGCAAAGCTCTCCCTTTAATTAGGTTTAAAAGACAAGTAAGGTAAATAGACTGCTTGAGGTCAGGGTTGCTGAGAAGCCAAAGTTAAAGACAACTAGACTACAGGATTGTTATTAGAAGCCAGAATATTATGAAGATAACTTAAAATGTCTTTCAAACCTTGAAAATATTAAACCAGAGATAAAGATTAAGAATTATTTTAGATAACACTTAAGGATGAGTGAATAAGTTTACTATTTGTGTAGAAGCTTTCCACCTTTTATAGAAAACAATATTTTCTAGTTCATTGCTATTTTAATAAAGCTGTTATTTTGATATATGTATGTATATATATGTATACATATTATATATAAAAGATGACTGAGTAGAAACACATGACAATGCCTCTCACTCAATTAAAACTATGGCTTAATTTATAATTAAGGCAGACTAGGGCACTATTTTTCACCTGGTGGCAATTTACCTTAGTTTGAAAACAAAGTATACTTCAAGGAACTATGATTTCTCACCAGCACAATTTACATCTCTGTCATAGTAGATAAGAGTTCGATAGTCATCATGGCAAAAAGTTAATTATTGTATAACCAGCTTGGTGAGGACTCTTTCAGCCCTAAGCCAGGTTTGTTTTTTTTTAAACGTGGTAGACATAGTCTGTCATTGGGCCTCTAGTGAATCCTTTCCAGGTTGGGTGGATTTGCTAAAATTTGTGCTATGCTAGGAAAAGCCTTTGAGAACTTTGGCTCAACTTCATATCATAATGAAACATTGGAGTAGGACTTGAGTAGTTTCTTAGAATGCCAAAGAAAAATACAAAACTTATTAGATATCAAACTTATAAACCTGGACACAAAGTCACAATAAAAGAAGTATCATATAATCCTAGCAGTTTTTTTGATTTTGAACTTGAAACTAAGCCTGAAAGTGGCAGGGGATCAAATCACACTCACATAAACAATGATGCCCATATTTTGCTAGAGTAAACTCAGAGAAGTTCAAGTATATATCTTTATCGACTATCTACTACTTTGTTCAGCAACTCTACATTCCTGGCAAAGTCCCAATTATGGCTAGGTTCTGGTCCTCAAGACCTATTCCTGCTCCATATCTGCTATTAACTCCTAATTAGTGTCCTAGCCTATAGTTTTTTTACTTTTTACCCATTTTCCACAGAAGTTACATTGACATTCCTATAGTACAGACCTGACTGTATTACTCCCCTGCTCAAGAAACTTAAGTGGTTCTCTCTTGACTGTAGAATAAAATATAAACACCTCTGTTTGGCATTTAAAGCCCTTAACATTCTGGCTCCAAACCTATTTTTTCAGGCTGATTTCACATTAATCCTACTCATTCACTCTCTTTTCCAGCCACACTGCCCTACTTGCTATTCTCCATGTATGACATGCTATCTCCCTCCTCTAAGCTTCTAAATAATCTATAGTCTATGCCCAGAATGCTCTTCCTTTTTACCTTGGCCTTTTGAAACCTCCAACCTTCCTTTTATCTCCATCAAATTCCACTTCCTAAATGACCTTTTCTAATATATTCCATTAATAGTGTTTTACCCACTGCCTCCAGAAATGATTTTATGTAATTTCTGTACGTACTTATCTATGTACATGTCATTTCCTCTTTAAGAAAATGTGAGCTTTTTGAGCACAGGGGCATTTTTGTTTGTCTTTATAGCTCTATCACCAGCACAGTGCTTAGTGCATAAAAATGGTCACAAAGTGTTTTTTTTTTTAAATCAAATTCAATTGAATCCCATTTACAGTGTGCCCATAGCATATGAAATCATAAACTTTTGGAGTTGGAATTATGCTAGAGAACATTTAATTAAATTTTTAGTTTCCAAATGAAAATGATCTTCAGACATTAAGTAACTTTGCCAAGATTACCCTGCTAGATTATAGTAGGGCCAGAAGTAGAAGTTCACTGTATGATACTATGTATATTTGTTATGTATGTAGGTATGTGCGTGTTTTTATTTATATGTGTGTATCCTAGTTTGACTTAGTAGCTCAGTTTAGTTTCCTGGGCCAAATCAATAATATTTTCCATATTAGGATAAAGAACATTTTGCAACATTTCCTCTTCTTTGCTAGCTAGTTTGTCCATGAGGAAACCCAGGGTAGGGAAGAGAACACTGATATTGTTTCTTTGCCCTTTTCTGTCTCTGGCCCTTTAGGCATTTGATAACTTTTCTCCTAAGCCTAGGATTTAACTTCATTATTAAAAAGTTATTTCAGTCAGTGGTTTTCTTGTAGCCAAGAGGCTCAAAACAGGTTGTGTACCCATTGGATTAGTCTTGGGCTTATAGATATTTAACTTTTAAAAAAATCATAGATCTAAATAATGTAATATGCCCTTTCTTGGTTTGCAGATGACAGCAAATCATGAAAGGATGATCAACACCTGGGATGATAGTATTAGAATAAAAATTCATTTAGAGAAGTTGCAAAAACTTCAACAGAAATAGATATTAGGTTTTATTATTTTTTAATTTTTTACTCATATAAATTTTTTAGAGAAATTTTTTCCATGGTTCCATGATTCATGTTCTTACTCCCCCCTTAATATCCCCCCATAGCCAATGTGCATTTCCACTGGTATCTTCATGTGTCATCAATCAAGAACTATTTCCATATTATTGATAGTTGTACTAGGGTGGTCATTTAGAGTTTACTTCCCAAATCATGTCCACATCAACCCGTGTGTTCAAGCAGTTGTTTTTCTTCTGTGTTTCCACTCCTGTAGTTCTTCCTCTGAATGTGGATAGTGTTCTTTTCCATAAATCCCTCAGAATTGTCCTGGGACATTGCATTGCTGCTAATACAGAAGTCCATTACATTTGATTTTATCACAGTGTATCAGTCTCTGTGTACAATGTTCTGGTTCTGCTCCTTTCACTCTGCATCAATTCTGGAGGTCTTTTCAGTTCACATGGAATTCCTCCAGTTTATTATTCCTTTGAGCACAATAGTATTCCATCACCAACAGATACCACAATTTGTTCAACCATTCCCCAATTGACGGGCATACCCTCGTTTTCCAGTTTTGTGCTACCACAAAGAGTGCAGCTATAAATATTTTTGTACATGTCTTTTCCCCTATGATCTCTTTGGGGTACAAACCCAGCAATGGAATGGCTGGATCAAAGGGCAGGCAGTCTTTTAGTGCTCTTTGGCATAGTTCCAAATTGCCATCCAGAATGGTTGGATCAATTCACAATTCCACCAGCAATGCATTAATGTCCCAATTTTGCCACATCCCTTCCAGCATTCATTACTCTCTCCTGATATCATTTTAGCCAGTCTGCCAAGTGTGAGGTGATACCTCAGAGTTGTTTTGATTTGCAAGAAATAGATATTAGGAAGAATATTTAAGTAGAAAGAAAAGCTGTGTGAGTACATTAATACAGTTGGGAAATACAGAAGTCATAGTGGACCTGAAATTGATCATGAGTAATCATAATTTTAAACTGTTTTTAAAAATAAAATTAAGGTGTTTAAAAAAAGATATATAATTTGTAGTAATAATTAATACTTCTACGGTACTCTGCAAGTAACACTTCTGACTTTAAAAGGGATAGAAAAATCCTTACATTGTGTAATGACCATTATTAACAGTTACTATGAGAACCATGGAAACTATAAAGGGTTTGGATAACAATAACAATTTAAACTTGGATGTCTCTTTAAAATTAATTAAAAGCTTTCTCCTGTTATTCCATTTAATCCTTACAACATCCTTGTGAGGTAGGGAGGGAAGATATTATCCTCATTTGTAAAGATGTGGAAATAATGATTATAATAGTGTGGAGATTAAAATTAATATTCAAAATACTAAATATTATATTTAGAAATATTTTATTAATAATAAAATAACAAAGGAAAGTAACTAAGAAGTACTAACCAGCCCGCTCCCAGGAACCAAAAAGAAAGAGGGAGGAGTTATAGCCAAATATAAAACAATAACATGACCATGCAAACATGGAGGAGCAGGAGAGATTAAAGGGAATTTTGGGAAAACTAAGGGACTTATGGGGGATGAAGTCCAAGGTTCAAAATCTCCATTTATACATATCCTGCTGTGATCCTTTGGGAGACCAGTCTCCCCAATGGATCATAAAAACATAAGCAACTTATAAATTGCAATAATTTGTGGATAAAAGGGGGAAAAAAGAACAAAATCAATGATTGCTACATTAACAAAAAGCCAGTTTGGGGGGGCAGTCCCCTTTGGCATAAAAGTATACATTCAAAACACATGCTTTCAAAACCCCCTCCCCCCAAGTTCAAATTCACATCCCAAAGTTCAATTCTGGATCTTCTTGATGCAATGGGCAGTCTCTGCAGGCATCTTCATGGCGCTTTCTCCAAACAGGTTTGTTGTCTAGATTCTGGGAGGTAGCAAATTTTCTAGCCTAAAATTTCCTAAATTCAAATCAAAGTTCATGACAATTACAAAGTCCCCCCTGAGGAAAATAATGACAAATAGGGATCACTCAGGGATACATGACTTGAGTTATAAAGGTATGTGAATTAATTGCAAAAGAAATAAAAAATATAAAAAATCCAGATAAAGGAGAAAAAAGAACTTGTGGATGAAATAGAAAATGTCAAAGTCTTATGTTTAAAAAAAATTAAGTAAAAGAAAAAACTTTTTATTTTTATTTGTTTTTTATTGTTATTGTTATTTATTTATTTTTATTATAAAAAATCTAAGTAAAGGAAAAATAAAACTATAACAGGTCCTTGAATCAGGGTCCAATTAAAGTGATTTAAGTAATTATGCACTTACCCAATCAGTAACCAGGACTATAGAAAGTTTGACACACTTATAAAAGACAGAAAAAAGGGAGTAGATTATAGGAGCCAGGATGAGGTGCTTGGATAGAATGTGGTTCAGAGGAAGTCCTGTGTATTGACATATGTTAAGCGCCACAACCTCGAACCCCAAACAAGTTCAAGTCCTCTTGTCTTGGTTCAAAATTACATCAATCCCAATGGGATTGGTTGTTCTTTTTGAACTTGTGCTCAATTTGCACTGTGAAGGTTGGCTTTGTGCTTCTTTAGCACTGTGTAGTGGCTCTTTTTTTAAATATTCTTCTGGAATCAGACAGAATCATTAAGCAGAGTCCCATAATTATTTAAATGATCAATGACATTATTCTAAAGTTTAAAGCCTTTTGGGGTTGAATTAATATTTGAACAATGTATTTTAAACTTATATTACTAAAAATGCTTTAAAAAGATTAATATTGATTATATGTACTTTAAGTACAAGAAATGAGAAAAGGGGGAAAAGTCACTTATTGTATTAAAAAATAAAAAGAAAAGCAATAAGAAAAATTCAGGAAAAAAATAAAATGTTTTCAAGTACAAAAATGAGAGAAAAAACCTCAAATACTGTATTGCACATACAAAGAAAAAAAAAGAATGTTTTAAAAATCAAAAATATATAGCTTAGAATCAGTAAAAGGTTTCTCAACCAAAAAATGAGATCCAATTTCCTTTTTAAACTTGGCCATGAACTACTATGAATGCAAATTATTTTTACAGAATAACAGATTTATAAAAACAATAATATAGTATATTATGTACAATCAAGTAAAGTACCAAATTCCCAAAATTCACAATAGCCCAGTTATTGACAGTAGCAAACAAACCCACTATCATAAAAGGATTCACATGAGTTGCTGTGTGCCATTTTAAAACCTATAAACTAATGCATACTTGTCACAAATTCAACAGATGTAGCAAATCTTTCAACCTTGGCAATTGCTGATGAAAACCCATTTGGGTCTAAAACATCACCAGGAATTTCTAGATCCTTCTGATGGGAAAATAAATTAAAATAAAGAGTTAAACTATCAAGCATGCAGGAGCTCTTTTTGGTTTCCTGCTTTTTATATATAAAGAGTTTGGGTAGCAAACTTCTATTTGTTTTCTCTACCTTTTTAAGACAACATTACATATATA
>NC_058135.1:206127602-206153393 GCF_016433145.1 Gracilinanus agilis
GCAGGAGTGTAGGGTTAGGAAGGGAATCCCTAGCTTTCAGCTTTTGGGCAAACTTACAAACTATATTGAAAATCTATTAAAAAAAATTTGAGGATTCTATCCTGTCGTGGTAGCCATAAATATTGAGATTAAAATTAAAATGCAAAATACTAAATATTATATTTATAAATATTCTATTAATAATAAAATAACAAAGGAGAGTAACTAAGAGGTACTAACCAGCCCTCTTCTGGGAACCAAAGAGAAAGAGGGAAGAATTACAGCCAAATATAAAACATTAACGTGACCACGCAAACGTGGAGGCATAGGAGAGGTTAAAGAGAATTTTAGGAAAACTAAGGGACTTATGGGGGATGAAGTCCAAGGTTCAAAAATCTCCATTTATACAATAGCTAACATTTATATAGTTCTGACTATGGACCAGGCATTATGCGAAGCAAATTTTATAAATGTTATCTCATTTAATTCTCAACAACCACCCATTTTATTGATGAGGAAACTGAGGGAAATAAGAGGTTAAATGACTTGCCCTGAGTCATACAACTAGTTGATATGTGTTAGATTTGAACTCAGGTCTTTTTGTTTGCAGGCTTAGTGCTCTGTCCCCCATGCTACCTTAGCTGTCCCTAACTTTAAAATGAACAAATGGATTCACTACAATAACACAGCCCTTCAGTAGATTTGAGATTTAGTCCTAGGCAATTTTTTGTTTTATACTTATCACAGACAAATGAAAGCCAATTTAAAGAGCCTTTTTCATGAGATGAAAAGCAAGAAATTGAAGTTAACAGGTAATAAAACATGGCACATTTTAGGAACTTAGAGATGAAGGGCAGAAAGTAGTTTGGGCTAATTAATCCCTTTTCAAGCTCTTCAAGGATTTATAAACCACTTTTCAGTTTTACTCTTTATTATTTAAAAGGGAAATAATTAATTCAAATATAATAGCTGCAGTTTTATGTTGGAAGCAAAGTTTTGCAGCCCAATTTCTGACAAGTTTGAATAAAGAAATCTGTGATGTGGGTACATTATTTGAATTTGTATTGCCTATATATTGGGCTCAAATCAGTGACCATATTTTATATAATTATAACTTTAAATAACACAAATTCAAAAACTTGCAACTGTTTTATGAGATTCACTATTCATATATTAATCAAGATGTAGTTGTATATACGACCTTTGAAAACTGTTAGGGGATACATCTACAAGTACATTTTTATATTCCAGTATGTCACATAGTGTTTTTAAAAATTATGATTTGATCATTTTAATATATCACAATATTTACAATGACACTGTTTCAGATAACTTATTTTCAGAATATGCAAGAATGTCATATTTTTGGAGTGTTCACTGTTTAGAACTAAAGAAAAATTTGATACATTTAAAGGTAACTTCAGGATGTCTGCTTTTAATCACTTTTTCTCTCTTTCTTGTTATAGGTCTTCCTGTGTTTTCAGAGAGTTGCTGCTGAAATCCTTGGGATCAAATTAAACAAGGCAGAAATTGAACAGTCACAGGTGCTTGTCCTGAATATTAAGATTTAAACATAATCTTAAGAGGTTTTTTTTTAGGTCCTTTTCATAATTTTAGTATAATTATCTTAACTATCAGACATACTGCGAATCATTTTTGTTGCTGAAAGAGGTGAAATCATCCTAGGAAAATAGAAAAGATTCACCTTTTATTTCATCTTTTTTTCCATGAAGGCAGATATTAGAACTTGAAAATACTTAATGTAGCAAAACCCTTTTGTTATAATTTGTGAAATTTCATTGTGGGTCAAGGTAAACTTCCTTGTACATTTTGAGGAGTTTAAAATAGACCCAATCAGTAATAGAAATACCAAAAGGTGATTGGTTTTTATTTTTATATTTTAAATTTTACATACATTTTTATATTTATTTATTAAAACATTTTTATTAAATATATTATTTGTAATTTATAAATTATAAAAATATATTAAATGTATTTTATTTTAAAATAACATATTATTTATTAAATTTTTAAAAATATATTTAAAATTTTATATTTTAAATATTAAAATATGTTTAATTTGCTGCAAATAACAAACTTTGAAAAGTATTAATTTGAATATGAAGTTCGGTATTAATTGCAATTCATTTCCTAACATATATTAAAATTCCCCACATCTTCTACTTGGCAGTACTTCGTTAGCCCATTGAATATAGTTGAAAGTTGTAAAATTATCTTTCTTTGGGGGAAAAAAGTTCAGTGAATCTAACTTTTGACTAATTGATATGGATATTCCATGTATTTGGATCAGTGAATTTTTCCTTTCCCTTCCTTTTTTTTTATGTGTGTATGTAAAGTGTGTTTTTTCTTCTATTTTAGTACTCTGTCTCCATCATTCTTGCACTTATTCATATCTTCATTTCAGTTTATAAAGGAGCTATAATGTCATTGGTCTAGGTGCTCTTTCAATCAACACAGATTTTAACCCTTCTAAAACTTTGTAGGTAATGTTGGAATCACCGTGGCTATGTAATTTGTAAGTCTTTAATTCAATAGACAATTTATTAAGTGCAAAGCACTGTGCTAGGAGCTGCAAGTACAAAGATACAAAGAACAATCTTTACTCTCAAGTTGCTTAACCAACCTGGGGATTAGCTTTCATTCACTTTGTGGATAACACACAGGGTTCAACATCAGCCTCAAACTTGGAGCCTTTCTAGTTTTGTAGAGCTTGCCTGAACTGCTGCTCTATCTTCCCTCCCAACCTCACAGGACTGTTAATGAGGATCAAATAGGATACCATGAGAAAGCCCTTGATTAATTATCAACTGGTCTTCAAGTTTGAGTTATTAATATTATCCAGCCCTTTAATAGCTTTCATGGTTCTCCTATCAAACATGCAGATTTTTCATTTCCCTCTTCAAGAACTCAGGGCCACCTGCATACTATGGTAAGGCATCAGAGGTAGGATTTTAGTTGAGGGTAATTAATATTGCAAAGGAGAGCTCTGCTAAAATTCATACTTCATAGAAAAATGCCGGTTAGCCCTTTTAGTGAATTCTTAAGTGGCATGTTCTATTAACGAATAAACCAAAGATATTACTATCCTTTAAGAAACAGTTCATGTTCCCCTTTCTACATGAAGCCTTTCTTCATCCCCATAGTTACTTGTTCCCCCTCCTCAGCCGTATTGTATTTGAATCATTTATTTGCTTTTAATTCTCTTCATATTTATTATGTATATACTTTTGTATAAACATTTCCCTCTGATATAGTATAAAATTTTTGAGAATATAGATTGTTTTATTACTTGTATTTTTATAGGCTAGCACAGTGCCCGAGACACAATAGGTGATTAATATCTATTGGTTGGTTAGGAATCAGAAAGATTTACTATAAATATATTGTGGAATTTTTGGTTCTTTAATGTGTGTGAATGGGAATGTGTTTCATAATTATGTAATCATTTTCCAATGGTGTTTGATATTAAGATTCCAGGAAGTAAGCCAAGGCTCTATATCTTTGTCAGGTTGGAGGATGAATTTTTTTAAGCCACCTTTAATTTAATGAGATAATTTAATAACAAGAATTTATCTTCACATTGTCAGTCCCATATAAGGCTTAATTTTTCTAGTTTGGAATATATATTCCAATAAAATGTGGCTTAAGACATCTGGAAAATGAAGGAAAACTTTTTAAAGAGAAGACTTTAAACTTAAAAAATTTATATCCTTAACAAACCTCAAATGAATTGGGTATTTGTATATACATAGAACAGAAAGGATTTTTAATTAAACTATAGGACTATTATGTATAGCTTTTTTTTCCTTTTTAATGTATGTAATAAGATCAACTTATAGTTTGCAAAGTGTATCTGGCATTCCTTCTGTTATTTTTCTTTGAAAAGAGAGAAATATCAAATAAAGTGGAATTCTTAAGAGAAACTGTTCAAAATTGATAGGTTCTAATTAAATGAACTCCATTTTTGTTCTAATACATATAGTTCATATAAGTTTTTGTGACCTTTTCCTTCTGTCCAAATACACTGTGTTAATAATGCTCATTCAGATAAAGAAATGGGCATTAAAATTACCTGTTTAGCCCTTATAAATAATGCTGCTATAATAGCAATTTACATATACTGGCATAAAAATTATAGTAATGGATGTATTCTAAAATCTGTATTCTTAAATTTAGTTGATGACAACAGTAAATTGAGTTGTTTTTCTTTAAATTGCACATACAGGGAAGATGTGCTTCTTTTCCTGCCCCTACTTCCTGCCTCCCATGAAAATTTTCTACTCGCTTTTTCATATAATCAACAAACATTTTCAAAAATCATATTGCCAGTTATTATACTAGCTTCTGAAGAATATAAACATAAAAAGGACAGTTCCTGTATTGAAAGAATTGGACTAGATATGGTGTAGCACAGAGAAATATATGAAAGAAAAGATGAAGGAAAGAAGAAATCCAGAGAACACTGAAGGAGGGAGAGGGTGATCTTATCTGTGAAATCAGGAAAAGTTTCCCAGAGTGTCTATATCTCTTTATCATCTCTTATAATCTGATAAGGACAGTTTAGTTGATAAGGAAATAATGGGACACGAAGATCTTTTGCCTTGTGCTTCCAGCTCTGTCTCCAGGAGCATGGAGTTTATTATATATATATTTCAAGACTCATTTCACAATTTCACACAAAAGAACCCCCCCCCCCGAAACTTTGCAGATGCGCAGAAGTTACAAATTATGTCATATCAAAACACAAAACATTGGCTTCAAAATAGACCAAGGCCAAGGCTGAATTTTGACTGGCTTCTTATCAGGAGGCCAAGTTGGGGAGTATCCCTCTCAGGGTTGAATTGCCCCTGCTAAGATTTTGGCCTTGGCTATACCAGGCAGCAGCATTCCTGGTCAAAGGGGAACAGTGTTAACCCTTTAAATTCAGGTTTGCTAGGAACTTAAAGCTTTTCAATAAGGCCACAATACTTTTCTACAAGAAATCACAAGGATCACAAAAGGGGTCAAAAGAGGAGTCTCAGATTTTTATCTATTCCCTTATTGGCTTCCCGCACCAGAGTAGGTTTTTGCAAAAAAGGAGGACATGATGAAAGGGGCACATAGTAGGCACTTAAATGCTTATTGATTATTGGGCAGTGTTCTAGCATTAGTGTTTCTGAGAATCAGTCCAAAGGAGGAGGCTCAAGTCCAGGCACTAGATGAAGTTTACTGCAGTAGTCTGGACATGAGGGGATAAAGACTCTTGAGTTATCTTGGTGGCAGTGGGAATACATAGAAACAGAGAAGAGACCCCCCTCTCAAGGAGGAAGAATAAATAAAATTTGATTATTGATTAGTTAAACGGCATGGGAAAGAGGGGATTTTAACCTTTTATGAGGAAATAGAGACCTAGGAGTACTTAGTTTGATGTTGCAGTTTGCCAACAGAAGACATTTTGGCATTTCATTTTATAAGGCAGTTTTATGTCTGAGTCACAAAAAGAAAGTTTGGTGAACTTGAACTTACTTAAAATACTGAATAAACTGGAGTTTTAGTTGAAGAGCCATATTTCTTTCTTCTGACTTAGTAGGGATTTTTATTGTAAGTATCATGCAAAATTCAGAGTTTAGTTCTTTGCCAAAATGGAATATGATAATAAATGGATGTTCACCTTGCATGGAGAGGTCCTTGAAATTCTGAAAATGTGCTCTTTTTCCCCACCTCCATGCCTTTATAAAGGCTCTTGCCCATGCTTATTCCTTGTCATCTCTCTCTGAATCTGGAGTTTCTTGCATTTCATATGCCAAGGTTTACAGGAAGCCTTTCTGAATAACTAAAATTATTAATGCTTTTGTATGTATGAGCATATAAATACATTCATTTCACATGTGCATTTACATACCTGTATATATGTATATATGTACACACAAAGACAAAAATCATCTCCACCTTAAAATACTTTACATTCTATTAGGAGAATACAACACTAACAGGTGAGTCTGTATTGACATTTTATGTCTATCTGTACATATGTATATTATGTAATATGTGTATTATGTCTGTATACTTCTCTGTTTACATGTTGTATTAGACAGGTGTTACCTACAATACATGTAATGTACAGTGCATGTCATGTCAATTTACATGTGTCTAGATTGATGTGTGCATCTATGTATAGCCACATATACCTGCTTACAGGTTGTGTCTTTGCAGTGAATGTTCACTCCTTTAGAACAGAGCCTGGCTTTTGTTGTGTCTTTATCTACTTCCTGTATCCTTTATATGTATGGCTTTATATCCAGAACCTAGGGTAACGCCGTGTACATTTTAAGGGCTTACTGAATGTTGGTTGGATTGCATCGGCTTGTAGTGAAAGGGAATGATTGAAGACAATTTTTAAAGTGAACTTGCCTAATCAGAAAGTTAACGTAAAATTGTGTGTTACTTATATGTGACTTGTTTACTAGCATGTGCCACTTGAGAATTCATGGAAAGGAATATCTGGGTGATACACAATAGTAATGACAATAGCTAACATTTTTAGAGCATTTCCAATGTCCCAGGCACTGTGCTAAGCACTTTACAAATGTTATCTCATATGACCTTCACAACAACCTTAGGGAGTAGGTGCAATTATTATCCACATTTTACATGTGATGTCAATGGATAAAATTTGGAAGAACAATTTGACGATTTTCTCATGTTAATATTCTTAAATTTTATGTAAGCTTAAGGTAAAAAAAGAATTCATTTCACAATAGACCAGACTTGCCCACTTGAGGAAAGGGATTGGAAGCCCCAATGTTTTATGTTAGAAAGTAGCATTAGTAAGAGCCAGACAAAAGCAGGCCTAGCCTTTTACTGGAAAGTAGAAAACATGGTACTTTGGAGGTGAGCAAATTGAAACTTCACTCCCTCTTCATACTATAATTGTAAAGTAAAATAATATTTTTTGCTGAATAATTTTAATGCCTTATAAGAGAGCTAGGTAGAGCAGTAGGTAGAGTGCTGTACCTGGAGTCAGGAAGACATGAATTCAAACCTGTCCTCAAATACTATCCTTGTGGTCCTGGGCAAGTCGCTTAACTTCTACCAGTTTCCTCATCTGGAGCTTTGAAATGAAAGAAAGATTTTTCTTGAAGAGATGTGAGCGTAGATAGTTCCAGGCAAAGAGGATGATATGTATAACTGTACAGAGGTGGAAGAAGGCAGCATGAGCTCAAGGGATACGAGATGACAGTATGTTTGAAAGGGAGTGGTTTGGAGACTAGTATGAGACACTATGCAGGTATCTATGTGATATTTTGAACCTTAACTTGCTTTAGCAGAGGACTTTAGTATCTACCCAGCTTCTCTGATTTTACTAATATAATGAACAGGCTTAAGTTAAATCACTTTGTGCTACATTTATACATACATGCTTTATAAACTAGGACCTGCTTTTCATCATCTGAGGTGCTCTGCTTTACCAGACCTGATAACCTCAAGCTGTTTGTAAGAGATGGAATAGAAATGATTTTTAATAGCAAAAAAAGTTTGCCTCCATTTGAGTTACTTTACTTTTTAGAAATCAATTTGGTTTCCTCATTTGTAAAGTGAACGAGTTAGATGAGATAATCATATAAAATTTCTATGATTCATTTCTTTTTCTTGCTTTGGATCATAAGCTAGATAGTTAAAACAATCCACAGCTCAGTGCCAGGGACACAGTAAGAGCATTTAATAAATGTTTTATAGCTGACTTGATCATTAATCCAAGGATGCAAGACCTTTAAAAACAAGGGAATATGATCAAAACTTAAAGTCATGAAGAGAATGGGTAGGATAATAATGTCTTGGGCTGTGACACTACTTGGTAATCCATTCAAAGCCCTTTATAACCTAATGCTCCCCCAAACCCCACCTTTCTAATCTTCTTATAGCTTATAGTCCTCCATATTCAGTGATTGTGGCCTCATTTCTGTTCCATAGACAAGACAGTCCTCTTAACTCTGGACATTTTCTCTGGCTGTCCCCTCCATTCCTGGCTTATGCTTCCTCATTTCTGCCTCCTGGCTTCCCTGACTTCTTTCAGATTCCAACTATAATTCTACCTTCTACAGGAAGCCTTTCCCAGTTTTTAAAAATTCTAGTGTCTTTCTGCCATTAATTATTTCCCATTTATCTTCTTCATAGCTTGTTTATTATATACATATTTGTTTTCTTACTTCTCCATTTCTTACTTTCTCCTTATTTTTCCCCTAGATTGGGAGCTCCTTGAGGGCAGAGACTATATTTTGCCTTTCTTTGTATCCCCAGCTCTTGGTATAGTTCCTGGCACATAGTAGTCACTTAAGAAATGTTTATTGATTCACTGACTTTTGTGGCCAGAAAAACTCATCACTTGGCATCTAACCACCTAGTGATGAACTTCAATCAGATCAGCATTCTTTCAGTTCTCATTATTTGATTTTGCTCCTTTTGAAGCTGTAGATTATTTCTTTTTAAATTTTCCTTTCCTCCATTGGCTTCAGTAGCATTGATTTCTTCTGACTCTCTCCTTACCTGATTGACTACTTGTTTTCCCTTGATGGATAATCATTCATCTCCCACCATCATAGTTATTAACTTCTCCCCTTTTAAGGCTCATTTAATCTGGCCATAACTTTGATCCAAGTCCTTGTTATAGGCATCTACCTGCCTCTAGTTATTTTTTAATTTTCTCAAGGGATCAAGTATCTGAATCACTTCTCTCCATTGTAATAATTAAAATTATGAGGCTGCTAGTAGCTTTATAACTTTATTAAGTCAAAGTAGTAGTAGTAAAGGGAGGGAAAGATAGGGGAGAAATAGAGATACTTAGCTTACTAATCTATTGGCCACCATGAAGAATTGAAGTTAACCTTTGACAAGAATTCCTCAGCTCTCCATGATCCAGCCAGAAGACCCTGATAGGCTCCTGGGTCTCCTCTTATAAGCTCTTTTCTCCACTCACTAGCTCTCACATGTAACATCTAAGGAACCAACCATAGTTTCTTAATTTGCCTGGACCACTCAGAGTGGCAGTGCCTGTGGAATCAGTTTCCTTTTTCATTGATTCTTTGTTCTTTAACTTCCTTTCTCTGAGGGCTTATCTATACCTGAATTTATTCAGTGGTCTTTGACCTCTAGATCACTGAGAGATGATGTTAAAAAAGGCAATGTAATGGAGAGAGAAATTTGCTTCCAACACTGTTATACTCTAACCTCCCCATTCTCCTGTTCAGGAATTTCAGTACATATGTTGATGTCCTTTTGAACAAACAGCAAGGCCTCCTGGATCACCAGTCTCCTCTCCAATGACCTTTCTTCATTTTCCCTTAGCCACTCACAGGGGTGATAATTGCCTCATTCCCACTCTAGTAATACCACAACTGTGCTGCTTCCATAATCTTGAGTCCTGAAATTTCTCTTGGCATTAATAACTTCTTATCTTTCCACTTCTCCATCTGTCTCCTACATTCTGAACTTGCTCTCTATATCCTCATCTTGATTTCAAGGGTCTCTACCCATTCTTCTTCAAATTTATCACTATTGTTCTGGTCTCACTTTGTACAATTCAGATTCTTACCTCTGTGATTGTTCAGTTAGCTTTATATTGTTTTGCCCATAAGGACTTTGTGGCTGTGACCTATTGTAGTTCGTATTTTGCCACATTCCAATCCTGACATGTTGAATTGGCAAGGTAAAAGTGATGATTGAAATATGGAGGTATGAAGAGCAACTAGATGAGTTTAAATATGAATGGAAGAGTTTTCTGTTAGAGATGATAATTATTTTGAGAGTTTTGAGTGATCAGTTCTCAAGTTAGCTGAGAAGGAAAGTTTCCAAATGCTGGAGGAAATTCATGAAACTTTTTGTTATTTTTTAAAAGGTGTCAAAGGAAATTCAGTAACCACCTATCCATATTAATACTTTCTTATCCATATAAAATCTTTACAAGAGTAATTTCAACAAAGAAATGAGAAAAGGGTAGATAGGCTAAATATTTCTGTTTTTCTACAAACTGCATTTCTGCAAGCAGACAGTTCAGTGAAAGGTGACATCTTCAACTATAAAAAGGCATCAGAGTTTCAAGTCTTAACTATAACAAGAAATCACCTGTGCTCATTTAAAGATAAGACAAATTTCCCTTCTATACACTACATTTTAGGTATATTCATTTAACATCAAACGAGGCATAAAATAAAGAAACAAATGCTTTCCAGTTGTCTTTGCCATTGTTGTTTAGAGTATACATACAGTCCCAAAGAGCGTGGGATTCCCTGTAGATGATGAAGTCTTTCAGATGTTCTTGTTTGCACTTGGGCTGATGATGGGAATAGGAACTAGATCTGTGATTTCATTAGCATAGAGAACTCCTGGATAAGAAAACACATCTGCCAGTGGAGGTCTGTGCTTTCTCCACAAACTATAATTGTAGAAAACTGCCTATAACACAGAAAAGTTAAGGAACTTGCCCAGGGGGCCACTAAACCAGGATGTTTCAGTTTGGTCTTGTACTCATGCATTCTTAATTTCATAAACAACTCTGTAGCCACCATATCATGCTGTCTTTCATCATTTGTGCCTAACATTGATAAAAATATGTTGATGCCTTTTGTTTTCGTATCAATTCACTTAAAAAAAAATAGATCCTTCCAACCCCTTCCCACCCAAAGAGCCACTTCATGTAGCAGATTTATATCAAAGAAGAAAAAACAAATTGTTTCTATGAAACCAATCAATATGTTTACTGTGTCTGATAATAAATTCTGATAAAAAATAAATAAAAAAATGTGTTTTCCACAGCCATTGTACCCTGCCTTTTCCAGGAAGGAAAAGTATGTACATGACATTATTATGTTAATTGAACTGAATCTGTAGAAGATTTCTCAACCTCTTAAATGAAATCCAAAATATCCTGGAAGAGTTTGGCCTAACTATCCAGCCAGGAAGAACTTAGTACTTGAAAAATATCTTTTGTCTAGATTGACAAGCATATCATATATTTTGATACATCCTATCAGACTGACACTGACCCAGGCCCAGAATCTAATAGGCAATAAAGAGTGGGCAAGATAGCATTTGGGAAATTACAAAGTGCTTTTGGTGACCTCAGTCTACCTCCTGAAACAAAATTTCATCCTTGTAAGTCCAACATTTTTCCATTCATGTTATGTGTCCACAAATCATGTTTTATCATAATCTCCCAAGATTCAAAAATTGCAGACCACTGAGACAGCAATGGAGAGACAATGATAGGTATGTGTTATTTGTTATTCAGCTATTTTCAGTGATGTTCCACTCTTTGTGACCTCATTTGAGATCTTCTTGGCAAAGATACTGCAGTGGTTTGCCTTTTTCTTCTCTTTATCTTTTATAGATAAGGACATTGAGGTAGACAGGGTTAAATGATTCATCCAGTGTCACAGCAAAACTAGTAAGTGCCTAAGGCCAGATTTGAACTCAAAATGGTGAGTCTTCTTGACTTCAGGCCTGGCACTCTATCCACTGTGCAACTAGCTGCTCCAGCATAAATAGAGTGAAACATTTTATGAATGATGAGTAGTCTATGTAAATATTCTCTTTAAAGAGACATATAGCCTGGAAATGGGCCCGTTGTATAGTTAAATGATTGATAATAGTTGGTAGCCTACATCCTGCAGTGGTACACATTTAATATGAAGAGGTCAAGAGGAAGACCTCCCTTAGCTTTTGGGGTGGTTTCTCTTTGGAACATTTATGGGATTGACAAGAGATACATGCAAAGGGTTTGATCTTTGTACCATTAAAGTGGGACAAAGTATCAATAAGTCAGAGACCCGTTGAATAAGAAAGGAGATCTATAAAACATATGATGAGGTCAAATACAGGGGAAAATTCACTTAGATCAGAAGAATCCAAGTTTTTAAACTTGTTTTTAAAAAGTTTTTAAAATTACAGGTCATGTTATCCACATATCAGAGAAGAGCTATATATAATCCATTAAAATGCAGTTTTTAAATGATACCAAAGTAGTTAAAAACAGTTTAATCCTCACATATACAGAAATACGGTTATAGCCTTTGCAAATAAATGAATGAACGAAGCATTTATCAGTTACTGTTTGCAAAGCACTGTGCTAAACACTGGGAGACAGATAGAAAACTAGAATAGTCTCTGTTCTCAGGGAACTCATATTCTAATGGGGGAGACAACATGTGTAGAATATTTCCGCTGCAAATTAGAGGGAAAAGTTTTATGGTCCTTAAATACAATAGTAAAGCAGGTATTAGTGCCTTTTACGGGCAGCTAGATGGCTCAGTGGATTGAGATCTGGGAGGTCCTGGGTTCAAATCTGGCCTTAGACAGTTCCTTGCTGTGGGTCTCTGAATGAGTCCCTTAACCCCCATTGCCTAGCCCTTACCACTCTACAATATTGATTCTAAGATAGAAAGTAAGGATTAAAAATATATGTTAATTAGTGTTTTTTTTCCTTAATGTCATTATTAATATCATCGCACCAGATTTTCCTGGGTTCAGGATCCTGGGCTGTACTTTCTAGGGTCTGAATGGAGATGACTATCAAGGTTCTAATGGTGGTTTGATCTGCCTGGCACATGCTGTCTTCCCTGTTTCCCCAGGATGTCCTGATGTAGCTTATTTTCTGTCTTGTGTGTGTTATTATTTGATCAGTTTTGATCAAAATAATAAAAATATTTAATAGACTAAACCACTTTAAGAGTGGTCAGGGTATGTGTCAATTTGTACTCCAGATTACATCATATATAATATCTCTTTATCTCACTTTCAAAAATAGTTTACTTTGACAAAACCAGATACACCAAAACATTGCCTAAAATTGATTCACATAACCAGAAATTTCACATATCCTGTTGGCCTTCAATTTATTTGTGCTTGCCTTACCAAAAGCACCTTAAACTGATGAAATCAGATGTCCAAACTCTAGCCTCTTGTATTTATTGTGTATTATACTCAGTGGGCATATATTTGCCCAATTGGAATCTAAGCTCATTAAGAATAGGATTTAAAAAAAATTATTTGTATCCTTAGTGCCTAGTGCATAGAATGGACTTAATGAATTATTTTAATTATTTTATTTGTCAGTCCTGCCCCTATAAGGAATGGAAAAAATAATATCCATTTACATATGTGTAAAAGCTTTACTTATATAGTACACCTATATCATCTCATTTGATCTTTAAAAGACAATTCAGGTATTGGATAGGATCTTAGGATTTAGCTCTAGAAAAAATGGTAGCATTTGTCTAGAACCATGTTGGCAAACCTGTGACACACATGGCAGCATGGGCTTGAGGGGGCTGCTCCCCTTCTCCACTGCACCTGAAGACATTTCTCCCATCACCCACCCCTCTGCCCAGTAGCAACACTTCCTCCCTTCCCTGTCTGGAATTAGGCAGAGACTCACATGCAGTGTGAGAATTGCAGTTTGGGCACTCAGTCTCTAAAAGGTTCACCATCAATGGTTGAGAGCAGTGATGGGCAAACTATTCCCCCTGGGCCAGATCCAGGCCATAGTTTGCCCATTACTGCCCTAAGCAATTCCCTAATCACTACGCCCTCACATCCAGAGGTATATAGTGTTTAGGGAATTGCTTAAGGCAGTGATGGGCAAACTATGGCCTGGATCTGGCCTGCGGGGAATAGTTTGACCATCACTGGTCTAGAATGATTCTCACATTTAACAGGTAAGGAAACGAAAGCTTAGAGAAGTTGCCTGACTTGATATTAAATGGCAGAGCCTGAATTTCAGAATGGGACTATTGAACATCATTGCAGTGCTTTTCCCCCCATAGCACTTTTTCCTCTATGTTTGGTCTCTTTAAGAAAATATTCTCATTTGTATTGCTATAAGTAACTGCTTTCAACATTTTAGAGAAACAGAAATTCAGAATAGCTGTTACAGAACTTTTTATTTAAAACTAATGGAGATCTTGCATTTATGAAATTATAACCCACTGTAAAATTTTTAAGTAAATGGGCTTTTTTCTGTGATTGGTTCAAGAGGTCATGAGAGGTCATGAGGGCAAAGGGAGGAAAGTAATGAAAAATAAATAGAAATATTTCATGAATAGAAATGCTACTAAATAAAATATTTTACATAATGTATATTTACATTCATATACTATTCTTATTAATCCCCAATAGAAAAGCCTAATAATTTACAGTATGATTTATATATTCTATATGTACTTGATAAAGTAGTCCTACAGAAGTAAACTTCTATGGCATAGATTTAATATACATTTTATATTCTCCATTTTGATAGCAATAGAATGATAAAGAAAATTTGTTCTTGGATCTTTACTCCTCCTTTCCTTTTTTATGTTTAAATTTTCCTGTATCTTTTGCTACATGTTAAATGTTTGTTGATTTTCTTTTTTTTCTGGAGTGTTCATTTTTTTCAGTTATTGAATCTTCTTTATTCTTCATTCTTCTCCTTGTTTGTCTGTTGTGTACGGGATTTGACAGCGTATTGTCAGGGCAGAAATAGTGAAGTATCCGGAAGAAGATAATCAACACTTCAACTCTACTCAGAGTAAAATCTGTTCTTTACAGTAGTTCAGGTATTACTGGATAAATTATTGCAATTGTGGGTGGGAAAGAAGGGTGGTAGAGGTAATTGAACCCCCAAATCTTTTTAATATGTATGAATTGTTTCTATATTTTTACCGACAGGAGCCCATATAACTGAGAAAATTTTGCAGATCAATGGCATATTATTTTTGTTTTAAAACCTTAAAAAACTAGCCCTTTGCAAAAGGACTCACAATTTAAGTAATAACTTGTGGACAAAGTAACAATGTTTCAAAACTATTTGACTTTATGAATTAAATGATACAGAGAATTGAATTAGCTACTTAATACTTCTGATGTCATTACTTTTTCTGAAACACCTTGTTAATTAGGCTGGTGATTATGCTTTCTTTTGGTTTTGTTCTGAGTTATCTTCAGATGGCTATTTGTGTGTGTAGACATAAAAGAAGAGATGAAAACAATTGAGAATGTCTTGGTTGAATTTATCACTTAAAATTGACCATTGTGGTATTGCTTTATTGAATTCTTTTTAAAAAGTTGCTTCCTTAAAGTTGCGTGTATATTTGTGTTATTGACTTTGCCGTAACAGTAAGATAGTACTTTGGAGTGATTTAAGAGATTTTTAAAAAGAGCTTCTAGATTCTGAGAGTACTTCTCTAAGACCACCATTTATTTGTAAAGCGTTTAATAGTTTATGAAATGCCTTCACTAACTAAAGCCTCCAGACCCTTACTAGACTACCTCCTGCCTAATGCATGAACACTGTACTTTAAAAATGTGGTATTTTAGCCATGGGTTATAATCTCCATTTTACGTATGAACAAATTAAGCTTCATATAATTTATTTGACTTCCCCAAGGTGACACAACTAGGGGTAGCAGGACTGGAAAATGGACCCCAGGATCTTGACCTCAAGTTCAATGCTTTTTCCACTATACCATGTTGCTTTTTAATTCAAAGCACATTAATTGGCACTCCAGGGATTTCCATTCATTAATACCCCAGAACCAGAATAGGTGCCTTTTTTAGTCTAGAGCAGTATCTTTATAAATAATGCCCTAGAGTGTGCTGCCTAATGTTGTTCAGTACTTCCTTTTGTCAGTATAGGTTTCAGTCCTACTACCCCTTAGTAGATGATTTTATAAATTGCTTAGGCCCCCCCAAATGAAATAAATCCAACTCCTCCCTTTGGTGGTCAACCATTTACTGAGGTTTTAGTAAATACTTTTAAAATATATGAAACCAAGGCTATGTAACTGAGATATAAGACTACCACAGTTAAATAGTCTTGTTAGCTGAAAGGTTCATTTCTAGTCTAATAATTCTATAATGGTGACTATGACATCTGTCTTAAAACTAGGAATAGTGCTTCTAGGTCACATAGAAGCCTAACATTGCCCAATTCATTAAGTTAAGACCTATATAGAAGATCCATTGTGAACCAGAATGGACTGAATTTCTGGGTCTAGTTAATTTGACCGATTTTGAAGAAATATGACACAACTCTTGGTGTCTTTTTTGCAAGCTCTTTCTGTATTAACTAATTTATAGCACATGGATCATATTGAGTACATGAAAGAAGGAAAAGGAGATGTGTTAGATATATTTGTATGACTTGTTCTAAGTATCTATTCTGTTTAACAAAATAAAATTTGGACCCATAGTGTTTATGCTTCATATACTCATCATAACAGGTTAACATATCCAATAACATGTACATATTCTAGTTTATCACAAATTATTATTCACTGACAACAAAAGTATTGCTATTGAATATGGTTAGTGGTGTATGGCATTTGTCATGTAAACGTATTTTATTTTTTCCACCATTGAAACTTGATGAGCCAAAAACCTTACTCAAACAATTACTTGCAAATAATTAACTTAGATTTTCTTAAGATAATTTAGTCATGTTTAATTCTTTACCGAGCTAGCAGGTTCGGTTGGTTTATACAAAAATTATAATGCATTCTTCAAATTTGTGCAAACATTTGATCCCAAGTCAATACCAGTTGTTTCTGAAGCATTATTTCTTAAATAGTTGACTAATATAGTAGTTGTTTAAGCATTTCTTTTAGTATTGGTAAGAATACTTCAGTTAAAATGTGTAATTTCCAAAAGTCAGCAAAGTTCCTAAAATGAAAATACACTTAAGAACTATTTCTCAATTGTGCTTGTTTCTGATTCTCTAATAATAACTTTGTTTTCTTTTATGACAGAGGGTGGTGAAGGCAGATATTGTAAACTACAATCAGGAGCCTGTGTCAAAAACTATTAACCCTCCTAGAAGCTCGATGTGTACAGTTCAGTGAACACATTTTTCTTTGTAATGATCAATTTGGCAGGCTGCACACCTCTTCCATGGATGGGCTCAAGAACTGCTAAGAAGTTTGTTTTAACAGCATCCATCTCTATAGCACAAAAAGAGAAAGACAAACCACTACATCATTTGTGTTGCAAAGTGGCAGACAAGGATTCCTCCTTTGGATCACACACTCTGATCTTTGGAATTAATATTGCTTCTTTGGACATAGTGAGGCCTATAAAGATCCGTAAGGATACCTGTAGCTGTTAAATTAGGTTGCATATATTTGAAAACCACCCAAATCCAAGCAAGGTATTTTGCCACAACACTGTCTGATTTTGTGGTCCAAACTCATGTGTAGCAAAGTGAAAATCAGATGCTATTGTCAGAGAAAAACAGTGAAATGAATAATATATTTTATCCAGAAGTAATTTAGAAGGAATTCCTTTGGTATATATAGAGTGATCAAAACTGTACAAAGCTGTATCTAATTGAAAATGCTTAAAATAAAGCTCTAATAAGAATATTTTTTCATTTTAAAAAAGGTCTTAAATTGTTCATATTGTAGCCAGAAACTCACTGAGTCGTGAGTATTTGATATTGTATTTTTCTTACTGTATCATGGTCATTATGTATTGTGTAAAACTCAGGTTAGATTGCTTTATAAATTTTGATCAACATTTACCAGCTGTAACATGAAGTTTTTTTCCCCACAAACTGTTTGCTTAGTTGTATGCTCAGGATGAGTTATGAAGTATTGCTGGGTCAATGTAGATCAGACTATACCTGATGTTCAAATATTCTTTTTCTGTCTCAAATAAATTTATTTAAATCACCTGTATTAGAATGATATTTCAAGTAACCTTTCTTTATCCAAGTAGGGCCCAAAATCTGTTTGGATATCATTCTGAAGCCCACTGATGGACTATTGTCTGAAGGATAGCCTATCTAATTTGGGAGAGGCTTTTTGCTAGGTTGACTGAAGGGTCATGGATTTTTCAAACAGCATCTCTCAAAGATCATCTGCTAAGGTATAGATGAAAGTTGTTATTCATTACCAGTGATGGTGAACCTATGGCACGGGTGCCAAAGATGGCACACAGAGCACTCTCTGTGGGAGCTCATCTCCCCCCACAGTTCATTACTAGAAAGGCAAAGAGACTCTGGTAGAGCTGCTCCCCTCCTTCCCTCCACTGCATCTCCCCACCCCTCTGCCCAGCAGCCCAATGGGAGTACACAGCAGGTAAATTGGGCGGCTTACAGGTGGCAGAGCTGGAAGGGAGCAGAGGGCTTGGGCCATACCCCTCCCCCTCTCTACACTCGCTCAGGACATTCCTCACTTCACCCCTCACCCTCTACCCAGCAGTCTAATGGGAAAGATTCCTCTTTCCCCTGTGTGGAGTAAGAGGGGGAGCATTGCACAGCACTTGGTCTGGGGTTGGGTGGGTTGAGGGCAGGGCCTGACGCTCCATCTCTAAAAGGTTTGCTGTCCCTGTCCTATACCATTAATTTTTCCTATTTGAAAGAACTAACAGGAGAAATTTCTAATCTGTATTGTATTCTTATTGGTAAGGAAAAACTGATATTTTAAGTGAAGATAATGGGAACCTTGGGAATAAGTGGCCATTCTAGCATAGAATATGTGATGGAAACATGGAAATCATCTGCTATGCAACCTAAGATTTGTGAAAGTAGATTTCAGAGAAGTTAGAGGAAGGCTATGTAGGAGACTAAAATCTATAGAGTAAAATCCTAAACCCAAAGAGGAATAATTATGATAAGAGAAAACTATTTGGTCAATATGAATGCAAAAAGAATTTACCAACCAACTGATATTTGAAAGATGAGTATAGAAGATAAATAAAAGAAAGTCATGAAAGGATAAACAATTGTGGCGCAATTCTTTAAGAATATTAGGAGAACCAAGTTACCTACAAATCAACCATCAAACATTTAAGTGATTGCTATATACTTGGTGTGTGGGATAAAAGCCAAAATGAAAAAGTCCCTGATCTGAAGGGGCTTACATTCTATCTGAGAACACAACATGCTCATATATAGGCAGGTACAAAAACCTACCAAATGGACACATCTTTTTCTGTAGGGCGAAGGGACTAGCTCTGGAAAAAAACAGGAGAGGTTTCTGATAGAAAGTGGTGCTTAAATTGTGTCTTGAAGAAATCCAGTTTCCAAAAGGCAGACGTAATGAAAAAGAGCATTCCAGTATGGTAGTCAGCCAGTTCTAAGGCACAGCATTGGGAAATGGGATGCCATGTGGAGTGCATACAGGGGAGAAATATTTAAGCCTGGAAAGGTATAAAAGGAGCCAAGCTATAAAGAACTTTAAATGTAAAACAGAGAAGTTTATATTTGATACTAGAAATAATAGGAAACCTTGGTAGTTTATTGAAGGGGAGGGAGTGATGTGATGAAATCTATACTTTAGAAAAATTATTTTAATAGATTAGTGGATTGGCATGGAGAGACACTTGAAGAAGGGAGAACAATTGAAAGGCTAAGGGTAGTGACTGATGGGAAAGAAGGGAAAATTTAGGAAAGATGTGAAAATTGAAATAAGATTTGGACATGCAGAGTGGGTAAGAGTGAAGAGTCGTCTTGACACTATATTTGCACATTTAGATAACAAATGCCTTTGCTAAAAATAGGGAAGAAAGATGAGGGTTTAGAGGTAAAGATACTACAGATATACCTCAGAGATATTGTGGATTTGGTTCCAGATCACTGCCAGCCTTTCCTGGTTTTTCCAGGAACCAGTCCCTTCATACAGGGAACCAAGGATGTGTCTGTTTTGTATGTTTTTTTTTTAACCTACCTAATTCAATAATGTGAGTTTTTTTGGTTTTCCAGTGCATATAAAAGTTATGTTTACCCTATGTTGTTGTCTATTAAGCGTGCAATAAGTAGTAATATGTCTAAAAAAATGTATGTGCCTTAATTTAAAAAAAATACTTTATTGCTAAAAAATGCCAACTATCACCCGAGCCTTTGGCTTTTTGCTGGTGGAGGGTCTTCCCTCAATGCTTATAGTTGATGACTGATCTGAGTTGGAATTGCTGAAGAATGGGGTGGTGATAGCAATTTCTTAAAATAAGACAACTATGAAGTTTGCTTCATTAATTGACTTTTCATTTATGAGAGTTCCCAGTAGCATTCAGTGCTGGTTGATAGAATTTTATGCACATTAGAACTTCTTTCACAGTTAAAGTTAGTCCTCTTCAACTCTGTCATAGTTTTATCAATTAAATTTATGTAATATTAATCAGTCTTATTCTGTTTCAGGGAATAGGGAGGTCTGAGGAAGGAGAGTGAGATAGGGGGAATAGTGATGAAATTTATTACCTTATATTGGCAAGGCTTATGGTGCCCCAAAACAGTTAAAACAGTAACATCAGAAATCACTGATACAGATCACCATAAGTTATAATAATAATGAAGTTTGAAATATTGCAAGAATTACCAAAATGTGACACAGACATGATGTTAACACATGCTGATGGAAAAATGGTGCCAGTGGACTTGCTTGATGCATGATTGCCATAGACTTTCAGTTTGTAAAAAAAAAAGTATACAGTATCTGTAGAGCAAAGGACAAATAAGTGAAGTATGACTGTAGTTTGCTTTTGGACTACTGAGTTTAATGTGTGTTGGGGGGACATCTAGTTTGACATGTTCAGTAGACATTTGATAATATAAGAATAGAATACAATAGATAAGCTAGACTTGATCTCTCTCTGCCTCCCTCTTTCTCCACATATATATGCATATATATTTATATAAAATATATGTAATCTGTATGTATTTATAAAGAGTCATCTGCTTAGAGATAGTCATTAAACCTCTGGGAGCTTCACCAAAGGAAAGAGGGGAGAGTAAAAAAGAAGAGGATCAAGAACTGAAAGACATTCTCAGTTACTGAATATGACATAGATAATAATGCAGCAAAGGAGATGGAGAAGGAGCAGTCAACTGGAAACACTAAGAAAGATAGTGCCATGAAAATCAATAGAGGAGAGAGGATAAAGGAGGAGAGGACTGTCAGGGGTGTTAGATGCTTCAGAGAAATTAAGAAGAATGAGGAATGAAAAGCTCATTAGATTCATCAATTGAGATCACTGATAACTTTAGAGAGAACAGTTTTAATTGAGTAATGAGTTCAACAGCTAGAAGAAATTTGAGAAGAGAAGTAGAAGCAATGAGAGTAACTTGTGCTGGAGTTTGAGAAAGTGAGGAGAAATGTAGGATAATAGCTGACAGGGATAGTAGAATCTTGAGAGGGTTTTTAATGATGGAGACTTGGGTGTGCTTTGGTAATAGGGAAGGAATTCAGATGTGAGGTTGAATATTTAAGGGAAGAGATGAAAGTGGGGAGAATCTTTTGGAAAAGATGAGGGGATGAGATTAAGGTCCCTGCATGAGTAGTGTTGTGAGGAAGATTAGTTACATATAGTGTGTTGGACCTAGCAGGAAGGGCTGGAGCATTCCAAGATGGAATGAAGGAGCAGGAAGTAGGGCTTGTGCTCTGAGAGAGACTCCATTAGTGGTTCAACAAGTGGACAAGACCTGCAGAGCTGCACCAAGTGGAGGAGGGGCTTGGGATCTGGTGGACAGCATCTCAAACACACTCTCTCTATTTGGGTACCTTGGACCACCTTGGCTTTTGGCATCCTGTGATCATCTTTGGATTACCGTGAGAACCCTCAAAGCCACCCTCAGGCCCTTTAACTGCTGGTCAAACCTGGTTGGAACCAGGTTTGAAACAGCCTTCCCAGTGACCTCAAAACTGCTCCTTTGAGCCCTGCCTGGCCTAGGTCAATTAGAATTAGAGTAGACAAGTCCTCCCCTTGCCTCTGTGATTTGCCCTTTAGGTTTTTAAGTGCAGAATCCCCTATTCTACCTTTATTTAGTTAATCATAATTAAACTGCTAAAATCTTTTACCTTGCCTGCTGGTTCCATAGACTCTGGCCTAGTGGTGAGCTGGGAGACCGTTAGCTTAACTGCCATTCTGACAGTTAACAGCAGCTTGGCAGTGAACCCTGGTCTCCCTATCCTGATTGGTCCTGTCTCTCCTTCAACCCAGTGTGTGTACCCACAAACCATTTAGGTTATATTTTAACATCCCTGGTGCCCCATCTTTTACAGGAGAAGGGCCATCTCTTTATCAGAGCTTGTAACAAATGAGATAATTGGGGAATAATATCAAGGAATCATCACATGAAAAAGAGAAGCAAGGGTTCTTATAGCAAGTGGCCTTGGTTTTCTCCAAAGAGTGAGGCAAGGCCCTCAGCTAGATGGACAAGAGTGCTACTGAAGACAGAGAAGCAAAGAAAAAGTTTATAAAGATGCCAAGGCGAGATAATTAGACAAGAGGCGAAAGATTGCTTTGCTTCAGTGGGAGCCCAGATGAGAAGAGACGACGAATTGTTAGTGGGCTTAGCATGTTTGTGTGACTTCATCTGTGTTCAGTAGCATGCAAGTAGAAGTGGAAGAAACGGATGTTGTGAGGACAGAACAATACAGAGTAAGGGTTTGTTGAGGCATGTGTGGGAATAGGACAAAGAAGCAAGGGATTCAGTAGTTGGAAGATAGCATGGAGTTGAATTAAGTTATGAGTAAGGAATGGGGAGAAATTATTAAAGAGAAAATTATGATTGGATAAAGACATTTTTTGATTCTACAATTCAAATACTTATAGTGATGACAAGATTAAGTGGTTTCTGATATTTGAAGTGGGATGGAGAAGTAAATCATAGGAGCTTAGACTGAGAAACTGGGAAATTTGGATATAGGAAGGCATTCCATAGTGAACATTATAGTCATTGAAATAAACTATGCAGGAGTTTGGGTAGAGAGGGAGACTGTTAGCTAAGAACTAAATTTAGTGAGGAAGAGAGAACATATCCAGGGGCCTGCCAGGTCAGAGCTGCTAGAATCTGAATGAAGTGAATCTTAAAGAAGGAAAGGTTGATTAAGTTATGGTGGCCTTCAAAGTCTGGAAATGGCAATGGGAGATAAAGACTTAGGACATCCTTAGAAAAACCATGGGTTGACAAAGTTGGGTTTTTAAGTCTCTATTGCAGTAAAGGAGATGTAAGAAGTGATCAGATCATTTCTTGGAGTTGGGCAGTGTTAACTAATGATAAAAAGTAGAGCTGCTTAAATTTAACTTTTGCTTTTGTCTTTTTCCCAAGATTAATGATCTTTGGACTGGAAAGGGCAAAACTGAAATTGCTGATTAGGAACTTCTACCCGAAATAAGTAAGGCAATATTAAGAGAACACCCAAGCCACCTGGCCCAAATCAACTACATCTGGCAAATGTGATTTCTGAACTATTATTCAGAAAAAGATGGCAATATTAGAAAAGGAAGAATTGATTAAGGGAAAGTGTACTTTTTTGTTTTTTTTTATGGAAAAAGATTAGAAATTGTAATCTATAAGTAAGTGGTATTGACTTAGATTCCTGATAAAATTCTAGACTATATTATTAAAGAAAGAGTTACTGAACATCTAGGGGAAAATGTGGTTTCAAAGAGCTACTATGGATTCAAAAAGAATGAATGAAATAAAAATGAATTCATTAAGAATTTCATCATGTTAAGTAAAAAATATTTCTTTTTTGGCACCTTCACCAGACTGATACATCAGAGCAATCAATCATTCAGCAAGCAATTATTAAGTATGTACCAGGCATTGTGCTAGGCACGTGGAGTAAAATTGCAAAGACTAAAAAGTAATCCCTAGTCTTGAAGGGCTTTCATTTCTAATGTTGGAGCCAAGAATGGATATATAATGGATATAGTATAAATACTGGTGAAATTTATGCACCAAAACACTTAACAGTGGTAATATAAAAAAATCATAGATCATAGATCACCATTACAGTTAATAATGAAACAGTTTTTGAAATAGTTTGAAATAGATAATGAAATGATAATGAAAAAGTTTGAAATATTGCAAGAATTACCAAAATGTGACACAGACACGTGATGTTCTCACATACTGTTGGAAAAATGGTGTCAATAGACTTGTTTGATGCACAGTTGCCACAAACTTCCAATTTGTAAAATATTATGCAATATTTGTAAAGCACTATAAAGTGAAGTACAAATAAATGAAGTATGCCTGTAGTTTGGTCTTGGACTGCTGAGTCTGATGTGTGTTTTAGAGCAAAGGCACTAGAAATTGGACAGAAAGATGATGCTTGATTTACATCTTGAAGAGAGAGATTCTTTAAGGTAGAGATAATGAGGAAGGAAGTGTATTCTATGTATTGCAGATGGCCAGTGCAAAGACCAACATTTTTTTTAAATTGGTGGAACTTTGTATAGCTAGAAAGACCAATTTGTCTGGATAACAGTGCAGGAATGTGAATAAAGTTTAATTAGGTTGAAAAATTGGTTTACATTTGACAGCTTTAAAATCAAAGGAGTTTTTATGTGACATTAGAATCAGTAGGTAACTACTAGAGATTATTGAGTATGGGCATCACATAGTCATGTCTGTAATTAAGAAAAAATCAAATTGGCAGAAGTGTGGTGGATGGGTAGAAATAGAGATACTTAAGACATGCAATAGAGCCTGATTGGAAGACTCACTAATTGTGTGAGTAGGAAAATGGAGGGAGATATGAGAGTTGTAGAGAAGACGAAAAGAGTTCAACCAATGAACTTCCACATTCATTTAGCAAGGTGTTTTGGTTTTTTTTGAGAACAGGTATATATTTTAATAAATATAAAATAAGCTTCCATGATAACTTGAGTGTTTGGTTCCAGAAAATGCCCTTAAACCTTAAGAACAGAATAAAGACTCATTGGAGAGGCAGAACCAAGATGGTGACTTAGAAGCAGCAAAAGTCCAGAACTCTGAAAAAAAAAACAAAACCTACACACCAATAAAAAAACAAAGTGCTTTGAGGGGACAGAAAACCAAATCTAACAATAGGACAGAGCTAGGGGATTCTCCTCCTGTATTTAACTTAAAAGGTATGTCAAAAAAAAGCCTGAATTCTTGAACTCTCAGGTTCAAGGGAAAGGAAGAAGGAACATCCCAGGGTCCCTCCCCCACTGACAGTGCTGAGTCTTGAAATAGGTAAATAAACACTGGGGTTAGTAGAAGAAGGGAGTTGATGAAGGAATGTATTGGTAAGTAAAGTTAACTGCCTAACATACAATTATACAGGGAAAACAAACCCACTCCCATAAACAAAGGACAAAGCTAGGAGAGAGTGGTGGACAGGGTTGGGAATGGCAGTTAAACCCCGCCCCCCCCACAACTGCCTCCTTTCACAAGCCAGGGATTACAATTAACACAAGTGGGTCCCTTGTTGGTTTTAGAGAAGGAAGTAAACAGGAAGCTACAAAATACAGTTTAATGAAACAGGGGAAGGTGGATGGGAAAGGTTTGACTAACTACTAAATAAGACCCAGCCAACTACCAGTTAGATTGGGCTGGCTGGTTTATCTCCAGCACAGACAGGAGTCTGGCTGAATCAGGGTGGCTGCTGGGGACTCTTGAAGATAAGGGAATTGTCTCATTCCACAGGAGATACTGGTCCCAGCTGAATCTTTTATGGCACAGGTAGCAGGAACACTTCTTGATCAGCCTGTAAATCCACAAACTGAGGAGACAGATACACTGTAACTGGTACATTCAGGTACAATGTCTTGTTCTCCCTCAGTCAAGGCACATAGTTGATATTCTTCAAGATCTTCAAAGTATCTGGTATCAGATAGATAACAGGATCACAGCTCCCAAGCTGCTTCTTCCAGCTTTGGCAGTTCCAACCAACTCCCCTTCAAAATCCCTGCTTTAGCATTCTACTAGGAATGTCTATGTCAGCCAGCCAGCTCTCTGCCTTCTGCTGTCTCTCTCTCTCTCTCTCTCTCTCTCTCTCTCTCTCTCTCTCTCTCTCTCTCTATATATATATA
>NC_058135.1:206153711-206253454 GCF_016433145.1 Gracilinanus agilis
ATATATATATATATATATATATATATACCTTATCTACATGCCCTACCTTATATTTGCCTATAATAGTTTCCAGTGGTGGCTAGAATCTCTGGGTGGGCAAGGGCTCTAGTCTGGAGGGAGTGCCTTGCTGGCACAGCTGTGCCAGGCTCAGGGCATTGAACACAGGTGGCAGGGAGGCAGCTGGAGGAGAAGTGCAGAGAGAGCAGCCTAGTCATAGACAAAACACTATTTGCCCCGCCCCCTTCTCAAGGTTTTGGCCTGAAAGCCCATCCAGCTCTGCAGGTCAACTCCACCCTGGCTTAATCTTATCAACAGGGTAGATAAGAAGCCTTCTGAGGCCAGGGAAGCTCAATCTCCAACATCCCTCTCCCACTGACTCCACTGAGAGCCTTGCTGACTAAGCTCGAGGCGAAGGCCGCACCTACTACAGAATACCTTGATAACGGGATGGGAAGCCCAGCTCCCTTCACCCTCCACACCTTCACCTACACCTTCAGCTTCTGCTGCCAGCTGGGGAAGATCTGACCTCAGGGTTCATTAACACCATCAGCATAACCTAGTCAATGAGCAGAGCAGAGAAGAAGCCCCTTAAGGACAAAATAGCCCAAACCCACAGATCTAGTAAATAATTAGAGGAGCAAGATTACAGCCAATGACAGTGGGGAAAGAAGGAAAAAACTATGAGTAAACAACAGAAAAAGAAAAAAGAAATTACAATCGACAGCTTCTATCCAGGTAATGAACATAAAGCAAATGGAACAGAGGAGGATCAATGAACACCAAGCAAAAACAGAAATTGCAGCAAATTGGACACAGGCTTTGGAAGAACTCAAAATACAATTAAAAAAATGAGAGGCTGAAGACAATTGGGAAAAGGAACTTAAAAAGCAAAATAAGTCATCTGGAAACAGAAAATAGTGTATTGAAAGCCAGAATTGACCAGCTTGAAAATGAGGCAAAGAAGGTAAAAGACAACCTACAAAAAATATCAGACCAGAAGGAGAAGGATGACCAAAAATCTAGGGATGAAATTCAGTCTTTAAAAATTAGAATTCAACTAGAAGCAAATGATTTCACAAGGCAGCAAGAATCTATAAAACAAAACCAAAAGAAGGAAAAAATTGAGGAAAATATGAAACACCTCATTGAAAACCACAGATCTTGAAAACAGATCCAGGAGAGACAATTTAAGAATTATTGAACTACTGGAAGATCACAACAAAAGGAAAAGCCTGGACATCATTCTACAGGAAATTATCCAAGAAAACTGCTCCTACATTCTCAAACAAGAGCGAAACGAGGGAAAAGTGGAGATTGAAAGAATTCACAGATTGTCTCCTACATTTACTTCCCAATTGACAATGCCCAGGAATGTTATAGCCAAATTCAAGAACTACCAGACCAAGGAAAAAAATATTACAAGCTGCTAAGAAGAAGTCATTCAGATACCATGGACCACAGTTAGGATAATACAGGATCTGGCTGCATCTACATGGAAGGACCAGAAGGCATGGAATATGATATTCTGGAAAGCAAGGGAACTGGGTCTGCAACCAAGAATCAACTACCCAGCAAAACTGACTATATTCTTGCAGGGGAAAGTATGATCATTTAATAAAATAGAAGACTTCCAAGCATTCATAAAGAAAAGACCAGACTTAAACAGAAAATTTGAAGGCCAAACACAGAACTCAAGAGAATCACCAAAAGGTAATTAAGAGATGGGGGGAAAAACACAACTTTTTTAAGCGACCTAATAAGTTCAAATGATTTGTATTCCTATAAGAAAAGATGATATTGGCAACTCTTAAAAATTGTTATTATCATCAGGGTAGGTTAGAGGGAACAGTGACATACTATATAGGATGAAATGTCAAAATATATATGTATTTATAAATATATATATAAAACTAGAGGTAAAAGAGGATAATACTAAGAGATATGGGGAAAGAAACAAAATGGGGTAAATTTATATTTCATAAAGAAGGTCGTGGTGGGAGTGGGGGAGAAGACCAATACAATAGAAGGGTGAAAGAGGTTAGAGACAGGTAATACTTAATTCTTACATGCATTGAGATGGGCTAAAAGAGGAAAGAACAATTAGATCCATTGGGGCAGAGAATTGATTCGTGCCCTATAGAGAAGTAGAAGGATAACAAAGGAACTGGTGAGGGGAAGCAATACAAGGGAGGGAGAGTGTGGGGGTAGTTTAAAAGGACCTTAAAGAAAAATAAGAGGGTAATAAGAAGGGAGGGAGGGAGAAAGGGAAGTAAATAAGGGTGCAGATTAGAGGGACTGGTTAAATCAAAACACTGGTGTAGAAGGAAATAGTGAAAGAAGAAAGGGCAGGACTAGGAGAGGAAATCAAAAAGGGGATGCCCTTCTATTGGGGAATGGCTGAACAAATTGTGGTATATGTTGGTGATGGAATACTATTGTGCTAAAAGGAATAATAAACTGGAGGAATTCCATGTGAACTGGAATGACCTCCAGGAATTGATGAGGAGTGAAAGGAGCAGAACCAGGAGAACATTGTATACAGAGACAGATACATTGTGGTACAATCAAATGTAATGGACTTCTGTATTAGCAGCAATGCAATGACTCAGGACAACTCTGAGGGATTTATGAAAAAGAACGCTTACCCACATTCAGAGGAAGAATGGCAGGAGTGGAAACACAGAAGAAAAGCAACTGTTTGAACAGATGGGTTGATGTGGACATGATTGGGGATGTAGACTTTTAAGAGATCAGCCTAATGCAAATATAAATAACTATGGAAATAGATCTTGGTCAATGACACATGTAAAACCCAGTGGAATTGCTTGTTGGCTATGGGAGGGGTTGAGAGGAGGGGAGGGAAAGAACATGAATCCTGGAACCATGGGAAAATATTCAAAATTAATTAAATAAAAATTTACAAATAAAAACAAAATGTCTTTTATGGTATACTTTCTGTGAGTACTTAAGGTAGAAATGCTTGTATTAGAATTAAGTGGAAATCTTCAGTTTGAATTGCTTTTTGACCACAGGCTTAACTTTTCATTTTTCTTCTCCTTATTTCCCTCATCTTTCTTATCTTCTTTTCCAAGAAATTCTTCTTCTATCATCTTCTTTTTTAAGAAGATCATTCAACATTAATTATTTGCCTGTAACTAAGTTCTAACCATTTAGTGTTAGCAACATCTGCATCCTTGCATCTCTTCATAGTCCTATGCCCACCAATCTAATTCATGACCTAACTGCCACTTCTTTAGACTCTTGTAATAGATTTTTTTTAAGGCTAATATAATTTATGTACTTAGCTCATCGTAGTTTTTTTGTGAAGTACATAATATAGTCAGAACAGCTAGATGGCACAGTAAATAGAACACTGGGTTTGGAATCCGTAAGACATATCTTCCTGAATTCAAAAGTGGCCTTCAACACTAGCTGTATGACTGGGCAAGTCACTAAACCCTGTTTGCTTCAGTTCCTCATTTATAAAATGAACTAGAAAAGGAAATGGCAAACCACTCTAGTAGTATCTTTGCCAAGAAAAACCCAAATAAAGTCATGGAGTATCAGACAAACTAAAAAAACAAAACAACAAAGATAATATGATCACTTTTTTGATGAAAGACTAATTCTATTGTCTGACTATTAAACCAGAATCATAATCTTAGAGAGAAGCCATTTGTTGGAGCATTTGCTTTCTCCCCTACATACATAATTGGATATTTTAAAAAAATATATTTATTACTAAATTTTTAACATTCTTTTTTAAATTGAGTTTTAAATTCTCTTTCCTTCCCATCCCTCTCCCACCCACTTTCAAGGCATGCAATATATCAATTATACATGTGAAATAATGTAAAACTTTCATATTATTTATATAACAAAAAATAAGGAAAATAAGGTAAGAAAACTCCTTCAAATTGCACTCCAGGTTAATCAGTTCTTTCTTTAAAAGTGCATAATATTTTTCATCATGAGCCCTTTGGAATTGTTTTGGATCTTTGTATTTATCAGAACACCCAAATTTTTCATATATGATTAACATTATGATATTACAGTTACTGTGTAAAATGCATCTTCAAGTTCTATTCATTTCACTTTGCATCAGTTCATATTTTTTTTTGTTTTTCTCTTTTTCTGAAACCATCCTGTCATCATTTCTTATAGCACAATAGTATTCCATCACAATCTTGTACCATAACTTGTTCAAGCCATTCCCCAATTGATGGCCAACTCTTCCATTTCCATTTTTTTGCCACCATAACAGAAGTTGCTTTAAGGACTTTTGTACATGTAGGCCCTTTTTTTTTTTTTTTAACTTTGATCTCTTTGGGGTACAGACCTAGTAGAGGTATTACTAGGACAAGGAGTATATGCAGAGTTTTATAGTCCTTTAGTCATAGTTCCAAATTGTTCTCCAGAATAGCTGGACTAGTTCACAATTCTATCAACAATTCATTAGTTAACTATTTACTTTATCACCTTCCAGCATTTATTTCTGATAGTAGTGAGGTGATACCTTGGCATTGTTTTAATTTGTTTTTCTCTAATCAGTAGTGATTTAGAGTATTTTTTCATATGACTATGGGTATCATTAATTTTGTCTTCTGAAAATTCTTTGTTTATACCAGGGGTTGGCAACCTTTCTGGCTGTGAGAGCCATAAACGCCACATTTTTTAAAATGTAATTTCGTGAGAGCCGTACAGTGCTCACAGTGCACACTCCTGTAACAATGCGCACTCCTGTAACAGCGCCTGAAAAAAATTTGACTTTATGGCTCCTGCAGAAAGAGCCATATCTGGCCCACAAAAGAGCCAGATATGGCTCGAGAGCCATACGTTGTTGACCCCTGGTTTATACCCTTAGCAATTTCACTTTTAGAAATTTAACTCAGTTCCCTATATATTTTAGAAACAGGCCTTTATCAGAGAAACTTTGAGTAAAGCTTAAAAAAAATTACTTCATTGTCTGTGGTACATTTTTATGAAAATGTAGTTTCATTGAATTTCTCTTTTAATTAGACCTCTTTTTGCTTTTGCTTTGTTTGAGATCATGATTACTATCCCTGCCATTTGTACTTCATCCAAAGTATAATAGATTTTGCCCCAGCTTTATTTTAGTTCTGAGTCTCTTTTTCAAGTGTGTCTCTTATAAATAACATATTGTTGGATTCTGATTTCCATTTTGCTATCTGCTTCTATTTTATAACTAACCAGTTCTGTTTCATAGGCAAGCACTTTTAAAAGTGTCCAAATCCTCCATGTATTCTTCCCTGATCGTATCCAGCTTAGAATGACCTCAGCTCCCTCAGATTCTCAGATAACACTTTCCTTAGCCATATCTTTTTGTTTCTTATAAGCATATACATGATTGTGTATAAACATTTATTATGTCATAAATTTTTTGAAGGGAAAGATTGTGTCATTTTGAGTTCTCTAGCACCCAGCACAGTATGTAGCATGTAGTATCCATTTAAAAAGTGTTTGTCGAGTTAAATTGAAATGTTGAGAGACTAGTGATGTTAGTTTCTAGAAAAAGCTGCATTTTCTACCATTTAATGTTTATTCTCTCTTCATTCTCTCTATACCCCAGTCCCTTTCTGTTGTCTGATTTGAGTTTGACTTTTTCTTCCTGACTCTGCTTTGGTTGACCATTCTGACACACTATGCAGTGGTCAAAAGGGTGGATAATAACTTGTCTGGATAATAAATCCTTGAGAAACAAAAATGACTACTACAATTTTTGCATGTGTGGTAAGAAGGGGCGGACAGGAGGAATATGATGTTCTGGCCATCTGTGACAAACTGAGACAACAGACAGTGGTAGGATAGTTAAAGGGAATTTTATATATACATGTACACATACATACACATATAACAGATTTCTAAATTCCATATTACAATTTTGCTCTACCTCATTTTATTTTTGAAACAAAAACTGTGGAGTTGGGCTTATTTTACTTAGACTTTACCTCTTTTTAATTTAAAAAATTATAAGTCTTTTCCATCCAGTTTTAGGCATTTTGCCCTTCAAAGAAACATGCTCTAAAATTTCAGATACACATTGTGGTTACTTCTGTTGCTCATTGAACTTTGAAAAATACAAAAGTTTTCAACAAGAGCTAGTTATTGTAAACCATCTCCGAAATGCACCCTTTATTATGTTATGGCGAGCCACTTTCCAGTGGTTTTTGGAATTGTTCAAAGAATTACTCCTGGGATTGCCTGATTATTCCAGAAGGTAGTATGCCAAAGCCTTTCAAAGTTGGTCTCTGAAGTAATAATGATGGAACTTAATAATTGAGATGAAATTTAAAAATAGAAAAGAGAATTTTCCTCCTAACCATCTTCAGTGACTTGCACAGTGGAGGTGGAGTATCATACACACCTACTTGCACTCTCTGGAATTTTCTTTTAGACATTATTTTAGAAAGGGGACAAAATAATGAAATTGTTGTTTTTTCTTCTATTCATATATAGTCAGTCTCGCAAAATTATTTATTTATTTATCTAGAGAACAATGACTAGCACACAGTAAATGCCTAATAAAATGTTGGTTGGATGATTAAATAAAAGATGTTGAAAATATTGGTTTTGATATCTACAAAGCATCTCAGCTGAAGAAACTAGCATCCTTCACTCTAAGGAAGAATCCAAATTTTTATCAGCCTCTAATGGCTAGAGGATGAATTGAGTTTTCGTTATTATCACATGATGCTTAATTTAATACAAAATATGCATTTACACAAAGCCATATTAAAGAATGCCTCTTACTGTGCGCTTTTCCTATTGGGATGTGGGCACGTGCCCATCTCTTTTCTGGCACCAGTCTAGGGAACAGAACCCTTTCCAAGCCTGGTTTCAGTTGTGCCTTTGCATACACACATACATTTATGCATGTATCTATGTATTATATACACATATATAGTTATGCATACTTATATAGGAGATTTGCTAGGAACACATCTATGCTGTCCGAGGGTCTATGCATTCTTTCAATTGAGCAAATACGAAGCACCGACATTGTAAAAGGCACTCTAGAGATACAAAGATGGAACACAATACATTTCCTGTTCAAAAGATAGAGGAGGAGATTTGAAAGGACCAGTAACTGGATTCCTCACAAGATTTCACCGACAATTGCCGCGTGGGACTTCCGTTTGCCTTAGGACTTCAGCAGGAAGTTGTTCATTGCTAATGCGCGGTAGCTAGGTAAACTAGCATCACGTGAGCGAAAAGGGAGGCACTCACTCTAAATAAATAAATCGTTACCTAGGTGACTCAAGAAATTGACCACCCCCTCCCTCGGAGCCTGGAACAGACCCGGGCCAAAGATCAGTTTGCAAAGAGTGTCAGCCTTGAGGGTTACCAATAAGGACAGAGGACCCACTATCTGACATTCTCCGGAGGTATGTTGGACATGAAAGATGCCAAGAGGATGCTGGGTGTTTCAGGGACAACAGCTGTGTGTAAATAAAGCACAGGTTGGTCCCCCATCTAGAGATATTAAAAAGAATTGAAAGTAGATTGATAACCTGTTCCAAATTCTTAGGGAGGATGGGAACATAACCGGGCATAACAGAAGAAATGTTTCAAGGAAGAAAACAAAAACAAAAACAAAACGGAGGGAGAGGGAGGATAACCTGTGATAAGAGGTTGGGAGAATCAGGGAAACAGCAAAATTCTGACCAGGCTCCTTAAGTAGGTCAGTGAGCCAAAAAAGGCTTCACCTGTTTTTATAACGGACTGTCTTGCTTCTCCAGGTTTTTCTCCTCAGGAAGCCTAAATTCCTGGCCTTCCAGTCTCTCCCCATCCTTTAATCGCTCCTGCCAGGTAGGAAAAGTACCCTTCCAATCAGCTTCTTTGCTTATAAGGGTCTACCTAAGAAACGAGGGTTTTTAAAAAATAATAATGCTGGGGGCAGCTGGGTAGCTCAGTGGAGTGAGAGTCAGGCCTAGAGACGGGAGGTCCTAGGTTCAAATCTGGTCTCAGCCACTTCCCAGCTGTGTGACCCTGGGCAAGTCACTTGACCCCCATTGCCCACCCTTACCAATCTTCCACCTATGAGACAATACACTGAAGTACAAGGGTTTAAAAAAAAAATAATAATGCTGTTGACAACCACAATAAGAATAATAGCCAGTATTTACATAGCACTTAAAAGTTTGCAAAGCACTCTACAAATTGTATTTTATTTTGTCCTCACAACAAGTTGGGAAGTAGATGCAATTATATCCCCATTTTATAAATGACAAAACTAAAGCAAACAGAGATTAATTGATTTGACCAGGATCACACAGCTAGTAAGTATCTGAGACCAAATATAATCTGAGGTCTCCCTTGTGTAAATGGAATTAGCTCAAGCCCATTCATAGTTAAAACTCTAGCCACCAGAGATAATGTCATCCCCACCTCCCTTAGTGGGGAGGGGAGATGAGTTACCCCACCCATGACAATAAGTAACAAATCAAGAACAAGGGACTGTCCTTTGGGCAGTCCAAAACAGTGTTGAGGCTGCCATTTGTCCACTTGAATTAGAGATGGACCCACAGGAAGTGACAAAAGCTGCTGTCCTTCAAATATGATGGTAACTTCCTGTTGGGGCAGTTGGGGCTTTGAACTTGGTGCTGAAGGATCTCTGCTGAGACCTCAGGCAGCTTCCACTCTGAGCTGTCACATGGGTGAGTTAGGCTAATTTCCATGTGTCTACCTTGGCGTTTCTGAAGTCTCTACCTCAAGGAGGCTTCTTTGCCTCTGTAATTGCTAAGGCCTTGTGACTAGTAGCCTAATTTAATTAATCTTTTAACTCTCAGTTGGTCCAGACCTCTGCTGGTTCGGACCAGAGTTTTTCTCCCTCTCTTTCCCTACCTTCAACTTTCCTAATTGTAAATAAACTACCATAAAACCCATCCTGACTTGGGTCTATTTTAATTATGGAATCAATCTATCTATCTATATATATATACATATATAAAATATTTAATATAATATGTGTAATACTTATATATATAAAAATATCTAAACTTTCCTTCTTACACCCTGACTCCATGCCCGTTTTTTTTAGTAATACAAATATTATATTTGACAAAGGCTTTTTTCATCTCTTGATAAAATCTTTTCCCCATATATGACTAAATATGTTGTCTTTTTATAATGTTGATCAACCTTTGCATCTTGTGTATAAAACGAACTTGGTAATAATAAATAATTTTTTATATAATGCATTTGGATTTTTTTTGCTAAGGTTTTATTTTGAAATTTTCTTTAATTATTGTGAAGTCATTACAGAAGTAGAATCTGTATGACATATCACATTTAGCAAAATAAACAGGAATGTGAAGCAAGGTAGTATAGCAGAGAGATCTGGGTTCCAGATCTGATTCAGTTTCCACCTTGCTGTATGATTTTAGGCAGGTTCTTTCATTTTTCTAGACCTTAGTTTACTCATTATGAAATTAGAATATCACATGTACGCTCTTTCTCCACCAGGGAAAATGCCTGGTAAATGTTAAAGTATTACAGAAATGTGAACTGTCATTATTGAGAAAGTTCCAAGTGGGACTAAAGTTTTTCACCTACCAGTTTCCTAGTCATCAATGTCAAGCATCCATGAAAGAGATAAGAATCATACAATTAAAGAATCTTAGAGTTGAAAGAACTTGAGGATTTATCTAATTTCACCTAATACTTACCTGATGGGATTGTTGTTAGGCCCAAGCAAACTCGTATATTTTTAGTGCTTTGCAACCTTAAAACATTATGTACATGCAGTTTTAAGAAATCACATCTTTATCCCTTTCAATGGAGTTCAGGTAGAAACAGTCTCAGAATGAATATCTATCCTATTTTTTTTAAACCGTTAACTTCTGTGTATTGGCTCCTTGGTGGAAGTGTGGTAAGGGTGGGCAATGGGGGTCAAGTGACTTGCCCAGGGTCACACAGCTGGGAAGTGTCTGAGGCCAGATTTGAACCTAGGACCTCCTGTCTCTAGGCCTGACTCTCATTCCACTGAGCTACCCAGCTGCCCCCATCCTATTATTTTTATACTTAATGTTCTTTAAGGCAGCTCTAAGATTATAAATTACAGAAAAGGTTTCAGACATTCAGTGATAAAGAGGGTTCCCTATAGCAATTAAATCCCAGTCCCAGTCCCCATAATAACCTTTTTAATATTCTGTGGGCTCTGGCATAGGCAGATAAAATAACTTCTTTTTGTACTTAAATGAAAATATTAGAATGTAAGTTCATCCTCTGAAGGTTCCCTGAAACCATCCGCAGCATAACACTAACAGAAGACAGAATAGGGCTAGTTATTATTGTTACTGTTATAATGTAGAAAGACTAGGATAATGCTGGACCTTTGCTTCTGAGACATCATGATGGTTGGGACCCTTCTACCAGAATCTGGGGCGAATGTTTCATGTGAAACATGAGTTTAGCAGATCTTTCTCCATTCCCAAAGCATCGCCAATTTCTTAATCTATAAAATGAAAGGAATTTGCCTCCCTTTATAGCAGGGATATTTCTTCAGATTTTCAATGACATGTGGTGTGTATGGAGGACTCGTACCTTGGTGTCCACCTTTTCATGGAACTCTCACCCTGTGGCTCCAAGAAACTGTGGCATGTACGATGGCCATGAGCCTGTAAAACTCTTTTGTCTAAACTATGTTGAAGGTAAGTGACAGGCTTCAAACCCATCAGTGACTTGGGGAAATGTCCACTCCAAGCATGAGAAGATATCTTCCTACAGAATGGTTTCCCATAGTTTGTTTCAGTGGCCACCAAAAAAAAAAGAAAAAAAAAAAGCTGAATTCAGCCTTGTGGAGCTCTTAAAGCTTGGTCAGACATGGAAGATGTCATGGTCATCCACTGTATTCTGGGCCATTGCCGGTCATATTTACTTTTGTCTTATCACTGGACTTGTATGACTCTGGAAGAGAGTGTGAGGCTGTGACTTTGCTCTACTCTGCCCCACTTAAGTCTAAATTCATGGACATATTGTGACATCCCCCTGTGTGAGATCACTGGTAGTCTTAGAAAAGGCAGGATGAAAAATAACATCCTCTTCCCCTACCATTACCACTCACTTCCCACTACTGAAATATTCTCCAAACTATCTTTACTTTGCCTCCCACCCCATTCAATCCATTTCGTTCTTCATTAGAGCACCGGGCTAAACTTTTTAATATAAAGAGCTGGTCATGTTATGAGAATAGACTTAAACATCTTCAATAATAATAATATATTATATTGATATAGAGCCTTAAGACTTACAAGGAGCTTTCCAAATATTATTTCATTTGTCACAACAACCCCATGAAGTACTGTCTGTTATCTCTATTTATATAAAAGAGGAAACAGACTCAAAAGTCAAATGATTCACTCAAGGTCACATAGCTATTAAGTGTCTGATACAGAACTCAAATTTGCCTGTCTCCAAATCCAGAGCTCTCTCTACACTGTCATTGTTTCATTGTACAAATAGATTATTTCTTATTTCCTAAACTCTAGGAAGCCAATTTGTCTTTCAGACTTGACTTTCAGTCTTACAGAGTGATAGGACTATTTGGGGTTGGCTGCGGATGGTTCCACTGCACCTGGTCCATTCAGTCCACTTTCCATATAGGAGAACTGAAAAATGAAATTAAACTGACTTATTTAAAAAAATTTTTTTGCCTCTATATTGTGGTATCTTTTTTCCTTGTCTTCCACAATGGATTTTGAATGACAGAATTAATATGAGTTAGCATTCAACATATATCAACCCATACATGCTTACTTTGTTATCATTTATACATTCCTCCTTGGTCCCTACTAATCCCTAATTAGCCTGGAATCCATTTGGGTCATGGAAGGATGAAATTCCTCATCTGAACTTTCTTTTTTCTGTCTTGACTGCCCTCATTGCCTTTTGCATTGATTAATTCAACAACTTCTCTGGGAAGCATCTTTACATTGTCCTTTTCAATTTCTTCTATATCCAGTTATCAGGATAATCTTTACTAAAAACCATTTAAAAATGAACTCCCCCTATTCAAAATCCTCCCATGGCTCTCAGTTGCCTTTTAACTCAGATCTAAATTTCAGACTATCTACTTCAGTTTCTTTCTCTCCTTTTAATCTATTTGACTTTATGCAAACCATTGATCAGAACCTGGCACCATCTTCATCGTAGGCCCAGCGGTTAAGTGACTTGCCCCAAATTCGCCAATTAATAAGTGGGAAAATTTGGTTTTAAACCCAGGTCTCAAGGGTTCTAAATCAAACAGTCTTTCCTTGACACTACCACGTGACTTCCATTGTAGGATAGTTCTCTTTAGAAGATACTTCACAAGTAATTTTCATTTTCTGCAGCAGTTAATCTATTGGCATTGTGTGAGATTGTTTCAGCATATCATATTTTTATTTTAAAACAATTTAAAATTTTCTGTGTGTTGTTAGTAATTGTCTTAGTTCCTGAAATCATGGCATGAATGTTTCAAAACTTGGTAACAAAACTGAAACAGTACATCAGGATCATTAGGAATGAAACATTTTTATCTTTGTGGTTCTTCCATATTTGGGAGTGGGTCCTTGAAACTAGGTTTCAGTAGATATATTTCATTGTTGAAAATTTGGTCCTTAATGCTTTTGCTTTATTTTTTCTTTTAAACATTTGATTTAACCGCTTGAACACATGGGTTGATACGGACATGGTTGGAGATGTAGACACTAAATGGCCACACCAATGCAACTATCAATAGTATGTAAATAAGTCTTGATTGATCACACATATTAAAACCAGTGGAAATGTGTTGGGGGGGGTGAATATATGAGGGGTGTGAAGGGGAGGTGAAGGGGAAAGTAAAAACAAGAATCATGTAACCATGGAAAATTTTTCTAAAAGAAATAAAATATTTAAATCTAAAAAAAATAAAAGTGGGAAATTTTTATCTATGCAGGTGTTTGGCATCAAGTAAACTGAACATCTGGATGACTGAAAAAAAAAACACCATTTGATTTGACTTATTGATAATGGGAGTTAACCTTAAAAAATCTAAATAGATACTGATTACTTTAAATGCCATGCTGGGATAGGGGAAAAAAAAAAAAAGATCAGATGTTTTCGTTAATAGGCAGATTCATTGATGAGTTCTAGAAGCCAACTTTTCAGATACATTATCAATTTGGGTCAGTTTCTGATAGTTTTCTGGCTCAGCTGAATGTGCACATTGCACATACTTTACACAGAGAGCTAGCAGGCTGGTTTGTGGGTCCTCCTGGTCATAATTAAAGTTTTTTCTCCATATAACCTCTCCTGTCTCTGTGTCTTTGCTCAGGCTATGCCCCATATGTGGAATGTACTCCACCCTCATCTTTAACCTTTAGAATCCCTAACTTTCCTTCATATTTCTTTTCTGGGAAGCTTTTTCCCTTTCTCAGTTTTACCTCCATTTTCCAAACTGTTACATATAAAATTCTTGTGTGTGTGTGTGTGTGTGTGTGTGTGTGTGTGTGTGTGTGTGTGTGTGTGTGTGTGTTACATTCCTTCTAGTTTGATTACCAGTCCTAAAGGATAGGGACTGATTTTCCTTTTGTTGTTGAAGCTCAGTGCCTACAAAGATCATGGGAGGCTCATTAAATGCTGATTGGATTGAACTGGTTCAGTCAGAACATTGAGGATCCATGGAGTAGTACAGTTTGAGGAATGGCGCTATCAAGAACCATTCTGTAAAGCAATCATACTCTAATATATATGTTTTATGCCTTTGAATTTCTATGAGTCAGTTTTCCTAAAATTCTATATATTCTCATACTATGGAGAGTTTTTTATGTGAATAATTCAGATATATTTTTAAAAAGCATCGTTTGCTTGTGGTCAATTTAGGCACAAGTATATACATGTGTTCATACACACAGATAACATACCCACATATATATATATACACACAGATAACATACCCATATTGTAAGGGTTAAAATAGAGATTTTGACAAAATAAGAGAATAGCTTTTAAAACTCAAGTTTTAGTGAGAATATAGTAGAGTTATAAATTAATATTATCCCTTTAAGCCAGAAAAAAGAAAACTTCTAGCAGCTTTTAAGAATTAACAAGTTAGTTTAATTAAAATAGAGATAGTAAAAGAATATAGTAAAATGAATATAGTAAAGGAGGGAAATATAGGAAAGAGATAGAGAAAGAAATTTCATAATGTCTATACTGTGGAAAGGAAAACTGAATCAAGCTTTTGGCTTTTTGGCCCACTGAGATGGAGCAGTCAGTGGTTGGAATATGAAGGGAGGGGGAGTGACAGTTGGAGTGAGAGAAGAGGATTGTGGGAGACATGGCTAACTGAAGGGTCTTTGCCCTCTGAACTCTGTTGAGTGTGGAGCAAAGTCCTAGAGCTCTAGATTTCCACCTGTGGAAAAGCCTGGCCTCCATTTTCCTTACCCAGAAGAGAAAGAAGTTGGAGAACCTCCATTAGAGGAAGAATGAACAGCTATAGCTGCTGAGAAGGGGCTGATCCCTTGACTTTAGGGGGGTCTTCTTAAAGATCCTTTCCTTCCCTTGATCTTCCCAAGAAGGACGCTTGCCACTTGTTAAGGTAGGAGAGAGACTTTAAATTAGATGAGAAGAGGATAGTTAAGTTGGAGCAGAGCCATCTTGGCTCTGCTGAAGAAAACAAGAAACCTCAGTAGAGTCTCCTCTCCCCTCAAACCTATCCCCTTTCTTGATTTCTATCATTATTAAACTACTTGACGTAATAGAAAATCGCAGTCAGATTCCTAAAGAAGAGAAAGTTTACTCAAAGACACTGGTCCTATCATCCTTAACTTAACCTTACCTGGGCACCTCTCTTGTGGGGTGTGTGTGAAGAAATTTCAAAAACAGCCTCTCAGCCACAGAAGGTATTACTCCCTGTTACCACATCTAGAACTTCTGACTTAGCCAGAACCCCTGCTGTGTGAGCAAGCTGGTAGGAGTAAGTTTGTATATACTGGGGCCCTGTGCCACGCTGACTGGGTCCCCACTCACCTAAACCCTTAGGTTCCCCCCGTCCCTGGAAGCCGGCTACTGCCTCTGAATTACCACCATTTCGGAAAATCCCCTGTGTTTGCCACCTTAGTAGGTGATGTTGAGAAGGGAAGGAGAGTCATTTAGTCACTGGCCTGTCACTCTGTGTTGTCTTTCCCCTCTCCTAAAATACCCCAAAATACCCTTCCTCATCTCAAATATACCTTAAATATTACAATACTAGTTATCCTATAATTATCTATAATTACTATCTAAAACTGCCTACAACTACCTCTAATAACAACTACCTCACAAAGTTCCATCCCATTCAGTGTTTAATCCAACCCCAATTAGGTCTGTCAATGAAGACCAGCCACCTACCAAAAAGTTCAAGGAAGGGAAAAAAACAAAACAGCCCAATCCAAAAGCCTAAAGCTCAAGAGGCAAAAAGCCCTCTAAAGGCAAAAGCCAAAAGCCCTCTCAGTAAGCTCAGGCCTTCCTTTATATTCCAGCAAGTAAACGCCAACCATCGACTAATCAACAACCCACACCACCAGCAACCAACCCCCAAAGACCAACTTATGTCCAGCATCCGACTTTTCGCAAATGCCAGCCCTAACCGTCAGCAACTGACAGCCCCAAACAACTGACGCTGGCCCAGAAAGGACTCCCCGTTTCCTACTTCCTGTCCCTGTGGGCTGGTTAATCCCTATACATCTCTATGGAATAAATAATTCCTTTTTATAATATGTATACACACAGTACATATATATGTTATAGACAACACGGGTATATACGAAGATAGGTATATGTTAAACCACCCATATCTTTGTGACTTTTAACTAAGGACTTACTTTCTATATCAGGTGTGGGGTAACAGGTGTTCAATTTGTAATTAGAAGACTGAGTCCAAATCTTCTTTCCCCCATTTACTACTTCTGTGAACTTGAGACAAGTTACTTAATTTCTCTGATCTGCAATTTTCTTTTAAGTAAATTAGGGATAATGATCTTTAAAGTCTCCTATATATGATTTTAAGAGCCCGTAGTTTCTTTCAATCTTCAAAAAATGAAGGGATTGGGCTGGATTATCTTAATGTCATTTCCACTTTGGCTAGAGACATAGTAATTAATGAAAGTGAGCCTGCAAAAGCAACAAAAGACAAATGTTGGTGACTTTCATTCTGTTAGATGGATGACTTCATTGCTCAGAGTTCATTTTAATAGGTGGAATAATAGTTTCTAGCCCCTTTCTAGCTTTCTCCATTGGACTGCTAGACTGAATTGTCATTGAAAGTGGTCTGCCAACTAGATGCAATCTTTCTATAAGAAATCAAAGTATCTCAAGATATAAAAGCATACTTTGCTCCTTGAAGAATTTTTTCTTAAGGTGTGATTTTTGGTTCTGATACATTGATATATTGAAATGTTCAGAACGTGTACCTCTATGAATCTCATTTCAAGAAATGGATTGTTCTGACTTACAATTATGGCGACTCGGCACGTAAAAACCATTAAAAAAAACCCTTAATTATTTAATAGACTACTGGGATTCTAGATTCAAAACTGGAGAGAAACATAGAGATCATCTAGCGTAACCTTATTATACAGAAGTGGAAACTGAGGCTCTAAAAGTAGAAGGGATTTGTCCATGTTTACCCAGAAAGTAAGTGGCAGGGTTGAGATTCCAATCCAAAGCCTCTGAGTCCAGCACTTTTTATACTGTAGTAGGTTCTACCCAACTCTCAACCACCTACCCAACAATTAAGTCTGTTTATAGTCTATTAATAGGCTATTATATCTACAATCTATAACTGATCTAACCCCCAAAATAACAATACTATATTGCATTGTGGATAATAATAATACCAATAGTAGTCATAGTAATAATAATAATGCTAATTTCCATTCATATAGCACTTTATAGTTATGAAGTATTTAGCAGATATCATCTCATTTTATTCCCATGATAGCCCTGTGAGTCCATTGGGCAGTTGTTATCCTTATGTTTCTAATAAGAAAAAAATTCTTTAAACTTCAAGAAACTCTACTTATTATGAAGAAACTGAGGAGAGGGAAGTCAAATGACTTAATTCAAGCATCAAATGACAATTAAACAGCAGACCCAGGATTCAAGACCATGTTTCTGATTCTATCTATAATATAGAGGTATAGTTTAAGGAAGACGATTGAAAAAAACCCACTTTAAAACTATTATTCTCTTCTCTTTTCGTGGGTATGGGGTGATCAGTCAATCAGCATTTATTAACAATTAATAAACAGTTATTACATGTCAAATTCCATAATAGATCATCACAATACAAAGACAAGAATGAAATTGCCCCTGACCTCAAGGATCTTACATTCTCTTGGGAGAAACAAATATATGCATAAAAGCAGATATCCATACAGAGGGATAGGTCCCATCAACCTAGGGGTATCAGGAAAAGCTACATAGAAGTTGCATTTGACCTGAATTGAGGCTAGAGATTCTAAGAAGTAGGATCGAGGAGGGAGAATATTCCAGATAAGATAGAATATCACAGATAGAGAATAATAAAAAGACCAGTTGTGTCAAAAGAGGGGAATGTATAATAAGCCAAGAAAAATAGGTTGGAGAATACTTGAGTGCTAAGCAGAAGTGTTTGCATTTGAACTTGAAGATAATAAAGGACCCCTGGAGTTTAATGAGCAGAAGAGTAAAATGGTCTGATCTATGTAATAGGAAAATTATTTCCAGCCACGGGAAGATGGGTTGTAGAGGGCCAGAGGTTTGGTTCAGGAAACCTTTTTATTTTGTCTAAGGCATTTTAACTCTCTGTATCTCAGTTTCCTTTTTTTAGAAAGCTGGAATAATAATACCCCTCCTTTCCACTTACTTCCACTCATTATTTAAGTCAAAGGATATAAAATTTAGGAAAGCTCTTTGCAAAAATGTGGAAACAACACACAAGTATAAATTTTATGTTTACTTTTTTTTTTTCTCTCTTCCATGTGTCTCATATTTTGAGTTTATGGAACCACTAGAATTTTAACAGTGCGGTGAATAGAGCGCTGGGCCTAAAGCCAAGAAAGCTCATTTTTCTAACTTTAAATCTGGCATCAGGCATTTAGTACACACACATAGCTATGTCACCCTACGCAAGTCACTTAACCCTGTTTGCCTCAATTTCCTCATCTGTAAAATGATCTGGAGAAGGAAATGGCAAGTATCTTTGCCAAGAAATCTCCAAATGGTGTCATGAATAGAAATGACAATGACAACCAATTTTAATAATCTGGAAATGCAGATTGTCCCTTACAGACATTTCTTCTCCTACCAGTCTGTTTTAGCAACATTGTTCTAGATCTGAAAGGAATCCCAGAGTGACAAATCCTTTATTTTAGTGATGAGGTAACTGAGACCCAGAGGGAAACAAATTGTCCAAACTTACACACGTAGTAAGCATATGAATCAGGATTTGAACTTGGGTCCTCTGAGACCAGAGCCAGTACTCTTTTTTTCTAGACCACACTTCAATTCTTAGCTTTCCAAAAGTTCCTTGACTCCTCTTCCACCCTCTTATTTTTCTGATGCTACTTTTTACCTTTTGGAGATACCATGGATTTCTTTTTCTTCTTTCTTTCCTCAAGTAGAAGATTGCTTACCAACTAGCTGGCCAGCTGCCAACTGATTTGGAAGAGAAAAAGGGCTAACAGGAGGCAGAAAAAAAACACAACCAGCTGAACACATAATTTTTTTTTACTCTAGGCCAGAATCAAATGTAAAAAGGAATCTGTTCTGGTTTATTTTCTGTATATCCTTTTTGGAGAAAACCACCATTTAGGAAGAGAAGAAGATTGTGGATGAAGATCTGCTGCTTGCTCTTAAGCCATATTTAGTTCTAGAAAAAATACTTGGGAATACAAAATTTTTTTGGTAAGCTTTGCAGACAAAAAATTATTTGAATTTTATGGATAAGAATAATGTAAACTCATGTTTGAAATGTGTTAGTAATGATAAAGTATGCATTTGTCAAATAAAATTCCTTGCTGTGATAAAGTGGATCATATCTTGGGTCTATAACAAATTATGCCTCACTTGAACTGTTTTCACATTTCTCTTTCCTAATATTTCTGTTATCTCCATTAGGGATTAGAATGATTAATGTCGTTTAATCGGTCCGTTAAGCACTTCAGTTAATGTGTGAGCATAGAAAGCATCATAAGTCATGAGAAAGTGACAGAGAAGCACTCTTAGAAATGTGTGCAGGATGTAAAAATTGATGCTTACATTGTTATGTTTTGACTTAAGATTAGACTGTGGCTAATGGACTTGGCAAGAGAATGGCAATCAACAAAATCATGAATTGTGCTTTATTTTACATGCCTGTTCTCAAGGCTACTTTTTGGTATGGTATATTATAGAAGGCATAATTAGGACCTGAATTGACACATTCTATTTCTGACATATACTGGTTATGTGACCCCTAGGCAAATTGCTTAACCCCCTTGTAGCTCAGGCAACTCATTCAGATTATAAATTGGGGAACTCTTGCTGACTAGCATTAGCAGAGGGAATTTCTTCCCTGGGAGTTCCTTATACCAGTCAGATCAGGTTTGAACAAAAATAATTTTTTGGCTTAAGTCAAAGCTTCTGCTTTGATTATAGTCATTTGTTAAAAAAATGTGTTTGTATTTAAAAAGTATATTGGGACAGCTGGGTAGCTCAGTGGATTGAGAGCCAGGCCTAGAGACGGGAGGTCCTAGGTTCAAATCCAGCCTCAGACACTTCCCAGCTGTGTGACCCTGGGCAAGTCACTTGACTCCCATTGCCTACCCTTACCACTCTTCCACCTATAAGTCAATACACAGAAGTTAAGGGTTAAAAAAAAAGTATATTGGAGGTTCATTTCTTATGTTCCAAGAATCAAATTTAATCAATCTATTCAGAGATTAACCAGTGTAATAAGGCCTGAAGGACTTGGTTATTGATCTTTGAGAGACATACAGTTAACACCTTTGGCTATTCTTTGGACAGCCAAGTTCCATTTCTAACAGTGAGGGTGTGTGTGTTTCATATATATATATATATATATATATTTTTTTTTTATCCTGGGACTCCATTCTAGGAGCATAGGGCCACAACCAGTAGGCAATAGGTCACACAGTCGCTCAGGGTCACCCAGCTGGGAAGTGTCTGAGCCTGGATTTGAACCTAGGACCTTTCGTCTCTAGGCCTGGCTCTCAATCCACTGAGCTAGCCCAGCTGCCCCTACTTTAGGTTGCAGTTTCTTTAGCAGATGTAGTTTTTACAGGGTGGGGTTGCTAGCCCCAAGCCCAACCCTCCTCCTTTTTCATCCGGGCTAGGGACTGTCCTTGGCCCAGGAGTGGTAAGGGTGGGCAATAGGGGTCAAGTGATTTGCCCAAGGTCACACAGCTGGAAGTGTCCGAGGCCGGACTTGAACCTAGGACCTCCAGTCTCTAGGCCTGGCTCTCAATCCACTGAGCCACCCAGCTGCCCCATATATATATATTGATTCCCTCTAGTGATAAAATGGCTAGCTCTCCACTAGAGGAAGATAGTCTCCATGAGTTGATATGGCTGAAAATTATTTATGTTCTTGTGTCCAAACATCTAGTGATGAGACTCTCTGTATTTAGTTGGGCTGCTCTCAGATAGCAAATTCATAGTAGGTTAACCAACTTCTGCTCTGAGCCTTTCTAGGTTGATAGAACCTGCTTAAACATTATGGTCTGGGACATAACTTTTGTTTTTAATTTTTTTCCACAGTTACATGATTTTGTTGTTCCCCTCCTCTCTTCCCTCCCCACTCCTGGAGCTGACAAGCATTTCCACTGGGGAATACATATATTATCACTCAAAACCCATTTCCATATTCTCCATTTTTGTAATAATCTTTTAAAACCAAAATCCCAAATCATACACCCATATAAACAAGTAATAAATCATGTTTTCCTCTGGATTTCTACTCTCACATAACTTTTTCTAGATGTGGGTAGCATTCTTTCTCATAAGTCCCTCAGAGTTGTCCTGGATCGTATTGCTTTTACTAGTAGAGTCAATCATATTTCATTGTCCCACAATATTTCAGTTACTGTGTATAATGTTCTCCTGGTTCTGCTTATTTCACTCTACATCAGTTTATGGAGGTAATTCCAGTTCTTATAGAAATTCACGTGATTCATCATTCCTTTTAGCATAGTACTCCCTCACCATCATATACCATAATTTGTTCAGCCATTCCTCAATCAAAGGGCATCCCCTCATTTTCCAATTTTTTTGCCACCACAAAAAGTGCAGCTATAAATATTTTTGTACAAACACATCCTTTCACATTTTTTATTCTCTTTGGGATACAAACCTAGTAGTGGTATTGCTGGATCAAAGGACATGTATTATTTTAAAGTCCTTTGGGCATAATTCCAAATTGCCTTCTAAAATGGTTGGATCAATTCACAACTCCACCAGCAATGCATTAGTGTGGGACATAACTTTTGAGAAGCAGGTCTTCTTCTAAGCCAGAGTGAGGAGCTGAGGGAGAACTTTTGTGTAAGTTAAGTGCATATAATTTAAAATTAAAAAATGGTAATATGAGATAGTAGTTAATACCATATAGAAAAAATAATACAACTTGAAGCCAAGAATAACTTTTGTTTTTTTGATGTTTGAAAGTTCACAAAGCACTTTCCTCACAACATCCCTATAAGGCACAGATGAGGTTCAAGTATTATGCCCTGCCTCAGGAGCTGAGGTATCCAAAAATAAGGGATCCAAGGTGCCACATCCCTGGAAAGAGGAAGGGACTGAGTGCTTGACTTTCTGTGTTCATCTTCCACTATTTCTCTACCCCAGATATCACAGGAAAACAACTAAATTTTTTTTCTCACTAGTATTCAGATTCGAGGATTTCAAGAGAAAGTTCAGAACCATTGGAAATTGGCTTAGAGGAAGGTGGTACCTGTGAGGTAGGAAAGATGCAGAAGATTTTTATGGCCATGGTACCAGGGCTGAATAAGGAGAGATAAGGAAAAAGAATGTTTCTGTGACTGCACTTAGCTAGTACTCCTCTAAAGAGAGACAGAGTTGGGCTTCCCACACTTAAATGAACCAATTTGAAAAGAGCAGGGGGCAGGTAGGTGATTGAGAGCCAGGCTTAGAAATAGGAGGTTCTGGGTTCAAATCTGGCCTTACACAGTTTCTAGCTATGTGAACCCTTACTGCTCTTCTGCCTAGGAACCAATACACAGTTTTGATTCTAAGATGGAAGGTAAGGGTTGAAAAAAAGAAAGAACAAGCATTAGGTACCACCAATTAAATGGTAAGGAGAGTTGCAGGAACAGATACCAACGCATGGGGCAGATAGAAGCAAGCAGTCAGCCAGCAATGCAGAGAGAATGAATAAGATAACAAGCCAGGAACCAATAATTAGGAACCAGAAAATCAATTAGGTATAAAATAATTACATTCAGGTATAGGTACAAGAACATGTGAAGCCAAGGTAAACACAGGGAACAAATGAAGAAATAGTCTAAAGAATACTAGATGTGGAATCTGGGGAACCTGCTTGGCTAATGATTACTTAGGTGACTTTAGATAAGTCACTTCCTCTGGACTTCAGTTTCCTCCTCTGTAAAAAGAAGGGATTGCAATGATGATGTGAGGTCCCTTCCAGTTTTGACTGTCTAAAAATATGCCTACCTATACAGCTTCCTCTCAGTAACAAGCAGGTACGTGCTGATCATATATCTTCTTGCTTATTCTTATGTAAGAAAATTGGATGTTTAGGTGGTGTTTTAAAATTTAAGCATCTTATGTATATTATCTCATTTGTTCATCACTGAGACAATGTAGGTATTTCTTTCACCCATTTGAAAATGAAAAAAACAAAAGCTGGGAGAGACTGTGATTTGCCTTGAATCCCCCAGTTAGTGTCTAAGGAGGAATTGAAACTCCCATGTTCCTGACTCCCAAATCTAGCATGTTATATACACTATATAGCATTGTCTCTCAAGGCAGTCAGGGTGGGCCTGCTGGAATCAGTGATCTAAACACTGATTGCTGATGTAACAAAACACAAAAAAGTCCTTCTTGGCATTATTTGAATTTGAAGAACAAGCAAGAGCTGGCTGATCTTATAAGATTTTGGTGAGGTATTTGATGACCATCTAGGAAAAAATGAAGTGTGATTTCTGGCTTGAGTCCAATATATGTCAAAGCCCAGCAAACCAATGTTTAACTGCTTAATGGAAACTCTGGGAGCCATCTGCCATTCTCCTCATCAATCTGATGGCTTGCTTTATCTGCCTACTGTCGAAGAAAAAGAATCAAGTGTAAACTAACATTTGGGGCAAATGGCTCGCCTGTTATACTTAGCTAATATTTTACAGTTCATCTGCTAAAAACAGAGGCTTCTCAATTTGTAAACATGTGTTTGATAAGCTCTTTATAGGGTATACAGAAGAAGAAAACAAATGGTCCTTCACTCACCCCTACACCTAACCATCCCATCAGACTTGCTTAAACAGAGTTCACCCTATGCTTTCCCCAAATGACCCTCAAATTGATAAATGCCACATAATTTTAGTTTTCCATCAATGGAGTCTTCATTTGGTCATTTGTATTTTGGGTTGGGTACTGTCAAAGTAGTAATGAAGTATGTGTTTATATATCAATTTTCACTAATAAACATTATCTCATTTGATCCTCATTATAACCCTGTGAGGTAGGAGCAAAGATCAAAGTAGAAAGAGAGAAGTTAAAAAGACAGACTTTACCCATGCCCGAGGGCATCTTTGCACAGGCTGGCCAGGTAGAGCAATAGACCTGACTCCAAAAAGGGCTGAAACGGTCTCTGTGACAATGGCTAAAAGAGTCAAGATTCCTTCCTAAAGGGGTGGAGCCCTATGACAGCAGCATTTCAGTTGAAAATCACCTGGGAACAGCAGAGGGTCCAAAGGAAGCATTCCAGTAGAGATATCAATGGTTTACAGAACCATAGAGGACCAGAAAATCATAGCACAACACAGCTCTTGTTTGGACCCTTATCACATCATACCTGGACTCTTTTAATAGCCTCCAGATTGTTTTCTAATGCCAGTTTCTTTCCAATCTTTTATACAATTACCAAAATGATATTTAAAGCATAAATGGGACTATGTGGGTCCCATACTCAAGAAGGTTTGTGATAGGACAAAAGATGAATTTCTCTGTTGTTTAAAGTCTCTTACAACCTGGTACAAACCTTGCTTTCCAAACTGATTTCTTATTGCTCTCAAGCCAGTCTGACCTATTTGTTTATTGGATATGACATCCTACACAGCCTGTTTCCCATGACCAGAATGTTCTTTTTCCTCATAGTCTCCATTTGGAACTCTAAGCCTCTTTCCAGACTCAACTCAGGTGCTCTTTCCTTCATATTCAGGAGACCTTTCTTGCCTCTCCCTTCCAATTGTTAGTATTCTCCCCTTTGCCCAAATCTCTTTACTTTCACTTGGTAAAAGTTCTGCATTTGCTTATCTTTGCTCAAGCTATTAGTAGAGTGCAAGCTTCTTGAGGTTAGGAACTGTGCTCATTTTTGTCTTTCTATCTCAGAGTTTAATATGGTGCCTAGTTTTTAATAGGTTTTAAATGAAGGTTTAAATGTTTATTGAGTTGAACTCCCACTTTATAGATGAGACAAGTGAGGTTCAGAAGTGAAAAAAAAAGTGGTTCATGGAAGAACACCCAGTTTGTAAATGACAGAATTTTAGTCTCATTTGATTCCTTTTAAGTGCTTTTCCCACTGTACCTTAACCTTTAAGAAGAGTATGGTAGATCACTGATTTAACTCTAGGACTATAGGATTTATTGTTTATATTATAAGAGACAATGGGATGGGAATCCCATTTTAGTTAGTTCATCAGAATCTTAGGCCAGTTCTGGTTATAGAACTAAGTGGGAGAAGAGTGGGTTGGATTTTACTGGAGAAATTTCATAATGTTAAATCATCTGTTAATCACTACCAATCCAAGCATAGGTTACAGGATTCACAGGACACAATTATCCATATTTCTGGTAGGGAAATGTTTAAGATTTTATAATTTTTAGTAATTTACTGAAGGCATTGCCTATGACTTTTCTCCCTCTTTAAAGTAGAATTTTAGAACTTGGATTTCTATAGATTCAATTCTGTTTAATCCCATAATATTTAAGGACATGATGTGTGCAGAGAATTGTTCTAGTCACTGAAAAAGGCATATAGTTTAGATGAGACACAGTACCTGCCCTCATGTTAATTACATGTCTAGGATTGGGAAATACATAAACACAGTTAATTATCATATATAATATTAGATAATATTTTAATCAGAGAGGAAAAAAAGCTATCTATGAAGTCTGAGAGAGAAGACTATTAGGAACAGAGATAGCTTCCTGGAAGAATTAATATTTGAATTGGAAGTTCAAATTTCAAAATTTCAAAATTCTTAAAAAAATGGAAAAGAATTCATTTGTTTTTTAAAGGAGGGAGGGTAATTTAGGCCTAGACAACAATGGAGTTGGGAAAGCTCATGGCTTGATTAGGAAAGAAGGTAAACTAGTTTTACTTGAATGTAGTGTACTTGGGGGAGGGTAATGAGATAAGGCTGGTGAGGGAGGTCTTTGTTAGATTGTGAATAGCCCTGAATATCAAATGGATCAGTTTGAACTTACTCAACCTTTCATCATCTCTCCTCTATATTATTGTAACAGCCTCCTAACTGGTCCTCCTGCTTCTTCTTTCTCCACTTGAATCCATTTAACACATTGCTTTTAGGAGGAATTTTCATTACACTCACACTTGAACCCCACTACTTAGTTATGGTGCCATATTGCTTCTAGGATAAACTAGAAACTCCTTTATTAAGTTTGCAAAGCTCTTCACAACCTGGCTCCCGTCTATCTTTCCAGACTTAGAGGGCAATACTCACCCTCCTAAACTCTATAATACAGTCAAACTGGTCTGCTCTCTTCTTCTCACACATAACACTCCATCTCCCACTTCTTTGTCTTTCCATTGGCCATCGCTTATTCTTGGAATGCGCCCCTTCTTACCACCTTCTCAGGGAGTCCTTCTTCCTTTCGGATATATCTCAGGCATCATCTGTATGAAACCTTTTCTGATTTCCCCAACTGCTAGTTCTCTCCTTCTCAAACTTCCTTGTATTGAGTGATTTTTGTATATATTTGTCTTTACTAACTTTTGGTTTATTCTGCATGTATTTTTGTACGTATTTGATATCTCCTCTTATTACATCAAAGCTCTTTGTGAGGAGAGATTGTTGCATTCTTTACGGTTGGCTCCCCAGTGCCCAGCACAGTGTTTTTTCATATAAGAGGTACTTAATAAATACTGATGGATTCTGAGCAGTATAATGCTGACTAGATCTTTATACAAAGACAAAGGTTAAGTTGAAGGGAATTGTCCCATATTGCAGTTAGCCAGTGAGTAGCAAGCACAGCTGAGAATGGAATCTGAGGGAGAGAATCATGGAGTTTAGTCTTAGAGGTGATTTAGTTTGGGAAACTAAGAGATAAAGTGATTTGCACAAGGTCACATAGCTAGTACCAAGCAAAACAGAGACTCCAGGTTTTCTGATTCTAGACCCAAAGTTTCTTCTACTCCACTGGCCAATGTTGGGTATTTCTTCTCCCCATGTTTGCATTTAAGCTTGATCCCTTTATGGAAGAAAATGCAGGAATTTCATACAGCACAAGATAAGTGGGAAATGGTTTTGGTGTATACATGCATGCGAGTGTGTGCGTGCAGAATACCTTCCTTGAATGTCTGAAATCATTTTATAAAGGCAACCTTCTTCTTCACCTAGGTATAAGGCCAGGCTGGCTAATAATGAACACAATCCATTCATTTCATTTCCGTTATCTGCTCCTCTTGTTCAGGGTACTTGGCCAGGGAGCATCTTTCCTGGTCTCTGTGTAGACTCCCGGACTTAGAACGAGGAGCTCACCTCTGGTCTCTTTGACCCTTCATCCCATGCCCTGACCTTGAGACCACAGCAAAGTCCTGAAAATTCTAAGGCACTTTGGAAACCCTCGGCTCTTCGAATTAATTTTAGAGTCATTGAAATTCTGCCAGCTCCTGGGGGGAACAAATGGGAGCCAGGCTGACAACCAGAAAAGGAGGAAATTGCTTTGTATCTATTTCAAGATGAAGGAGCCACAACCGCCAAGGCCCCTCCTGTGACGCTCTTAGGAAAAAAAAGACATAAATTTAATACTTTTATGAAATTCGATCCTCTGACCACAAGTGTTTCAGCTCCGAGGTTTCGTGCTGGGTGCTGACTTTGATCTGTGGGGGGAGCGCACTGATGCCAGTGGTGTTGTACACGTGGAACGAAGGAAGGGCTGAAGTCGGACTGCCCGTGAGGGGTCCCCACTCTCTGCCTTTTTCTGAAGCCTGATTCAGACCATCAAGAATAGGGGTGACATCGATGGCGAAATCCCCGAGTATGGTAATGGGGAATATCCTGGGCCAACTTCAGATGCAGGAGCAAAGCAGCTACAAGGGCCTCAGAGGGTCACTTCAATTTATTTAATTCAGTTTAGTGCCGTGGAAAGAATATTGACTTCCCATGCAGAGGACTTGAGTTCACATTCTGCTTCCAAAACGTATGACCTACATGACGTCGGGCCTCATTTCCCTCATTTCCAAAACCAACAGGTTGAACTAGATGTCGTCTGAAGGTTCCTGCTGCCTCTAGAGCTATCATCCTGCTTGTAGGTGTCGTGATAATAAATTCTAGCCCTTAATAAGACTGTCGAAAAGTCTGTCAACTTATCATCGTTGATGGTGTAGGGAGAGTAAGTTCTATGACCTTAATAAGAGTTTGTCTGTTTAGATGAAATGATAATGTAATGAGGACGAGTTCTATTGCCTTAAGAGGACCATTTATAAATTCAAGTGAGAATAAATTTTATAACCTTTGCAGGGTTGTTTGTTAACCTAACATAGCTCATTCTGTTGTGTTTTAAGCTTACATTTTGTGATTTATCTGTTTTGAATAGGTTTTTAAAGAAATAAGAGAGGTGTGATGTGGTGTGATGTAGTAAGCTAGTAAGCAACATGGGTATATTCTGAAACACCTACTCTGTGTGTGTGTGTGAGAGAGAGAGAGAGAGAGAGAGAGAGAGAGAGAGAGAGAGAAAAGGAGAGAGAGAAGGAGAGAGAGAAGCAGAAAGAGAGGAGGAGGAGAGAGAAAAGGAGAAAGAGAGAGAGGAGGGAGAGAGAAGGGAAGGAGAGAGAAGAGAAAGAGAGAAAGAGAGAGAGAGCAGATCACAAATGAAAACATTACACATACAATTTTATCATTAATTTAAAAGTAAAGTACTTATCAAATAATATGTTAACCTAGAAATACCTATAATTAAAAGTATATAAAAAAAAACCCTCAGCTATCATCTTGCTCTTAAATCACAACTACAGTGACTGGACTTGATTCTTGAATTCCACAAATTTGAGGTTCAAGCAAGTCTGTATTGATTCTGTGAGATACGCAGTCTCCACCTGGGCAGAGAAGGAACCTTGTTGAATCAGATAAGAACTAAGCCTAGCTCTCAAACATCAGGAGGTTGTTTTTTGATTTTTTGAAAAATTTTTACCTGTCTTACAGTCAATATTTAAATATCAATAATTTAATCATAAGTCAAATAATAAATAGAATAAATAATAGCATAAATATAGAATAAATATATAGTATATATAAATATAGAATAAATAAATAGTAAATATTTATTATTCACACTAATTATTTTTATTATACTATATTTGTAACATATAAATATATCTACACATCATGATTTTTATATTAATTAATATCTATCAAATATTTAATAATTAAAATATTAATAATTAAATATTAAATATTGGCTCTAAGAAAGAAGAGTGGTAAGGGCTAGGCAATTGGGGCTATCCAGGGTTGCACAGCTAGGTAGTGTCTGAGGCCAGATTTGAACTCAGGTTCTCCAGACTCCAGGTTTGGCACTCTTTCCACTACAACCCTTAGCTGCCTGTGGTTTGTCTTTAGAGAGTATTATTTTCCATTCTTTGATAGATAAAGTTTGATTACATGCATTGAGAAGCCTAAGACTAATTAATATTTCTATTAACACTACTTTTTTGGTACAAGTGCATATTACATTATAGTAGAGCATTTTACAAGGTCTAAGGAATCAATCACAAAGAATTTATTAAGGACCTACTACATGTCAGACACTGTGCTTGTCTGTGGAGATACAAATACATAAAATAATAATTTTTTACTCTTACGAAGCTTGTACAGTGCCTGGCACACAGTAATTGCTTAATAAATGTTAACTTGTTGGAGACTTGATGAACACTTCTGTGATACAGGAATAGGTGGCTGGAGAAAGTAGGAGAAATTAACTCAGAAATTAGGAATCTTTGTGTCTAAGGCAGCTAACTCTGTGTTTAATGCAGCCTTGAGTTCCCACTGTAGATTTTAAAAATTAATATCCAATATCTCCAAGTTTAATATTTGTCAAGTTTATTATTAAAATTAGATCATCAAGCTACTCACATGGAAGAGAGAGGCAGGGCCAGGAGAAACTGAAACTAATTTACCAACCATGTAATGAAAAAGGGAAAGGGAATTGTGGGAAACATAGTCTAAGGATTCAAGATTCTAATTAATACACCACTCCTGCCATTTTGTCCTTTGGCAAACTTTTCTAGCTCTTTGTTATCTGATTGACCCTATTATATATATGGAAAGAGAAATAGAGAGACAGTTGATGGTGGTGCTGCCATGTTGGAAGGGAGCCTGAAAGGTGGAGAATGATGCCTGACCTTCCTCCCCTCATTGTCATTGAATACAGACTCTTGAACCCCAGATGTACAATCTATTAATTCTGTTGTACCCTGATACTTGAGGGCCTTTCCAACCTTACACATATTACAGAGCCTAGAAGTAATAGGCATTCATTAAATTTAATTGATCATGGAGGTAACACGATCAGACTTGTACTTTAAGAAGACTACTTTGGCAGCTGTATGCAGGGTGGATTGAAGCAGGGAGACATGAAGGAGAGGGAACTATTGAAGCAGAAGGCTACTGCCATAGCTCAGGTGAAAGGTGATCAAGGCCTTTATCAGGATATTGGCTATGGGAGTAAAGAGAAGGGAATGCATATGAGTGATGTTGTAAAGGTAGAAATGACAGAATTTGACTACAGATTATTCATGCATCCATCCATCCATCCTTTTCTCTCTATCTCTCTCTGTCTCTGTCTTACTCCCTCTGTCTATCTATTCTATCCATCTATCCATCCATCCTTCTCTCTCTGTCTCTCTCTCCCTCTGCCTGTCTATCTATTCTATCCATCTATCCATCCATCCATCCATCTATCCATCTCTCTCTGTCTCTTTCTATCTATTCTATCCATCCATCCATCCATCCATCTCTCTCTCCTCTCTCTCTCTCTCTCTCTCTCTCTCTCTCTCTCCCTCTGTCTGTCTATTCTATCCATTTATCTCTCTCTCTTTCTGATAATGAAATTAAATATACCCAGCCCATTCTTAGATTTAATCACCAAAGATGTAAACATCACTACTTAATTCACAAGTGGGGAAGTCTGTAACCCATGTGTGCAAAAGTGGGTGACAAATCAGAATTGGCTGACTGCCCCCTGGGCAGTCCTAAGTTAAGTGTCTATTATGATTGGACATGTAAACTAAGAAAGGCACAAGAAGTGATGAAAAAGAAGCACCTTTAAAAGGGAGTGACAACTTCCTGGAACGTTATTGATTGTGACTTGGACCTGAAGGAGCATTGGCTGAGACCTTGGACTAGGTGAGACTACTCTTAATCTCTCCCTTGGAACTACACGTGGTGAGTGTGAAGACTAAATCTTCCTGGATTTTTCTGAAGGAACTCTCCTTTCAAGAGAGGATTCCAGACTGAAGCTTTTGCTTCATTCATCCTTGGCCCTCTCCAATTGAGGACTAGTTAAACCTGCCTGGGTTGAACCAGGGGCCAGAGAAAATTACTCAGTCTGTTAGATTACTTATTATACCCTATCCTCTCTCTGATTTTCTTACTTTCTCTCCCTCTTCTCATTTGTAAATAAACAACCATGAAAGTCATTTCAACTTGAGGATTTTTTATTGGAGATTGATATTTATTCAATTCCCTAGCGACCATCCCTTTTTAATATTGACTCAACCGAAACCCCTTTTTACCTCTTACATCTCTCTCTCTCTCTCTCTCTCTCTCTCTCTCTCTCTCTCTCTCTCTCTCTCTCTCTCTCAACTGAGTTTCTTAATTTATAAAATGAAGATGTCAGACTTAATGGCTTGCCAGGTCCCTCCTTGCTCCAAAAAGATGATTCTGTGCTTCTATGGAGAAGCAGAGGTGTACTTAATAAAGAATTGACTTCAGACTGAAGAAGACCAGGATTCAAGTTCTGACTCTGATATCTCTATGACCCTGGACAAATCACTTAACCCGAGCAACGCTCTGGCTACAAATTGCAGAATTTGTATTGGTAAAGGGATTCAAAGTAGAAAAATGATCCTATGATACAAAAAACAGCAATGAAATACTCCAAGGCCTTAAGGAGCTTGCATCTGGGGAAACAGAACAGGGGTAGTTCTCCAATAAGCCAAGACAGGGAAAGAAACATTTGATTGAAAGTTGACAAGGCAAGAGATGACTTGAAGGGGGCTTTGGAAAAGGCTGTCAAGAAGCCCTGGTTCATAGATCTACCCAGAACCACAGAAGACTTCAGGAAATTTGAACAAAAGCTCAAAGTCTCTAGATGATGCTGAGGTTAGAGTAGGCCCAGGGCATAATTTGTAGTGATGAGATATTATAAGCAAGGGTTTCCCGTTTAGGCCTCTTTAAACAAGGGGTTATTTGCGGTGAATGGAGTGGTGTGGTTTCGGGTTTTTTTTTTTCCTTCTCAAACCACATACACAGCATGTTGATATCAGCTCAAGCTTTAAAAAAACCAACACAATAAAAAAAAAAGTTTTGTTGTCCATTCAGCAGATTTTGGAAAGAACTAAAAACTATGGAGGTGCTAGGTGATGGAATACTTGTGCTCTGGTGGGGAATAGCTTCCACCTTCAGTTTAACAGCCTCCTCTGTCACCTGAGACAGACAGAGCCTCGTGTTTTGACACCAAGGGCTCATTTTTCTTTGTCCTGTCATGACCTTTGCCACAGAGTGGTAGCCTGGGTCCGGCTGGAATCATGTGCATCCACTTAGTGGTCTCTGTGAACGTGAAACCACGGAGTGTAAACCATGCTCATCCAGTGGATTCGAGCCAGGACCCAGGGCTGGGTGACAGAGCATTAATCCAAGCTGAGGCCGGGGACCTGGCGAAAGGAAGAATGCCTTCAGGATTAGACCCACCATCAGGGCTTCAACGGCTCTGAAAACTGCAGCCTCCAGGATCATCAACCTGGTGAAGTGTGATAACAGGAGAGCTCACATAACTCAGGCAGCAGCTGACAGTCTCCCGACCTTCCACTGACTTCGGTCAGAAAGTCTCCAAACATCATTTATATTGATTTATGTCTAGGATTTTCCCCACCTCATTTCGTCACCTAGGTGATCACTGGATACTTCAGTCCAGTCAAACTGTGCAACATCTGTTTAGAACTCGGGAACCAAAACATAGAGAGAAGGACTTTGAAAACTGGCAGACAGCCTCCTTTTAAATCCTCGATTGTGTGAAGCCTATGGCACCAGTTTAGTTTTGGGTCCTTGCCTAAAACTAGAGGGCCAGACCCGAGATTCTAATGATGGCAGATAAAGGAAAACGATGCATACCCACTCCTTTCTGACCTCTAGGATTCAGGGCCCAAGTGATCCAGTACTCTTTAATCCAAAAAGAAAAAGAATTCTCCTAAATACTTATTATTATCCACTTTCTTTAGATGCTCATATTTGATAGTGAAGGGATGTCTGTCTCTGAAATGGTTTTCTTCTCACTGTTCCTATGGACATGTTCAAAAGTGTTCATTCTGTGTATCCGTGGATGAAATAATATTGGACTGTGAAAAAAGCCCTTGACTCAAAAATCAAGAAACCAAGAGACTTTAAGAGTCCTTACTCTTCCAGTAAATGGACTAGATAATGTCTTTCTAGGCTTCTGTTTCCTCATCTGTAAAGTAATGCTAAATGGGACAATATATGCAAAGTGTTTCATAAATCTTCAGGACCTACATAAAGTTCTCTACCATGATTAACGTTATAATTCCTAAAGTTGCTTTCAATTCTAATCTTATATTTTTGTCTTAAGTATTAGGCTTAATTAGTCAATAAAATATATTAGCAAACTTTAGTTGCTTAGCATCAGGTATGGGCATCTTCTATTATCTGACTTTTTCTGGTATCTAGAGATTATCTACAAGAATTATCTACAAGAAATAAACTCCTGTTTATTATTTGGTTCTGATCCTTTTCTTAGTATATGTCAGTTTTTTTCCTTTTTCTGTTTGTGCTCTCATATTAAAACTATATTCATCAGTCTATTTTTATTTTACAAAAGGTCACACATGTATAACATGTATTAAGTATGTGGATATACATATACATACATACTCCTATCAGATAATTCTGGTTGATTGAATGCACAAGAATAACTCTACCAATTCCATTAATCCACAATGCCAGAGAATTCAAGAATAGTTGCAAAGTCAAGACTATCTTAATTTCCTTTGATTGGTTCTTAAATAAATCCCAGAAAAAAGGTTTGTCTTGGCCTTCCAGGTTAAGAACTTAATTTAGGAGTAACTAGGTAGCCCAGTAGATAGAACACCAAGGCTGGAGTTGGGAGGTCCTAGGTTCAAATCTATCCTAGCTGTGTGACCCAGGACAAGTCACTTAACCCCAGTTGCCTTGCCTTTGCCATGCCATTGGGCAAGTCACTTAACCCCAAAGGGTTAAAAAAAGAAATTAGTTACTTGGACTATTTCTTAAATATATGTATATATCTACCTGGGTATTATATATATGTGTATATGTATATATGCACATGTATGTCATTAAATATTTTCCAATCATATAAATTTTCCAATTACATAAAAATAAAAATTTTTAACATTCATTTTTGAAAAATTTGGGTTCCAAATTCTCTCTCTTCCTCTTTCGTTTTCCTTACCCCCTGAAAAGGCAAGCAATAGGATATCTATTATACATGTGAAGCCATGCAATACATATTTCCATATTAGCCATGTTGCAAACACACACACAAACAAAAAAGAAAAAGAAAGTAATAAAAAGGATGTTTCGATCTGCACTTAAGAGTTTTGGCTATTGTTTATTCAAATTCATAGCTATGAGCCCCCACCAATGTTCCTCAATTCCAGACTATACTAAATAACATTAATTCAAGCAAAAGGTATTTAACTGAACCACAGTAAGTAAGGAAAAATCTTCTCGTCCATGAAGGGACCCAATCTTTGACAAATTCCAATGCTGCCAGTGAGAGGGAGAATACTCTTAGACAACTGACACTCCTGAGGTGGAGGCTGTCTGTATTTCATTGAGAATCTATTCTCTCTCCCAACTTGCCAATGACTTCTTTCCCACAGAGCGGATGCTGTTATCTGTTTCTGGGTTGCTTCTCTGCTGCCATCTGCTGGAACTGTCTTTGCTGTATCACTCTTTTGTGAAATTGCCCTGACAGAAACCGTTTCAGCTCTTTTGTTACTGAAGTCCACAGACTCTTCTGCTAGCACAGGAAAGAATACTCAGGCAAGTCTTTCTTTTTAGACGCTTTATTCTTCTTCAACACATCCCAGATTGCTTGATAATTTGTTTGGGGTGATTAAAGTCCCTTCAGTTTCCATCATTTCTTAGCAGAGGCAATACAAGTTACTGATGAAGCTCCAATTAGCAACACTCCTCTCCTTCCCACAGCTCTTTGTATTAGTCATCAACTCCAGTTGACCTACCTGTAAAATATCTCCCCTTTCCATCTTCTCTTCTGTCCTATGACCACTGCCCTGGTTTAAATCTTCAATAGCTTTTGTTTTGGACCTATTCTATAGGCTCCTGACTGCTCTGGTCTTTTATTTTTATAGGTTTGCTTGCATAGTATACAGCACATAGTAGGTACTTAATCAGGTGATATTGTAAATCGATTGAACCTGTGATCTGGGAATGCCAAATGAGGTAACTCTTTATACCAAAGTAGACTGGCATTTGCATTTGAGAGTTGTCTGGGTCATTGAGAGTTTAGATGACTTCTGAGGGTCCAACAGCCTGTATGTGCCAGTGATGGGTTTTGAATTCAGCTGACTCCAAGGTTTGGCTCTCTACTCCCCTTGGCCAAAGTGCCTCTCGAGGACAGGCTGCAGTAAAATGGTGAGGATATCTTTGGAAAACGTCGAGATAGAGGGGAACTATCTATTCATGTTTAGAGTAACATTATTTTGTAAGTGGGAGAGACCTGAGATTTCATCTAGTTCAAACCCCTCTTTTTCAACCAGAAAATTATTCAATACCTACTACATAGCGAGACTTTAAGAAGTGAAGCGACTCGCTCTAAATCATACAGAATGCAACTTCCAAAGCCAGTCATGATCATAACTCATATGTATAGAGCACGTTACAATTTATATAGGGGAATCCTTGAAACAATTCTCAAGGTAGGTTATACAAGTATTATTTCTATTTTCTAAGTAAGAAATATCAAGACTCAAAGATGCAAGGTTGTTTGCCCAAGGTCACATAGCTGATAAATGTTTGGAATTGTGATTTGAACCTCAATCTTCTGACTCTAAGACCAGTGATCTGTTTAAAATCAATACTTCTCAGCTCCCAGGCCAGCCTTACTATGCTGTACGATGCTACCTCGTGGAATAGTGAATAGTTCTTGGATTATTCTGTGTTAGAAAATTATTGCCCTGTACAATTTATACTTCTTATCCTAGTTTAATGGTAGTTGCAGCTTATAAGAAATGGTGTGTGTGTGTGTGTGTGTGTGTGTGTGTGTGTGTGTGTGTGTGTGTGTGTGTGTGAAAGAGTCATGAAGGAGACAGAGGGAAACAGAACCTGAGGCTTTAAATAGCTCTTTTACAGGTCAGCACTGGCCCCATTTGGGACAAGTTTATGAGGACACTTTCATCATACCCCCTGTATGCAGGAGGAATTTATCACTTCTTAAATGGGTTTCCTTCAGAGATGGAAGCTGGCAGGCTTGGTGTCACAACCTAACTGTGGCCTTTTATTCCTTTACCAAGTCTGAAAGAATTTATCTGAGTTGTACAAACTCATTTCATTTCAGAATAATATAAAAAAATCCCACAAGGCAACTTTGGTCTCTTTTAAATACATTTTTATAAAGAGAAATACAAGTCTCTTCACTTTGAGGAAAAAAGATTCCAAAGTTAAAATGATGGAAAATGGACTGTAATGTAAAAGCTGGAAGGAGCCGTGGGCTCTGGAGCATGAAATTTTAAACCCGTGAGGAATCTTTGAACACCCAGCATAGACTATCAGACGTGGAAGAGCTCTGCCTTAGAAACAGACTAATCCAAATCCCTTAATTTTATAACCATGTAAACCAATATATAGTTAAAATTAGTTAGGGGACAGAATAGTGACTAGACAGAACCTCCAAATTCAGTGCTATTTCTATTACATTAGACTTAATCAAGAGCTAATCTCTTAAAATCAGAATTGCAGCAGAGATTTTTTCCCCACAGAGTAGCTTTCCTAGCTCCATCAAATTATAGAATAAACTCCTTGAAAAATTGTCTACACTGTCTCTACTTTTCTCTCACTCACTTGTTAAACTTTTGCAATATGGATTCTGACTTTATCATTCGTCAAACTGTCTTTTCTAGTTCTCACACATAACATTCCATCTCCATCTCTACACCTTTATCCTAGTCATCTCCTATTCCAAGAATACCTTCCCTCCTTCCCTCTGCCTCATAGAATCCTTTTGTCTTTAAAGTAAAGCTTAGAAATGATCTTTGGCATGAATCTTTTCCTGATATTTCCAATCTTTGGTGCTCTTCCTCCCAAATTACCTTATATTTAACTATATTTGTGTATTTGCATTGATTAATTCTATATTTATGCAATATATGTGTACACATGTATATTATGTACATATACATATGTAATGTACTTAAATATGTAATACTTAAAAATGGGGAGATTTGTATTTTTCTAAAAATATGTTTAAATGAGAGCAAAGTTGCTTTGTGGGATCACACACATACACATACACATACACACAGATTTGTTTCCTTCCTCCTTTAAAAGAAAGCAAGCTGCTTGTGAGTATGAATTCTTTCATTCTTTGTACTTGTAACCCCAGTGCCTGCATGGTACCTGGCATGTAGTAGGTGTTTAATAAATGCGAATTGATCCATTAATTGATTGATGGCTGACTTCTAGAATCATAGAATTTTGAAGGTGAAAAGATACTTAAACATCTGGTCTAACTCTTTGATATGGCAAATGACCAAAGTGAGACCAACAGTGGGGAAGCAACTTGCCTTACATTAAACAATGACTTCAGTGGCAAACTTGGGACTAGGACCTAGTTTTTCTGACACCTGCCATAAGGTTCAGCCAGTAACAGCTTATTTCTTATAATATTCCTCAATTTTCACGTTAGTCCCTCTTTTCCTTCAACCCTCCTTATAGAATCTCAGAGGGTTTAGTGGAGAACATAGAGGTGAGCTACATTAAGGGATGGAAGAAGAATTGGTATAGATCTCTTTTGTGATTCTATATTTATGCAATATATGTATACACATGTATATTATGTATACCATCATAACACCTGAAAATTTTAAATTTTGAATGTACAACAGCAGCCATCTAGTCGATCAAACCCAAAAGAGAATCTCATTATAACATATTCAATTTGTTTAGAGTCCCCCAATGAGGGAAATATCACGACCTCCACAATTAATCCATTTTGGATAGCTCTAATGATTAATTAACCAATCAACAAGCCTTTGTCAGACATATACTATGTGCCTGTATTCATGTACTATGTCCCTGTCACTGGGGATACAAGTACAAATGATAAAATAATTGCTACTTGTAAGAACTTACATTCTAATGAGGAAGACAACCAGGACAAATGCAAATATGTGCAGAATAAATATGAAAATAATAAAGAGTAGTTATAAATATAAGATCAGTTGGGAGGGAGAGAGAGTAGTAGTAGTTAGGAGTTTAGGGGGATCAAGAAATGATTCATAGAGAATGCAAAGCTTGATTTGGGTCTGTTATAAGGAAAAGTTAAGGAGGAAAGTGTGTAAGACATTATAGGTCGTAAAGGAAGAGAGGGATAATATGAAGAAGGGGTGAAGAGGAAATGCCTTCAAGGAAGAGAGAATGATCATGGAAAAGGCACAGAGAGATGAGAGGGAGTGTGGTGTGGGAGGAACAATGAAAAAGCCAATTTGGCTAGGTAACTGAGTTCAGCAGGGAACATGAAGTCAAATGAGGCTGGCGACATAGACTGGCATCCAGTTGTGAAGAACTTTAAAATCTAAACAGAGGAGTGTATGTTTTATCTTAGAGACAAAAGGGATCTCCTGAAGTGGATTGAGTAGTAAAGTGATGTTAGATCTATTCTTAAGGAAAGTAACTTTAATAGCAGCATGTGGGTTGGACTAGAGAGGTCAGAAACTTGAGGTAAGACAGTTAGTAGGTTGTTGCAATAATCAAGGTGAGGTATTCAAGGATCTAAGGTGTAGCTGTGTGAGAATAGAAACAAAGGAGCAGATGACAGAGATGTTGCTGAAGTAGGAACAGCAAGATATGGCAACTGAGTGGATGGGGCAGGAGGAGAAAGAGAGAGAGAGAGAGATAGACAGAGAGAGAGAGACAGAGAGAGAGAGAGAAAGAGAGAGAGAGAGAGAGAGAGAGAGAGAGAGAGAGAGAGAGAGAGAGAGAGACAGACAGAGAGAGAGAGAGAATGAGAATGTTATAGACTGGTTATCTTTTCATGTGAACAGTGTATTTTCTACAGCAGTTAATTATTTCTAGATACTATTAAGAAAACAATCACTACGAAAATACCTTATTTCCTCTCCTGGACTATTACAAAAACATTTTCAGTGCTCCACTTCCTTGTAGTATCTTCCTACTCCATACCATCTATCTTTGTTGTTACATTACTCTTCCTAAAATTTCAGTTCTTATCACATCGTTCCTTGACTCCAAAACTTTCCATGACTCCCTTTTATCTGAGAAATAAAGTCCAAACTCTTCATCCTGCCGCTGTGGCTATAAGTTACCTTTCAGTTTTTCTACTAGTACTCCAGGTTGTATTTTTATTGTCCAGCCAAATTGTACTCCCTAATGATATCTCATGATTTCACATCTTTTGTCTTCCCTCTACCTAGAATTATCTCTCTTTTTGCTCAGTGTCCAGATTTAATTCCTGCTCATATTTCTACGCTCAGCATCAAATGACACCTTCGTGGATTATGGGATCCTAGCTTTAGAGTTGGAAGTACTAATGTCTCCCTCCCATCATTTTAAAGTTGTGGAAATGGAGTGCCAGAGAGGTAAAGTTATTCATCATGAAATCATCTCTGATTTTCCCACTAGAAACAGTCCTTGTGAGTCTTTTAGTATTTTCCCATTTTCCATTGTGTTATCCATGAATTTGTCTTACCTCTTTACTTGCAGTATAAATGCCATGAGGTTAGGACCTTATCAAAGCTACTCTGTAAATTAATTTGTATATACTTATATATGAATGAATCACCTCCCTCAGATGAATGCAAGCTCCTTGAGGGCAGCAATTGTTTCATTTATATCTATGTATATATCACTAGTGCTTAGTACAGCAGCTGATGCACAGTAAACACTTAAATACTTGTTGATCGATGGTTTTATTCCTTAGTACCTAGCGTAATTCTCTGCACACAGTTAGTACTTAATAAGTGTTTATTTATTGGCTGAAAAATTAGCCTGCAAGTTCTTCAAGGATAGGGACTATCCATCTCTCTTTGTATAATTGCCCCAGATGTTTATGGGTCCTTAAAAAGTGCTTTTGATAGAGATGGTCCTACATTCAAGTTCTGCTGACTCCATGCTACCTCTGATTTCATTGGATTAGGCTATTATCATTTCACTAAATGCCAAAACATTGGGTTTGCTGCTAAGAGCTGTTTTGTAAAAAAATGAAACAAACTAGGAGACCTCCAATTTGACTCTAGATAAGGGAGTAGTTTTTCATCTGCCTTCCAGCTTCCTGCAGATAGTCATGAGGTTGAAAAATGAACCTTTTCCACCCGGAAAGGATGTGCACAAACATGAGACCAAGGTTCTTTGGAACAATAACATCAGATGCCTGCATTTGAAGCCAGGACAACAACTTTTTATCACCTTAGCTAGGAAAGTGTCTTTGGAAAAGTCTTTTTGACTCTAAAAGTCTTCAAATAGAAGCACTGAGCATAAGAGGCAAAGAATTGAACTTGAAATCAGAAAGATTTGGGTCCAAATCATGTGTCAGATATTTACTAGTTCTGTAACCTCCGGCAAATCTCTTAATCTCTCTCAGTCTTAGCTTTCTCATCTACAAAATGGGGTTAAGTGCCTTATTGCACTATTGAAAGGGGTGAGACATAAAATAATGTACATGAAATGCTTTTTAAACCTTAAGGCACTATGTAAATAGAATAATAATAGCTTTTATTATTATTATTATTACCTGAATCTGCCACTAACTACCTTTGTGACCTTAGCTAAATTGCTTTACTTTTCAAGCTTCATTTTTCTCATCTGTAAAATGAAGAGATTGGTTTAGTGGATCCTCAGGGTCTCATATAATTACAGCCTATCCTCTATTCCCCATTAAGTTATCTATTTCCTATTTCTGGGGTCCAGTTTCTTAATTTGTAGAATGAGAGTATTGGGCTATTTGATTTCCAAACTCCTGTCTAGCTCTAATGTTCTGTGATGCTTTGTGAAGTTCTTTGGGTTATCAATTCCCCTTCCAAAGTCTGGTTTATGCCCCGAGAGACTTTTTGATCCTTCTTTTTTTTTTATCCAAAGACATTGTGACTTAGAATGAGTCCTCTCTCTGCCAAAGGAATGCCTGTTCTCATTGACAGGCAACTCTTATTCCTGGTACTTGAAGAGCATACATTCCAGAGCTCTCCCCATTTCTCCAGGAATGAATTTGAATGAAGCTTTGAAGGCCATTGGGATAGATGAGGGCTATAGTCCCAGTGCACTGTGGGGAATAAAACCCTTTGCCTCATGTCTATCAAACTGAAGAATTTGGCCAAGAGCTGCCAGGCTGAGCCTCTCTGAGATGCTAAGGGCATGACACTGTCAATCAAAGTTTATCTCCTCCTTGACCTCCTCCCCTCTACCTTCCCGCCCCCACCCCAACCTCTCAAGGCAAACTTCGTGCCAGAACTGCTGCCCTTCCTTGGGTGTCACAAGTCCAAACTTGTCATCAGGGATGGACATGCCCTTATGATCTACTTATTCTTCAACTTAATTTTAAGAAAAATGTGTTGCTTTTACATGTTAATTTATCAATTTGCTGTTGACATTTTGATGCTTAAAATTTACTGTAAAGTTTTCAACAGATCCCTTTGATTTCTCTAATAGAGTCTTATTTTGAACCCTCATTATGAAGTAGAAGTGACCCTTGATTCTCCAAGTATATGACACACTTTGGAGGTCCTATTAACCTAGAAGGACTGTTGTCTGGACTCTGTGATTGGTCTTGTGTATGTCACCTGAGAACCAATGTAGGTTGCCCACTAAGTGATCAATTTTTTTTGGGCTACAAAAATTCAGTAAGATTATTTACTAAGGCATGGAAGAGATTCAGTCTGCATTGATAGAGGGAGAGCTCACCTCAATAAAATGTCATCTCAGAATATTTCAATCCAAATCAATGCAATAAGCAAATTATTGGGCACCTGCTATACAAATGGAAAAAAAAACCCAACAACTTCCTTCCCTCAAAGAGCTTATATTCTTCTGGGGGAGGGAAATACACAAATAAGCAAATACAGCATAATTTGAGGAGGGAGAAAACACAAACAACTATAATAATAATAACAATAATAATAATGATGATGATGATGATGATGATGATGATGATGATGATGATGATGATAAGCTTCTTAGATGATGTGGCAGCAGAGGTGAGCCTTGAAGGAAAATTAAGGATTTTAAGAGAAGGAAATATATCCCAGACATAGGAAGCAGGCTGTGTAAAGGGACAGAGATGGAATGCCAAAGCCCAGCAGGTCGACTCATTTGGTTGGAATGTAAAGTGCATGAAGAAGAATCATGGGAAATTAGTCTGGCATATAGACTAGAGCCAAACAGTGAAGGGCTTTGAATGCCTGTATTTAATCCTGGAGATAATAGGAAACTATTGAAGGTTCTTGGTTAGGGGAGGGCCATGGTTAGATATAGGATTTAGTTTTAGGAAGATCATTTTCGTAACTTTGTGGAAGATGAACAAGAGAGTGGGGAGGCTGGAAGCTGTGAGACCAATTAGGAGGCTGTTGTCTCAGTCCAGACAAGAGATGATGGTGGCCTGAACAATGGTGACTGTGTGAGGGGAGAGAAGGGGACAGATAAAAGAGATTATGGAGAGGCAGAATTGACTATACAACAACTGATGGGTTGAGAGGAAGGGAAGTATGGGAGTATATTGTTCAGGTTATCGGGAGCAATTATTTTTTCAGTATCAGTGAAGGATTATTCCATGTGCCTAAAGACTCCCTTTGTTGGTACTATTTCATTCAAAGCAGAGTTAAAAAAAAAATAAGGGTAAGAAGCAATGAGGGACTACAGACAGCCAATCAACATTTCAAAGGAAGATTATGACTGGTGTGAACACATGTCATTTTCACACTGAAAAAAATCAGTCTCCTATTTATAGAGATTTTGGGACTGAAAAGACTAATTTAGCTGATCAGGCACTTATCCCAAGTTAAATTGAATCTCTCTTTTCCTTCTCTTGCTCTCCTTTGGCTTTTCCTCTTCAGTTCAATTCAATCCAATAAGGATTTATTAAAGATTCACTTTGTAATAAGCCATTTCCCAATATATGACCATGAGTCATTGGACTTGATCACTACCCAAAAGAAACCACCTCCTTTTTTTTCTAAGCAGCTGCTTACCCTTACAATTTATGTTTAACAATCAATTGATCAGCATTTATTAAATGCCTACTATGTGCCAAATGATGGGATACCTCCTCCCCAAAAAAGGCAAATGACATTTTTTGTCCTCAAGGAGCTTATAATCTAAGGAGAAAGATGACAGGCAAAAAAAAAAAGAATTAACAAAGGAAGCTATATACAGGATAAAGAGGAAGTAATTAACAGAGGGAAGGCTTTTTTATACAACGTGGGATTTTAATTGTCAGGGAGGTTAGTAGTAGGAGTGCAGGAAGGGAGAACATTCCAGGTAAGGGATACAGCCAGAAAGAATGTTGGGAGCAAAGACATGGAATATCTTGCTGGTAGAAGAACCAGAAGATTAGTGTCACTGGACCAAAAAAGTGGTGAGTATTGTTGTTTAGAGGAGTAAGGTGTAAAGAGACTGGAAAGTAGGAAGGGGCTAAGTTATGAAAAGTTTTCAATGCCAAGCAGAGCATTTTATATTTAATCTTGGAGGTGATACAGAGCCACTGGAGTTTATTGAGAGGGGTGATATGGATAAAGTGGAGGAACCTAGAGCTAGGAAGACTTGATTATTACAGAAAAAGCTCAGGGAATAGATTTATTTCTTATTTTAGTCTAAGCTCCCCAAGACTCTAAGAGTTCTTAGAAGCCCTCTTCTCTGTTTCTTTTTGGTCACCTCTACGATTTTTCCTCCACGGTATTGTTTCCACTTAGATCTACTTTTCCTGGCTTTTGCTCTGTATTCTAGACATTTTTCTCTTTCCCCCATCTAAAGTTTCTCTGCCATGTTTCCTCAGGACCCTGTTCTATAATTTGCAAGGTCACGGTTCTTAATTGGATAAACTAAATCTTAAATTGGATACACTAAAGCCTTAATGATTCATAATGGCTTAATATGTTAGCCCAATAAAGATAAGTATTATACATACAGTCAATGCCTCAATCCAAACAAGGATATTTCTAAAGTTAGAATTTCAGATGCCACTAGTATGGTCCCGAAGGGGAAGTCCTTTTGGTCAGGGGACATTTTTTGGTGTCTCAGATTTCACCATATATGCAGTCAATTATCTTCAGTATCCAGAGAACTGTTTCTGTTTCCTGTCTCCTTGTTGTAAGAGCTGATAAGCCAAATCTCTGTAGGCTTATTACTATTAACATCCAGCCTGGAGTCTCATCACATCATTTGACAGATGACTCCATCTTTTACCTAAGAGTTTTAGATACTGAAATTTAAAATTATGATTAAAAAGTGATGTCGAGAGATAATTCAGGTTTTAGCGACTCCTCTTTTGTTGATGTTGTTCATTTGTTCAATTATGTCTGATTCTTTGTGACTCCATAGACTATAGTGCATTAATACTTTCTATGGAGTTTCTTGGCAAAGATAGTGAAGAAGTTTTCTATTTCCTTCTCGGATGCCTTCTTTTTTTTTTAGACTCCTAAATAAATCCCCAACTCCTAAGCCTATTGAAGATCTTCCATCATTTGGTACCATCCAGCCTTTTCAGGATTTTCTCCCATATTCCTTTCCCATGTTCTACCAGTTTACCATCTTCTAAACATATACTGTGCTCTCTTACCTTGTCACCCATTACATTTGAAATCCCTCTTTTTCCCACCATGTTAATTTGTTGACATTCTAACTTACCCTTGCGTCTTATTCAACTCACTATTCACATCCTCCCTAAAGAAATTCCAGCAAGAAATTATATAACCCCCTTCATGTAAAAACAGTATCTCATATTTCTCTGGCTCTTTAAGCAATTTATTTTTTTAAATCATTCATTAGGATCAAATTATTATACCGGGAATGCAAGGATCTTCAAAATTAGGGGAAAATGTGCGGAATTAAGAAAAGAATCAATATAAATCATATTAATAAAAATTGAAAAATTAAAAACTTTATCTTGCAATGCAGAAAAATTCTTTGATAAAGTATAATATTACTCATTGATTTAAAAAATAGCTTTTACTGTGCCAGAAATGAAATAACTTGACTTTTTATATAACAAGTGTCAGAACTGAAATTCAGATTCAGTTCCCTATCATCCAAATTTAATGCTCTTTCCACCAAGAGTTTATAAACTAACCTATTAAGACATCTTCTATGTACTAATTATAGCTAACATTCATTTGCCAGGCAATATTCTAAGCAGTTTTATTATCTTATTTCATACTCACAACAACTCTGGGAGGTAAGTCCTATTATATCCCCATTTTACAGATGAGGAAACTGAGCTTGAGTCATATCAAGCTTCAATAATAATAGTAATAATCATAATCATAATAGCATTTTAACTTATAACATATAACATTTATACCTGACATTAAGACCTGTCTGGAGCTGAATCCAGGTAGTACTCCTGAGTGACCAGTAGGGGTCAAAGTAATCTCCCAGTTGAACTTAGCTGGTTACAGAAGTTAATTGTAAATGTTCTTTTCTCTTTCTGTTGGAAATGAGAACAGAATAGAATAGAATGAACTAGGACAGGACAGAATGTTAGTACTAAAAGGGGCTTTGGCATATGCAGAAATTAGAATGTTAGAGTTGTGAGAGACCTTAGAGATCATAGAATACAGCACCCTCATTTAATAGAGGAAGAATTTTTCAATTGTGCATTTTTTCCTTTTATAAAATGAAAAATAAAAGCAATTTTTATACCAATTGGTCCAAGCTCTCCCTTCCCAACTACTGTCACTAGAAGGCTTTTCCAATCTGTAACACTAATAAACCTTTACATTTGTATAATACTTTGCATTTATAAAGTATTTTTATCTTCTTTCATTTATTTAACAACTATTCATTAAGTGCCTAAGATGTGCAAAGATACAAAGGTAATTATGACTTTGTCCTTACTCTCAGGGAGCTTACAATCTGCATTAATGATTTCATTCCACCCTCCTACCATGGAGGTAGCTATTATTCCTTCTTTATAGACAAGGAAATTGAAACTTAATAAACTTAAATTATTACTTTAGGCCACACAGAAAGGAGGTGGCAAAGGTAGCATTTATATGTATGTAGGTTCCCTGGTTCCTGGTCCAGGTCTTTTTTCACCCTAGTCCAATCCAAGGCTATACCATGATGTCTCTCTTGCCCCTTGGATTTTCCTGGAATGGACAGGAGATGTGATTAGCTCTTGTAAATGAATAGCAGCCTAAGAATACCATAAAACTATTTTGTTCAACATTTTGGTGACCTTCCATATTAGTATAGTGAACCCAGAGCCAGATGGCTTAAATTCAAGATTTGGTTCTGCTTTTTTTAGATATATGGTTTTGATCAAGTCAGTTCATCTTTCAAACCTTCACATTCCTCTTCTAAAAAATTGGGATAATAATAATAATACTAATTGTACTTTGTGATTTTTTTTAAGAAAACACTTTAAAAATGGCAAAGTACTGAAGAAAGATGAGTTGTCATCAGTTTTATGATTTTCAGAGTCAATTAGTTTTGTTCACATGTGCCTCGTTCTGTTGATGCTGTTTGAATACATTTTGACATATACCCTGCCTCCTTCACAATTAGTGCTTAAGAAACCTTTCCATTTTATTTTTCCTGAATGATTTTTTGAAATAGAAAAAGTTGTAGTTAGCCTTAGGTCCAGCTTTACCCTAGGATGGTGTAATCTAATTGGTATAACTTGAGAGACCATGTCTTATTCACTTATAAACATTTATTAAATACTTACTAAGTGCCCTACAATGGAGATTATTAGGTTATTCCTTTTCTTTTTAATATTAATTTAAAATTTTTTTGAGATCTATTCCTCTCTCCAGTCCCTTCTCCACCTATTGAGAAGGTAAGTAATATATCAATTATACATATGAAATCATATAAAACATTTCCATGTTTGCTACATTGCCAAAAAAAAAAACAAGAAAAAAAAAGTAAAAAATAATACTTCTGTTTGCATTCAGAGTTTCATCAATTCTCTGTCTGGAGGTGGATAGCATTTTCTATCATGGGTCCTTTGGAATAGTCTTGAATCATTGTTTTGATCAGAATTAGACTATTAGGTTTTACCCAAAGACCTCATGTCGTTCCCTGCTATTTTTCACACATTTAGGACATGCTTCTTCTTTGGTCTCTTCTGTGAAGTCTTTCCTTAACCTTGTAGCTGAAAGTACTTTCCCCATAGGTATTCCTAAAGCATTTTGTCTGGATATTTCTTTTATCTCCATAAATTCCTATTTTCATTTATACTGACCTGCAAAACTTCCTCCTTCTGAAAATTCTTTTTTTTCCTCAGATTATAAATTCCTGGAACCCAGGGATTCTTTAGGGTTTTTTTTGCCTTTGCATCTCTTATGCTTAACAGGGTAACTTGATGTGTAGGAGATGCTTAATACACATTTTTCAAATTGAATTGAATTGTCAAGTGTTTGGGAAACTTAGGTGCTATATTCTAATACAGTGATTCCCAAAGTGGGCGCCACCGCCCCCTGGTGGGTGCTGCAGCGATACAGAGGAGCGGTGATGGCCACAGGTACATTTATCTTTCCTATTAATTGCTATTAAAATTAAAAAAAAATAATTTCCAGGGGCACTAAGTAATATTTTTTCTGAAAAGGGGGTGGTAGGCCAAAAAAATTTGGGAACCACTGCTCTAATACCTAGTACATTGCCCTGCACATAGAGTCACAGAATTGTTGAATTGAAAGGAACCTCTGATAGCTATCTAGTCTTAACTGCTCTAGAATAGGAATTCTTACTAATCATTTACTTGGTGTACATCCTGACTTCTTCTAATGAGGGGGAACTCACTACCTCTTCACTAGTCCATTCCATTTTTGGATACCTGAAATTGTTAAGAAGTTTTTCCCTGAATGAGACCTAAATTTACCCCTTTGGAACCTGGCACCTTAATATCATAACAACACATCCTCTGCTCCTGGTTCTATGCCTCTGAGGCCAAACAAAACAAATGCAATACCTTTTCCACATGATGGTCTTTCAAAAACTTGAGCCACAGCCATTATGTTTCCCCTGAGTCTTCTTTCCTTCAAGGTAAACATGCTCTGTTCATTCAACAGATCCTCATAAGACATGGGCTCAAGACCTTTTACCACCCTGGTTGTCCTCCTATGGACACTCACCAGCTTATTAATGTCCTTAAACTGTAGTGTCCAGAACTAAACAAGATGTGGTCTGACTGTCCTGGGAAGATTAGAGAGAGATGGGTCTGCCAAGATCTTTCTGGATCCTAACTATCATTTCTCCCAGATTGATCTCATTCGCAAATTTGAAAAGCATAGAATCCATGTTTTTATTCAAATCATTGAGAAAAATATTAAAAAGTACAGGACCAAGCACAAATCTCTGGTGAATGCCAATGGAGACCTCTTGAAAAGCTGACATAAACCATTAGTGAAAATTCTTTTCTGCCTCTTCTTTAAAGAATTTGAATAGATTGCTTATTTTACTTTTGTTTTTAGTTTGGTACTCCACTGATGTAGAAAATTCCCCCTCCTCTTCTTGAAATTAACTTTTTTTCAACTAACAAGCATCTATTTTCTATTCTTCCCACCTTTCTCTTTCCAATTTAAAAAAGAAAATAAAAATCCTCATAAAAATAAGCATAGTTAAGTAATACAAATTCTTACATTGGTTGTATGCAAAAATGTGTTACTAATCCTACATCTAGAGTCTATCACTTCTTTTCCATTTATTTATTTATTTATTTGTTTGTTTGTTTTTAAACCCTTAACTTCTTTGTATTGGCTCCTAAGTGGAAGAGTGGTAAGGGTGGGCAATGGGGGTCAAGTGACTTGCCCAGGGTCACACAGCTGGGAAGTGTCTGAGGTCAGATTTGAACCCAGTACCTCCCATCTCTAGACCTGGCTCTCAATCCACTGAGCTACCCAGCTTCCCCCTATCACTTTTTTTTCAAGAGGTGGGAAGGATGCTACATCATTGGTCCTCTGAATTTGTGGTTTATCATTATATGAACCATAGACTCTGAAAGTTGTTTTACATTGCATTTCTCTTCTTATTGTATAAGTGGTTCTCCTAGATCTGCTCATTTCACGCTGCATCAATTCATGCAACTTTTCCCAAAGCACTCTGAAACCATTATCATGTCTTATCACACAATGGTATTATATTACATTAATATATCATAATTTGTTCAGTCATTTACAACAGACACCTCCTAGTTTCTAGTTCTTTGCCACAACTAGACAAATTGCATTGAGTATTCCTGTGTCTCCTCATTTCTCACTTGGCTACACTATTCTGGGGCTTCCTTGGCTTTGCAGTGCTCCAGGAAGTCCACAATTGGGATAATCTATTCTCCTTGTAAGAGCTCATCAGTCTTGCCACTCCACATCATTGCTGCCCTCTGCCTCTGATTGGGTGGTGGGGCCATGAATTTTGAACTCCCATTTAAGGAAAAAGCTTAGTTCAGATATCTCATTTTTCATCTGGCTGCATGGTTTGGGACTTCTCTGCCTGATTTTTCCACCATGCCCTTTTTTTAAGGTATCTCTCCTCAGTACTTTTCAGCTTCCTCTTGTGTGCTGTCTTCCCTCATTATATCATAATCTCCTTGATAATAGGACATTTTTTTCATATTTGTATGCTTAATGCTTAGCACAGTGCCTGGAACTCAGTAGGTACTTAATAAATGTTTATAGGTTGATTGATGTGGGTCCTTTTCCCATTTTTTTGGTACATTTGGGGTATAAATAGACCCAGTAGTGGTATCTGAATGAAAAAATCCTCATAGTTTAATGACTTTGGGAGCATAATTCCAAATAACTTTTCAAAATGTCTTAAGCAATTCACAGCTATGACAATGGTGCATTAATGTGCTGGTTTTCTTTTAGCCTCTTCAACATTGAACATTTGCCATATTTGTCATGTTTGCTAATCTAATGTGCATTACGTGGAACCTCAGAATTGCTTTAATTTTCATTTCTCTAAATGTTATTGGTCTACCCCCCTACTTTCCTCTTTTCCCTGTTTCCCCATTTCTCTATTAAAAGTTAAAAGAATTTCTGGATCATGTTGTATAAAATTAAACTGGGAAGAAATTGAATGTAATGGACCTCTGTACCAGCAGCAATACAATGACCCAGGACAATTCTGAGGGATTTATGGTAAAGATGCTACCCACATTCAGAGGAAGGACTGCAGGAGAGGAAACATATAAGAAAAACAACTGCTTGAACGCAAGGGTTGGGGTGGATGTGATTGAGGGTGTGGACTCGAAACTACCACACCAATGCAACTACCAACAATTTGGGAAATTGGTCTTGATCAAGGACACATGACAAAACTAGTGGAAATGCGCATCGGCCATGGGTGGGGGGAGTGCGGGGGTGGGGGTGGGGGTGAAGGGGATAGGAGGAGCATGAATCAGGTAACCATGTTAAAAATGTATATTAATAAATGTTAATCAAAAAACAAAAACAAAAAAAAATTAAACTGGGAAGATCTCTAGGAACTGATGCAAAAATTGAAGTGAGCAGAACTAGAACAAATATAATGACAACATCATAAAGAAAGACAACTCTGAAAGCCTATACAATTCTGTTGAAAGAATGATAATAATTTCAGAGGATTGAAGATGAAGCAGATTGATCACTTCCTGAGAGGGATGAACTTAAAATGAAGAATTAGATACATTTTTTTGGACATTCTAATACAGAATGTTTTTGTTTAATGATTATTTGCTGTGTTTTCTTTTTCTTTTAAAAATTGTTTTTTTAGAGGTAGAGTGGGAAGTAGGAAGGAGAGAAAATGAATGCCTTTTAAGAGGGAAAAATAATAAATTTAGGAAAAATAAGAATAAGTTGATTGATACATTTCTTCTGAATCCACATCAATTTTTTAAAACAATTCTCATTTTTCTTCATCAGAAATTTTTTCCCTTTCCATCTTTAAAATTTCATTCAAGTTTTTACATCTCTTCTGAGATGATTTCTTTTAGAGGATATTAATACATGGATTATTATTTATTCTTTCTATGAAAGCTTTGAAATGTGTTCTCTCAAAATCTAATTTATGTTATACTCTGCTTGTTTTTCCTTTTTATCTAATTCAAATTTTGAGAGAAAATAGTTATTTCCACCTCCATCCCCTAAGTTCTTTATCATTTTCATCCCAGCAAAAAAATCTTTCCAGTTTGTCAGAATCAAACTCAGTACAGAATATTTATTTGTTGCTGCCACTGCATTTTAAAGGATGAAATCATCATAAATTTGAGTTAAGAAATCATTACTTACTTTTGTTTTGGCATAGAGAGTTTTGTTTGATGTTTGGAGAACTGAAGCCCTCTATTACTACTCTTCTTATATCTCTGTGTTAGGTTTTTTGATCTTTATCCTTTTACTCCTTGTCTGTTTCCTCTTTCTGTTCAGGTGGCATGTAGTAGACTTAAGAGATAAAATCATATCTATTATTCTAGTCATCTTTGCTCAAATTCTAAATGGCATGCTCCCTTCCTCCAATTCCTGATTTTTTAAAATATTAGTATGACTCCTTCATATTTAGTGCTACTCTACTCCATTATCTCTTTATCTATCTTGTTTCTTTTGAATAAAATGTATTTATCCAGTCCCAAATTCCACTCCTCATTTTTATCCCTCCAAATTTAATTGACATTTCAATGGTCCAATTTGCCTCCTTTTGCCTATGTGATTGTTGCTGTCACTGTTGTTGCTTAGTGTTTTCAGTCTTGTCTGACTCTTCATGACTCCATTTGGGGTCTTCTTGGCAAAGATATTGAAATGGTTTGCCATTTTCTTCTCCCAGTTCATTTAACAGACAAGGAAACTAAATAAAGCAGGGTTAAATAACTTGCCCAGGGTCACCCAGCTAGTGTCTGAGGCTGCATTTGAATTCAGGTCTTCCTAACTCGGGGCCTGAAGCTCTATCCACCACATCACCTAGATGACCATATTTGTTTTTGCTTGTTGCCTAAACTTCATGTATTTATATGCTAACATTTGAGACCATGAATTTACTACTGGTTTCTTTCTTAGATTTTTTTATGTGAACTTCTGAGGATCAATGATTATTCTTCCTTCACTAGAGCTTTTTTTTCTATGGTATCTAACTTGATGAATCTACATAGGTAACTTTCTCCATCCCTCATTCTTTTTTCCTTTCTAGCACCTTCGATTAGATTTTCAAGACACCAGACAAATAGTCCTTTTACCAGCTCCTGTTAGGAGCACTTCCCTTCTGCCTAGGTGTTTGTTATTTTTATACTTTAAGCCATGGTCAAGAAATCCAAATCCTCTTCTTAAACATCATCCATCTTAGCTATGGGGTCACTTCCTAAATCCATTTTTTTCTCCTACCTTCATTGGTCAGCCATGAAAAACATAAAATCTGTGCCTTTATGGTCTTCAATAATTTGTCAAAGCATTAGTAATCTTTGACAGTAATTTTGAGTTTCCTTCTGGTATAATCTCTTGTGCCCAAAAGAAGTAGGTGGTAGTTATTCATTTTGAAATATCTTGAGAGGTTTCCTGATGTCTTATATACATGCCCTAGGAAGGCAATTGCCAACTCTATGGTTAAAGGGTTGACAGCTGCTTCAACAGTCCCAATCAGGAAATCTTTCTATGACCAATGCTACATGATCTCCCATTTGACAGCTTCCTGGACTCTATGTTATCACTCTTTGAAAGACAATTAGCTGCTTTTTCCTCAGACAATCTGTTCCCTCCTTTTAAAGAAGAAACTTAAATTTGCTTTTAAACTTTAATATCCAATTATCCTTTTGTTTCTCTTCCTCTTCTGTGAAATATCATTCCATTCTTCAAGTCTACCTTTTGCCTTTTTTTGTCCCATCAAAGCCTTCTGTTTTTTCCTTTTCTTTTTAAACTTAGGAATACTTTATTGCCTCTGATAATCTAGAGTGTGGAAAAATGGTCCTTGTCATCCCACCCAGGCAGTCCTCCTTTCCAGGCTGGTGGGGTAGATATTAGAGAATACCTTTTGGTTCTTTACCATTTAAAGAGAGCATCCAAGGAACTAATGCCATTGTTTCTCATCTGGTTGTTTTCTGGGACTTCTTGATCTCTAGAATCTCATCATTCTACAAAATGAGCTCAACTCCTGAAATAATTTTCTCACACCACTTATAGGACTTCATCATGCCCTCTAAGCCAGATACCCTTAACCCATATACCTTTTCAGCATCATTTTATATGTTGTCTTCCTCCATTAGATTGGGAACTCCTTGAGAACAGGGACTGGTTTAATGCCTTTCTTTGAATTCCTACTGCTTATAAACACTTATTGACTATTGAATCCAGGTTTGAAAAGTTATTTTTATCTACTCCCTCTCCTATATCTCCTACATGTTTTTAAAATCATATTGATTTCAAGTTTCAAGTGTCCCTTGTGTCTAACTCCTTTTTATTCCTCTTGTGTCTATCTTTCTGCTAAGATTATTATGGTGGCCTCATAATCTGTCTCCCTTTTTCCATTCTCTTCCTTATTTATCTGGTTAATTGTTAGCAGATTAATGAGTAATTTTGATTCTGTAATTCTCTTGCTCAACATAATTTGATACTTGTCTTATATAATGAAATTCTTAGGCTAGCCTTCAAGGTCCTCTACAATTGATTTCCAATTTAGCTTCCCAGATTTACCTTTCACCACTTAGCACAGTGATTGGCACATAGTTTAAGAAAAATCCTGGGAAGACTTATATGAACTGATACAAAATGAAGTAAGCAGAACCAGGAAAACATTGTACACAGTAATAGCAATATTGCATCAACTTTGAAAGGTTTAGCTATTCTGATCAAGACAATGACCCAAGACAGTTTCAAAGAATTCATGACGAAAAATGCTAACCAACTCCAGAGAGAGAACTGATGAACTCTTGAATGCAACTCGTAGTATAATTTTTTTGTTCTGCTTTTTTTTAGCTTTCATTTTTGCAACATGACTAACATGGAAATGTGTGTCATATGATTTTACATGTATAATGGACATCATGCTGCTTGTCTTCTCAATGGATTGGGGAGGTGCTAGAGAGAATTTGGAACTCAATTTGAAAGCATAACTCTTAAAATAAAAAAATAATATATTTGGAAGAATTTTAAATTATCATCACTTAATTTCTCCAAAACAGCTATGAGGATGGGAGGATGGTTAAGAAGAAAAAAATAAGACCAAAACATGGATGAACTGGGCTGTCAGTAAGGATAATAAACCGATCAATTTTACTGACATTTGTATGTGGCCTTTTGTCCCATTAAGTGTTCCTTTTTATAGAAGCCAGAGACTTCATTCTTTGTGGTAACAGCCTTAGCTAATGGTAAGGCAAATGGATTCTCAATGTGGAAAACTTCAGCAGCAGAGTAATACAAATAGCCCTTGTTGCCACCCCTGTCTCCCAAGAGAAATGTATGGATAGGTAATTGCTTTAAATCTATATAAATTATTTGTGTCTTTGTTTTGCTTATGACTTTTCTTACAGAAAAGAGATTTGTGGAAGAGGAGAGATGTATATGCTCTGTTTGGCTCCAGAGGGGAGAGCCAGAACTAGGGGATGAATTTTAGCTCTTGTAAGAAAGAACTTCCTAATAATTAGAACTACCTAGTGATGTGAATGGTAACTCCTGTCATTGTAGGTCTTCAAGTAGAGATTGGATTATTTATCAGAGATGCCTTTGAGGGATTCATCCTTCAGGAAGAGGATCAGACTAGATAGTACTATATAGTCTATACAGGTACACTTCCTCCTTACTGGAAGAATTTATTTTAGAACTAGATCAGAAAGTTGAGGAGAGGTTCCAGAGCATCAATCTTTAGGCCTTGTCGCTCTTACAATTTTGTAGAAAGGAGCAAATATGGTTCATAATACTTGGTATGTCTCCTTCTGGCTCTGTGCCTTGGTATTACCTAGGTCTTTCCTCTTCAGTGAATGTCTTTCTTCCTATTCCTTATCCAATGCCTTCCTCTCATTCAAGGCCTAACCAAGGCTTCTAGGAAGCCTTCTAACCCATTCTTTTCTCTTTCTACTATGATCTTCTATGGTATTTCTAGTCTGCATTACAAAACCTATAGTCCAATTCAATGAATATCTGTTAAAAACATCTATGATGTGCTAGGCTCTGTACATTTTTCTGGAAATACAGAGATGAAATAAAACACAGTCCCTGTCTTGAGCAAGCTTCCAGTCTGAGAGAATGGATAAGATATGTACAAAGAAGAATCGGATTGAGAGTTTGGGGAGTAGCTTTGGTACACTTTGGGAGTGATCTGAAAGGGAAATGAGAATAGAGACTATGGACATGGTAAGGTTCTGAATTTATCCCTACATACTGGAGGGAATGGAGAATCTCCATGATGAGACTTACTTACTTACTTACTTTCCTTTCTGTCCCAAACTCATGATATGAAGGTTAGAGACACACTACTGAAGTCCTTGAAAGAAAACTGGGATCAAGAGTTTATATTTTGGTTAAGAGGCAGTAGGGAGCCATTGAAGTTGTTTTTTTTCTTCTGAGTTATACATGTGTTATCATGAGAAAAATATTTCCATATTGTTCATTTTTGTAAGTGAATAATCATATAAAACCAAAACCCTGAAACAAAACCCCAAGTAAACAAGTGAAAAATTGTATGCTTTCACCACTAAAGGGGAGGAGTTGACTCAATAGGAGTGAAAAGAGAGGAAGATTACTCAGGCAGTGGTGGAAAGAATGAATTAGAGAGGAGATTCTATATAGCCTAGCATTATTCTTAACTGGATTCTTACAGATTGTAATGCCTGGGAGGGCAGGGCTTGTGTCTTATGCTTCTTCCATAAATCCTGTAGCATCTAGATCAGCTTTGGGCACATAGAAGGCAATGAATAAATTATTAGTTGCTATGTAAATTCTAATGTTTGGGGGCAGCTGGGTAGCTCAGTGGAGTGAGAGTCAGGCCTAGAGACAGGAGGTCCTAGGTTCAAACCCGGCCTCAGCCACTTCCCAGCTGTGTGACCCTGGGCAAGTCGTTTGACCCCCATTTCCCACCCTTACCAATCTTCCACCTATGAGACAATACACCGAAGTACAAGGGTTAAAAAAAAATTCTAATTTGCTATATTTTGAGCACCATGCTTTGTACTAAAGGGAATAGAATAATGAATATGACCTCCATGTTCAAAAAGTTTATAGTCTCATAGGAAAAGATAAAATATGTATTTTTATAATAATTATGTAAATTGTAATATTGTGAGTGTCTGGGAAATGTAGGAAGCACTATCAGACTTAGAAGTCAGAAAAATCACTTTCAGTTTTGGGGAGGTGAGACTCAGAAATGGCTTCTGTTAAGGGGTGGTATGTGAGCAGATCTTGGATACATGGGAGTCCATATTAGCAAAGAGGACACAACTGAGTTAGGGAAATTTTGAGATTGCTTGAAAGGAAGGAATTATAGACAAAGTAGATAGGAACCTGACTGTGTAGGATTGTCTTTGGTTTTGGAACATGCTTGAGTCCTTTCTAATGTTCAATTTAGTCAATAGGCTATATCTTGTCTACTTTATTTTGCTTCTGTATCTTCCCTTCCAAGGAGAATGATCTTTGAACTAAAAATACAGAATAGTCAATATGGTTGGCATCCAAAATAAGTAAGATGATAGAAAAAGTTCTTTCTAATGTCAATTTAGTCAATAGACTATATCCTGTCCAAGAATATGTTGTAGCTTGAAGGGGCTTAAGAGATCATCTGCTCTAAGTCTTTCCTTTTATTATTTTTATTTTATTTTAAATTTTATTTAATTAGTTAATTTAGAATATTTTTCTATGGTTACATGATTCATGTTCTTTCTCTCCCCTCCTCCCACTCCTCTCCTGTAGCCAGGAGTGTGCAATTCCACTGGGGTTTACATGTGTCATTGATCAAGACCTATTTGTATATTATTGATATTTGCATTAGGCTAATCTTTTAAGAGTCTACATTGGGGGCAGCTGGGTAGCTCAGTGGATTAAGAGTCAGGCCTAGAGATGGGAGGTCCTAGGTTCAAAGCCAGCCCCAGACACTTCCCAGCTGTGTGACTCTGGGCAAGTCACTTGACCCCCATTTCCCACCCTTACCACTCTTCCACCTAGGAGCCAATACACAGAAGTTAACGGTTAAAAAAAAAAAAAGAGTCTACATCCCCAATCATATCCTCATGGACCCATGTGATCAAGCAGTTGTTTTTCTCCTGTGTTTCTCCTCCCACAGTTCTTTCTCTGGTTGTGGATAGCATTCTTTCTCATAAATCCCTCAGAATTGTCCTGGATCATTGCATTGTTGCTAGTAGAGAAGTCTGTTATGTTCGATTGTGCCATAGTGTATCAGTCTCTGTGTACAATGTTCTCCTGGATCTGCTCCTTTCACTCTGCATCAATTCCTGGAGGTCTTTCCAGTTCACATGGAATTCCTCCAGTTTATTATTCCTTTGAGCACAAAAGTATTACATCACCAACAGATACCACAACTTGTTCAGCCATTCCCCAATTGAAGGGCATACCCTCATTTTCCAATTTTTTGCCACCACAAAGAGCGCAAAAGCCTTTCCTTTTAAAGGTGAGTAGACAAAGACTCAAATGTGTGTGTCTGTGTATGTGTGTGTTTATATGTATGTATATGTGTCTGTTTTAGAGGGAAGGTAGTTGACTGTATAACAGTTTGGCCTGCTCTGCCCCATATCAACATATCTAAATAATTTAATTTTAGAGAACAGAAGTTCTTGGGGAGCTTTTCCCCTTCTATGTGGTAAATAGCAGTGGGTGGCTAGTAGATCTTAGTTGAATTATTCTGGGGGTCCTGGTGTCTGATAGAATTTTACTCCCGAGAAGCAGAAGAGAAGATGGCTTATGTGGCACTTCAGTCCACAGTCTGTGCCAACAGAACAGGTGCTGAGCACAGCAAACTGCTATTAGTGATTGAATAGACATCTTGGCATGTTCCTTTATTTCTGCTAATTGTAAACCTTATAGTTAGGATCAAATTCATTTTCAGATTTCCCTTCACTACAAGTTTTACATATAACACACACATGCATGCACACACCTGTGTAGGACACACTCACTCTGGATTCTAAGTTTTGCAGTGAGTCTGATTTGCCCCTCCAAGTATACACCTTTACTAACCTTCTTCATTTGGCAATTCTAATATTTAACTACCCAGTTTAAAGTAGTAGAAAAAGCACTGGATTTGGAATCTGAATACGTGGTTTTGAATTCTGCCTTTGCTACCTACTATCTGTGGGATGATATGATGATGGACAAGTAAAGCACAAGTAAGACTTCAGTTTTCTTATTTGTGAAATTAGGGGAATAGACTTCTAGATCTCAATTCTGCACACTGGTTTGCTATATGACTTTTGATTCTATTTCCTGGAAACATCGACTCATTTTTTCCCCATCCTTGAACCCCATCCCTTTTTTAATCAATAGCAGCCACCTCTTATCGATGGGTTCTGGCTTGGGCCCTTGCCTGTCCTATGCTGGTTCATTCCCTCATGCTTAAGAGAAGAGAGGGAGCTCGGTAGCTACAGCCTGGATTAGCGAGGCCATCTCTTCGTTGTTCCCCCTCAATCCTTGTACTTTTGCTGCCTATCTTTCTTACCCACCACGTAGGTGGCAATTTATTCATAATAGACACATTTTTATTATAATAACAGAACCACTTTCTGCAGAAGAGAACCTGGCAATTTTGTTAATGAATATCATATGTGTGAGTGTGGGGTGAATGGGAACTTCTGGGTCTGGTTTGGCCCTGGTTCAAAGCCTTCCGGGAAAACAGAATCTTGCGTGGCCATACCCTCAAGTTCCCATTTACCTCTCTGTCAGGTCCATCTGTTTTGTATTAGAGACAGAAAGGCAACACACTCTTTGTGCACATTAATAAATATAAAATGTTCTATAAAATAGTTATTAAGTGCCATTCGACAACACTTGCATTTTCATTTAGAAACACATTTACATAAATTCACTCATTATCCCTTGATGGGTCTAGTCACCAGGGCATGGTTTCTCTGGAGGCTGACCAGGCCATCTTTGACTCTATGACCTTTGGCAGCCACAGTGCCCTTCTTCATCGTCTCTCATGGAATTCTGCCTCACGGGAAGATGTCAACCAGAGAGAAGTCAGAGGAAGAAAGAAAAGCTGAATTTTGAATCCTGAGCTCACTTTTACTCCTCATTCCACAACTATAGCCAGTAGAAGACCTGAGCGAATACCTGCAGAGTACTGACACATGCTCTGATGTCTTCAGGATACTCTATCAGCTGTCATCATAGCTCTCTTGGAAGCAGGTCCTATAGCTCTTTCCACGTGGGAAAAAGCACGAGTGGCATTCTATAAATGGTCTCCCGTAACACCAACTCCTTCCATTGTTCTTCATGGGGCATCACTTAAAGCTCCATATCCTGAATGCTGTCTAGTTTATTAGAGTCCTTCTTAAAAATGTTCAGAATTGAATATAATCAGTCAATGAACATTAATGAATGTCTCGACACTGTCAGGCCCTAGAGATGTAAAAATAAAATGGCGGCCCCTGACTTAAAGGGGATGATCAAGGCAGAGAACAGTGAGACCTTCCCCGCTCTGTTCTTCACATTGTGCTTTCCTTAATGTAGGCGAATGACATTTAGATTTTTGGATGTCACATCAAACTGTTGACTCCTATTGAAGTGGTGTTCAAATTTAATACTGAGATGGATGAACCAAATCCACCCCTCCACTCTCAGCTTTTTTCTAGATAAACTGCTGTCCAGCCACACCTCCTCCAATTCAGTAGCTGTGTAATTGAACTCAATGGTAAGGTTATGTATTTATCCTTAGGAAATTTTATCCTATTGAATTCAGCCCAATGTTCTATTCTACTGAAATTTTCTGACTCTAAGCAGAGTGATGTAGATTTACAGGAACCTTGTCAACTATCTCAGTTTTTTTTAAAACCCTTACTTTCCATCTTGGAATTAATACTATGTATTGGTTTTGAGGCAGAAGAGTGGTAAGGGCTAGGCAATGGGGGTTAAATGACTTGCTCAGGGTCACACAGCTAGGAGGTGTCTGAGACCAGATTTGAACCCAGGACCTTCCATCTCTAGGCCTGGCTCTCAATCCACTGAGCCACCCAACTGCCGAACCCAAGCACCTTAGTTTTTGAAAAAGAGTGACTAGAAGATAAAAGCAAAGGAAGGCAATGAAGGATAAATATAAGAGCATGGCATGGTCCTACAATAGTATTGTTAGGTGTTAAAACCCAGAATGAGCTAAGGTTGATTAGGAAAGCCAGGAATGACCTCAAAAAGAGAGTTGATTTTTTTTTCTTTAAGCAATTTAGCTATATTGATGAAAAGATCAGGATCATGGAAAGAATAAGACTGCTACTCAGGGTAATTGGATGATAATAATCAATAATAAAAAAAGTAGAGTTCCCCACCTTATTTTGCCTCTGTGTCTTCTTCCAATGTGAATGATCTTCAAACCTGAAAATACAGAAGGGGTGGCACCTAAGATAAGTAAGAAGAGAGTCAAAGAACTGCTCTTGATGAAAGCCAAGTTACCTGGCTCAGATATGCTAGAGCCTCAGTAAAGTTGGGCCAAGTTAAGTCAACTCAATAAACATTTATTAATTGGACATTGAGATAAATGCTAGGGATAAAAAAAGGTAAAAACCAATCATTGTTCTCATCACACATAGCACGAGCTTAATGAATGTTTCTTATTTGAATGCTGGGTCACCATCATTGATCTTTGAAAGATTATGAAGAACAGGAGAGGTACCATAGGATTGAAGGTCAACTATTTTCATGATTTGAAAGAAAAAAGGATGAAAATAGAAACTAAAGGCCAATGACCGTGGCTTCAATTTCTGGAAAGGACTAGAACAGATCATTTTCTTTGAATGCTTATCCCCAAGAACCGGTATGGTTGTATTAAGAAAACGTCATGCCAAACTAATGTCATTTCATTTTATTAAGTCAGAATCTGACTCTCTCTACTCCTTAGCTCCACCTTCCACAACTTCTACCTATAGTTAAGAATTTTTCCCTTTGGAGCAGCACATAAGAAATCTCCTTCTCTCTCATATGATAACTCCTCAAATACTTGGAAACAGTGATCCCCATGCCTTTTCCATCTTCCTCTAGACACACTCTTCAGGAAGAGCTTTGAATAGATGACCTCTAAGGTCCCTTCCATCTCTAAGACTTTATGACAAAGCTCCACATGTGGCCTGACCAGAAAAAAGAATATTAGGATTATTACCTCCGTTGTAGTCTAAAAGCTCATTACCTTTTCTTTCTAGCAGCTGCATTACATTGCTGCCTCTTAGTACAGTTAAAAATAATTCTTCTATGTCATTAAGGTACCTTTGCAAAAACAGAGTTGAGAACATAAGTATTTAATACTTTCAATTGATTAATTCATTTATTCAACTCATGATGATTCAATTCTACATGATAATTTATTAAATACCTACTCTATGCAAGGCTTTCTACTAAATATGAGAAGGAAAAACAGTGAATAAAATATAGTCCTTGCCCTTAAATAACCTTTAATTCAAAATGGGAGATAGGATAAAGACACAGCATGTGGAAAAAGTAGAAGTAAGAAGGAGAAAGACTCTTCAGGCACAGAGGACCCCAAAGATTCTATGCATTTTTGATTCTTCCAGAGAGAGATGATGGATAATGATAATGGACAGAGAGCCAGTTTTGGACTCAAGATGATTTGTCTAAGTCTTACCTCTGACATATATTGTCTCTGTTATCCTAGGTAAGTCTCTTAACCTCTGTGAGCCTCAAGTAACATTCTATATTTGTAAAAAGTACTTAGGGGGCAGCTGGGTAGCTCAGTGGATTGAGAGCCAGGCCTAGAGACGGGAGGTCCTAGGTTCAAATCTGGTCTCTGACACTTCCCAGCTGTGTGACCCTGGGCAAGTCACTTGACCCCCATTGCCTACCCTTACCACTCTTCTGCCTTGGAGCCCATACACACTATTGACTCCAAGACGGAAGGTAAGGGTTTAAAAAAAAAAAGTACTTAGCACAGTGCCTGGCACATAGTAAGTACTAAATATATGCTTCTTTTCCCCTTTTCTTCTCCTAAGGTGTAGAATTACACATAAATTCTATATTTGCTTCAATGGGAGGAATTTTTACACAAGGAGTTTCCTACACCAGTGAAATCATAGATACTAATTCCAAATATATTTGCATTTACTTATTTCTGTTCATATTACATCTTATTATATATATTATATAATCCATATTATATACAATGAAATTTCCTTGAGGATAGAGATTGTTTTCTCATAGAATCACAGGTCTAAAGCTAGATGGGATTTCAGAAGTCATCTAGTCCAGACCCCTCATTACAGAGAGCAGAAAACAGAGAACCTATTACTTTAAATGACTTGTTCAAGGTCATGTGGATAATAAATATTAGAAGTGAGATTTGAATCCAGAGTCGCAATGCTCTGTCCATTGTACCATGCTTAAATCTTTAGGGCCTAGCACATAGCAGGTGCTTAATAAATGCTAATAAAATTGAAGAATTTAAGGAATGGTAAACTCTGGCAATGGTTATTAGCAGGCATCAATTTAATAATTTCCATTTTCTTTCTGGGAGGAAGGAGGTTAAAGGGAGTAAAGGTGAAAAAATAATAATATAATAATAATTAACATTTATATAGCATTCTCTGCATGCCAGTACTGCATTCAGTACTTTATTATAATTATTATCTCATTTTATCCTCACTTCAACTCTAGGAAGTAGGTGCCATTATTATTATCATTTTATAAATGAGGAAATTGAGGCAAACAAATGTTAAATGACTTGTCCAGGGTCATATAGTTAATAAATGACTAAAGGGGAATTTGAACTCAGATTTTTTGATTCTAGATCAAGTCCTGAATCTACTGTGGCACATTTCTCCCTCCTGTAGGTAGGGAATGGGATTTCCTACCATTTTATGCATTTCATTTGTGCTTATCAGAATCCATTTTGTCAATTTTAATTGTCTTTATATATATTTGTCTCTTATAGGACATCATTTGCCTTTTGAGGACAGGTCTGATCTACTCTAGACCTACAGACTAAATGTAAAATATTTGAGTTATCATTATTTCATTTAAGAAGCAGCTCATTATGATGGAAAGAATAAAGGACTGATAAAATGGTAAATGGTTTAGACAAAAAAGATGATTTCATAAGTAATTTAGGGAAGTATGAAAAAACTATGTTAGATTTATGGATAAAGAAAAAGTTTATAACCAAACCAGACATAGAAAGGATAGTGGGAAGTAAAAAAGATAATTTTGGTTACTTGAAGTTAAAAAGCTTTTGCCCAAACAAAATTAATACAACCAAAATTAGAAGGAAAACAGGAAATTGGGGAAAATTTATAATAATTTCTCTGAGAATGGCCTCATTTCTCAACTATATAAGAATTGAGCCAAATTTATAAAAATAGGAGCCATTCCCCAATTGATAAAGTTCCCCAAAAGATATGAACAGGGGGGCAACTGGTAGCTCAGTGGATTGAGAGTCAGGCCTAGAAACAGGAGGTCCTAGGTTCAAATCTGGCCTCAGACACTTCCCAGCTGTGTGACCCTGGGCAAGTCACTTGACCCCCATTGCCTACCCTTACCACTCTTCTGCCTAGGAGTCAATACACAGAAATTAAGGGTTTAAAATGAAAAAAAAATAATAAAAAGATATGAACAGGCCATTTTCAGAAGAAGAAATCAAAGCTATCAAATTTATATGAAAAAATGCTCTAAATTACTACTGATTAGAGAAATGCAAATTAAAACAACTCTGAGATACCACCTCATACTTAATCAGATTGGCTAACATGACAGAAAGGGAAAATGACAAATGCTGGAGGGGATGTAAGAAAAATTGGGCCACTAATTGGCTGATAAAATTGTGAACTAGTCCAATCAGTCTGGAGAAGCATTTGGAATTTTACCCAAAAGGCTATAAAACTGGGTATACATTTTGACCCATCAATACCACTATTAGGTCTGTATCTGAAAGACATAAAGGGAAAATTTTATTTTCCCTTTTTTATATGTATGTATGTATGTATAAATACATACATACATACATACATACATATATATATATATTAGCTCTTTTTTTGTAGTGGAAAATATTGTAAATTGAGGGGATGCCCATCAATTGGGGAATGGCTGAACAAAGTTGTAGTATATGATTTTGATGAAATATTAATTAATAGTTTCAGATAGGATAGTTTTTAAAAAACTTATATGAACTGATACAAAATGAATTGAGTAGAACCAGAACATCATATATAGCAAAAGCAATATTATAAGGATGACCAACTGTGAAAGACTTAACTAGATGGTGATCCAAGACATTCCAAAGGACCTGGATGAAAAATAATATCTAACCCCAGAGAAAGAACTGATGAACTCAATGCCGATTGAAGCATACTTTTACATTTTTTTTCTCTGTTTTCACATATACAATCAGTATCATATTGCTTGTTTTCTCAGTGGGTAGAGAAGGGGTGGGAAGAGGGGAAAGTATTTGAAACTAAAAATTAAAAAAAAAAAGAATGTTAAAAAATTTTACATGTAATTGGGAAACCTTTAAGAGAATAAATTTTAAAAAATTAGAAAAAGGAAAGAGTGCAGGATGTAGTTAGAAGATTTTGGGTTTGAATACTAGCACCAATACTGAGGCTCTTTTTTGAAATCTATAAAATAGGAGTAATGATACCCCATAGAGCTGTTATGAGGGCCTTTGTAAACTGTAAAAGACTATAGAAATGAAAACATTTTTCATGGGAATTTGCATTTTTGATCCTCACTTATGTTTGTGAGATAAACTCTTTCCCCCTGATGAATGAAGAGGAGAAGAAATTTAGAAGGTACACGTAGACTATTCCAGCCCTGTATGAAGTCCTGCTTCAGGTTGCCATCTATTTTGTCTATGTTCTAAAGACCAGCTTTAATTGACTAAAATGGACTTGGAATAAGCCGAGTTGCCAAGCCGCCAGTGCTAAATGGACCAGGAATGTTTTTCTTGAAACTGTACGCTTTTCAATGTTACAGTTGAACTGACTTCCTTAAAAAACAAAACCAAGCTCAGCGCACGTTTGCAGCTGATCTGAAGGCATTAAATGACTCTCCCAATGTTCTGGCTTCTTTTCCTGAGCTCTCCTGGGTGAGGGTCAGCCAAGCCCTCAGCACAGCAGAAAAGGAGGGAAGTGGGGGCTGCTGTCCAGGTAGGGAGGTTGTCCGGCAGTACAGGCTGGCTGAGATTAACCATCGCCTGAGGAAGGCAATTACATATTGTAAAGTCAAGATTTGCCAGTCTCGACTGCTCCCCGCAGGCTATGTCAAAACACGTTATCCATATCCTGCTTCTTCTCAGGTTTTAAAAACATACACTGAACTTATGTTTAAAATACCAAGAAGGGGTGTAATGCGCTTACCAAATCCCATCCAATTTACTTGAATATTAACTCTGCCCTCTTTAGAAATTTGTAAGGAGCATCTCTTCATTTAGGGATCGTGAAGTGCACGAACTTCTTAGTCTCCATTCCAGGTCAGAAGTTCCTAGGAGTTGGCATTCTCTTGAGAATTTAAAAAGACCTTATTCTTCTTATACATTGTACAGTATACTACAGTACAAACACCTACTAGTCTATAGACCATTATTAATATCCTACTGCACGCTCAGCCTTATAGTAGACTTGAGAGAGTTGTAGAGTTTATTAAAAAAAAGTAAATTCTGTCATTGGGATACAGCACCAATGTAGTGAACTGTAATATTTATTCATCCAAATATATTTATTTCTTAAGTTCCTCCTATGTGCCAACACTGCGTAAGTGCTTGGGAAAGCAAGACAAAAGGCAGATGAGACATTCTGAAAAGGGGCTGGCAAGCCATCACACCGGAGATGGTAGTCCTCACTGAATATCCCCAAACCTTTTCAGCAAATAGGCTAAACCAGGCTGAAGCCTCAAACTTCTCGGGGATTTAAAGGGGGCATCTATCCCAAGCATGTGAAGATGGTGCATTGGGTGGGGGAGAACAATTTTTTCCAACAGCTATTAAGAAACCTGAAGCGGGTGCCGAGAGTTTGGTAAAACATTGAGGACACCAAGGTCATCCACTACATCCTGGGCCATTGCTGGTCATCTTGACTAGACCTGCCACTGAACTTCGATGACTCTAGAAGAGAGAGTGAAGCTGATGACTTTGTACAATTCTGTCTTGCTTAAATTCAATTTATGCATAAATCAAGATATCTTATGAAAATCACTGGTTTTCTTTAGAAATGAAGGATGATGAACAACTAGGACAAAAGCAAATTATGGGAGAAAATAGATAAATTTGCAGATAAATAAGCACAAAATTTATACATGGTAAATATAAATTAATTGGTGGGGGGGTGGCATTAGATATTTTGGGGCTTCCTATAGGAGCTGGTCCCTGAGTCCAAACTTTAAGGATGGGAGAGATTCTATAGTGAGGAAGAAGTGTCCATTTGAGGTAATGGGCACAGCTTTTGCAAAAGTACAAAGATAGTACATGAAATATTATACACAAAGAAGAGTAAGAAGGTCAACTTGACTGGAAAGTAGAGAACTTGAAGGAGAGAATTAGGTAATACACCTGGAAAGTTAGTTAGGAGTAAAATCATGAAGGACTTTAAAGCTAACCAGATGAGTTTGGGTAATATGGAGCAATGGACTCCTTGAACAGAGGAGTGATGTGATCAGAATTGTGCTCTAAGAATATCAACTTGGTAGCTGTAAAGAGACTGAATTGGTGAAGGGAGAGTAATTATGAGACTATCACAATAATCTAGATAAGAGATGATAAGGGCTTGAAATTTAACAGATGTCCTAGAGGTAACCTCTACAAGAATAATAAAATTGTCCATAAGGGATAAGGGAGAATGAAGTCAAAGATGAAGGTGATTCCTAGGACACAGACCCGGGCACTTGTAAGGATAATATTGCCTTCCACAGCAGAAGGGAATTTCAGAAATGTCATAGGTTTGGGCATGAAGAGGTCTGCGTTGAATATTCTGAGCTTGAGCTATCCTCATGGTCATATAGCATAATGAAAGGACTTAGAGTCAAGAAGATCCAAGTTCTAATCTCATCTCAGGTATTTAGTAGCTGTGATTCACCGGGTATCACTTTCACCTTTTGGTTTTTCATCTGTGAAAAAGTAGGAAAACATTAGTGCCTGTTTTGTTAGCTTGTTATGAGAATCAAATGAAATACATAAAAGATTGCAAACCTGAAAGAAATGTATGCCATTATTATTGGGCATTCAACTGGAAACTTAAGTGATGTGAGACTAGAACTCAGGAGAGAGATTAGGACTAAATACATGGAACTAGGAGCCACCTGAATAGAGATGAGATTTGAATGAATAAAATCTGATGAAATTATCTATTATCTATTTAATTATTATAATACATGTGTTGATTAGAAACAGTGGTATACTGGTAAATGTTTAACAATAGGTTCTCTGGGAGTATATATATATACTTATATATATATATATATTCCCAGTTTAAAATTATCAACATTTTTATGGAATGAATACTTTTTCAATCACTTTCTTAAGTCCAATTAATCAACAAAATAATAAATCAAATTCTCATTCATTTATTAATTAGCATTTGCTGATTTCTGAGGTATAAATATTCACACTGAAAATTTAACAATCCGCTTTTCTGAACCAGTTCAAGCTGGCTCCAGCCCATTCCTGACTAGAGTTATAAAATAAAATACTCCGTTAGTTTTGGGGTATAAGGAGAAGATTCCTGGGAAAGTGGCATTGGAGTTAGGCTTTAAAAGATGAACATAAAGATTGGCCCACTAGTTGTGTGAATTCAGGCCTATCACTTTACCTGTTTGGGCTTCATTTTCTTCCTCAGGAAAATGAAAGTGTTATGCTATATGACCTCCAAGCTTTCTTTCATCCCTAACTTTCTATGGTTATAGAGCACTTGCTCTCTCTATTCTATATTCATATGCATAGTAATATTAAAATATCTATATATGCTACATAGCTATAATGCATCTATATAGCCTATAGTTACATAGCAGTTGTTCAGGACCATATTCCAGCCCAATCAGGATTCTAACTACCATGCACAGTGGAAGGATCTCTCGTCCAAGAGGAATGTGAGCCACCATCCTAACTGTCACAGGGTCCACCTTCCTGAAGTCCCTTCGCCCCCATCTCATAGGGCTATTGTGAAGGAAGTGCTTTGTTAACTCTCAAAAGCTGTTTAGTTGGTTTTATTAGAATATTCTCTTCTATAAAGGGGGAACAGTAAGAGTTGTTTTTACCTGTTTCATGGGGTTCTTGTGAGGATCAAATGATATGTAAAAGGGTATATATAGCAAAAGGTTTTTTGTAAACTATAACGTGCTGTGGAAGAGTTAGCCCTAACAATGTTGGCAATTTTGTGAATATAAATGAGAGGACTGAATAGAGGGTATATTTGAATATTTGCACCTAGAAAGTATGTGTATGTAATATATGCATATGTTCGTGCATATGTATAACTGAAGTTTGTATTAAAATCACACGAGGAGCATAAGCCAGATGACCCCTTGATCTGGTCATTGGAGAAGGGCTTCATGCTTCCGTGAGAGACCATGGACTATGTGACCTCTGAGGTTTATTCCAGTGATGAAAGTCTATGATTAAGTTTCCACTTGTGGGATTTCCACATTATACAAAGCTGACCCCAAGGAACAGGAGCCCTTTATCTTCATGCTGATAAGATTCCCTGTGGGGACACCTTAGCTGGACAATATCCAACACCTCAGCCTCCATTAAAATTAAATTTCAAAACCAAACTCATTTTGTGCAATTTTTGTCCATATTCTTCCACAAATCTCCAAGAAGGATGTACCCAACATGAGGGAAGCCTTCCTTGGTTCTCTTGATACTTTGGGCAAACCTTTCTCTTATTCTTTCTCCATGACTAACCCCTCTTCTTTCTGGTCATAAGTGCTTTTAATGGTATCTTTGATGTCTTTTTGCATACATAAGTCGACATTGCTAACAGATTGCAGCCTCCTTAATCTCACCATGGATCTTTACATGGCCCTGAAATTCTGAGTCTTCTAACATGGTAGTGTACCTGATTCTCATCACATAGAACCAAGGATGGCCTATTGGCATAAAAAGATGGCTTTTGAGTAAAGGAGAATTTGGGGTCATTGAAAGTGCCATGAATTTTCCCACACATGGGCCAGCCCCATCTCCTCACGCTATTTAATTTTAAACCCAGAATGTTGCCCATCTCCAGTGCCTGTCCAAAAGATACGTAAGAATAAACAAACTCAATGAGCTTCCCGTCCAACTATCTGTTATAATCTGGCTGAGGTTTATTCTTTATAATGTGGAATACAAATACCTAATAATACAAAGTAGTACATGCTGTTTTGCATTGTGCACATCCTTCTGCTCTATTTTTTTCCAGAGAAGGTGATGGGTTGGGGAAAACTCTTTTGAAAAGTTAATTCACAAAAGGATGTAATTTCAGGCATAGATGCAAAATTAGTAGAGAAGAGATTTTGTTCCCAGGAGATTTTCCCCTTGACTTTTACATTCCACTGAGAAAGATGACTGCCAAAGCTATCTATGCAACTGCACATTATTCATAACCTCATGGTGATCAAAGGGGGTCTTAGTGATCATCTGGTCTCATTACTCTCTTTTGCAGATGAGGTCCAGAGAGGGAAAGTCACCTGCTGAAAGCCACCGTCACCTTTTCTGCTGAGTTCAGAGTAATCACAAGAGTTCTGCCCTGTAAATTGGGGGACCTGGGTTTGAATCCTAGCTATTCCCCTTAAGTTCTTTTGTGACCTTGGGTGAAACATTTAGTCTAACTGGGCTTTAGTTCCTTCTTCTGTAAATTTAGGATAATAATGTATGATTCACATAACTATACGAGATTATGATTGAGATCATGGATATGAAAAGAATGAGAAAATAATAACACATTTATAAGGGGTCTTAATAGATTGCAAAGTACTTTCCTCATAGCTCCCGTGTGAGATAGGTAGTCTTGGTATTCCTGTCCCATTTTTTGAGTATTTAAAACAATTTTTAAAAAAGAGTAAATTGCTTCTAAACTCCTGCAATCCGGCATGACGTTAGTTCAGAAGTGAGCTGGCTCCGTTACTTCCAACTCTTCCTGGTGTCCCAGCTGAGAGTGGAGAGAGGTTACAGACCGTTCTCGAGTGTGTACAATGCGTGCTCTGTTTCTGCCGGCTGGACAAGGCTTGAGTAAAAGAGAGGGTCTGCTTTTTCTTTGCAAGGACTTGGGCCTTCAAGGCTTTGGCCCGAGTGCCAACAATAACTCATCAGGAACTCTTTACAACTAAGCAATACAAAACCTGTTAGGCTACAGATCAGCTGCAAGACAGCACTTGAGGAGGAAATAGGGAAAGCACTGGTTGACCTCAAGATGATTAATGATTTTTAACACTATGAACTCTTCTGCCTTCCATGTGGATTTGGAACATTCACTCATTCAGGTTTGTTTTAAAGAGGAGGAGGGGGAGAGAGGAGGATTTTTATGGTAAGAGATGGTTTGATGGTAAACTGCTTGTACAATCAGTCTCATGGTGTTAAAAATGCATTCACGAGATTCCCTGTGCACCGAGTTCCAAATTTGTGATCTCGTCAGTTCTTTACTACTGAATTTAGAGTCAAGCTTTTTTGGCTTGAGTTTGAGCTTGCTGCTTATTCCTGCAACCTGGGACAAATCATTTAACCTCTCAGTGAAGCAGTTTGCCCGTCTAAAAAGTGGGGACAATAATCTTGGCCCTGTGAAAATAAAATGAGATAATATAAAGTGCTACGTAAATTTAATCTGTGGTTATTGCTGCTGGCTTTATGAATGACTTCATGTTTGGGTCAACCTAGTATTATTACTAAAAGTTTATTTGCTAAAGACGATGGTTTAAAATATGAGCTTGAAGGGTTGTAGTTGAATTTTGCAGGGGAGAGTCATTGTTAGTGTATGCCAGGTGAGTGGGATGGATGGATCTCTGAATGTTGTGCTTTGCTAGAGTTTGGGGGGAGCATTGGATGTTCTGTGGATCAGCTGATGGAGGACACTGATATTAGAAAAACTTGGAGACTAACATGGTTCTTAGTTTTCTTATTTCCAAAAGGAAAAGATTAGATTAAATCATGGTGATGAGAGGAAGATCAGTGATGGCTTATAGAAGAGAACTGATGACCAGAGAGGATAGAAGACTCATCCTAGGTCCTTCAGCTGGTAGAACTGGGCTTTCCAAGGACTCTTCCAGTTTGAATAATCTAATTGTATACAAGCTACCTACAACCTCACCTCTCTTCTGAGGAGAATGTGGGGAAAGGCTGATCCTGATGCTTTCTTTTCATTTTTTAAGTCTAAACTTTAATTGAATTTTACCTGCAAAATCATTCAGAATGGAGTCAGGCCACTGTGTGACTTTTCCTGGGGCTCTGACAGAAGGAATAGGATCTTGTTTGTTAACTTTTTCTATCAGGCAGATGGATAATCTGCTACCCTTCCTCTTCCTCTTCTCTACAATGAAGATCTGGATTAGTTGTTTTCCCCAGGTTTTGACATTTTGTGTTCCAATGCCCTTTCCAGCTCTAAAGGAAGAAATGGAGAAAAAGCATTATTAAAGCAATTACTTTGTGCAAAGCACTTGTGCATACTCTGACAATCTATGTTCTATTTTCTAAGGATGCTTTCTTCTCTAACCTGCCATTATTCCTTTAGTTGACTTAGATCCCTTTGGTTTTTAAGCAACTTAGCATGACCTCAGTGATAAAAAAGATATGAATAAATATTATTTATGGAGGAATTTCAGGTTTACAAAGATGCCATCAACAATTATCTCATTTGATTTTCAAAAGAGCCTTTGGAAGATGCTGAAGAAATTATTATCTCCGCTTTTGAGTGCTAAAATGACTTCCCTGTGGCAGCATTTGAACTCAGATCTTGAATTCTTTCCAGTTAATTATGTTGCCTTTAAAAATAAAGCTTTACAAATGTAATTTCCCCATAATTGTGCATCTCTTATTTAGGATAAAGGCATATATAGGTTATAAATCAAGATGAGTGCATCCCTTAGTTTATGTGTCTCATGAGGTGGGGATCAGAACTGAGTCTATTTAACTTCCCCAAAACAAACAAACCAAAAAACCCAAAGTGGAAATGACTGATGAATTTGCTGCTCTTAACTGTGGCTTTATATATTAGCAAAGCACTGAGCAAATGTGTGACCTCCTTTGGTTAAAACTTGTGAATTGTATCTGGTGATAGTTGGATTAATGCCAGGAAAGAGAGGTCCAAGGATGAACTGGAGGGTTGAAGGGTGGATATTGATTTGAATTAGATACCAATTAGGGACAATTAACCAGAATTAGTTCATCTGAAACCAGTCCTGGAAAGCTTAGGAAGGGCAGACATCCTCCAACATTTTTGGTATACTCCTCGGTCTGCATGGATGGCACATTGGAGAGGGGGACAGTGCAGGAGAAAGGAAGGATCAGAATTTTCACCCTGAGAAAGGTTCCCCAACCCTTTCTGTTCTCCTTGGGCCTTGGTTTTTAACTTTTTATATAATGATTCTGAAACAAGTTAAACTAATTTAAATCACTAAATTTTTTTTGTCTTTATGTCAGGGTGAAAACATTTTTAGTTTCAAATGAAGACTCGTTGATTCTTTTAACTGAATTCTTTATGTCTGTGAATGAGGTACATAGGGGGAGGACTGTGAGAATCAACTGATCTATAATCATAACACTTTGTGGCTTGAAGGGACTTCGGGGATCATCTATAAAATGAAGAAGTGAATCTTTTCTATCTGTATCCCTAATGCTTAACACATAGTAGGCAATGCTTTTTTCATTCATTCATTTCTAGATGTCCTCTGAGGTCCCTAAATCTATGTGCTATGATCAAGGTGCTCTAAATCCCTGATGCTAGGACCTAGTCCAAATTCCTTGTTATACCAGCATAGGGAGTGAAGGTCTTAGAAAGGGAAATGACTTGTCCAAAGTTACACAGCTAATTCATTCAACAAACAGTAAGTGCCTATGGTATTCCTAAAAGCACCATGCTGAACACTGGGGGAAGTATAAAGTTTAGATAAGATAGGGTCCCTGCTTTCATGGAACTGAAAAGTCTGACTTGGAGATACAAGACGAAAACCAAATAACTATAATACACAATATTGCCAGGATAAATGATCTCAGAGCTAAAGTGCTCTGTGTCTTCTAAGGGGTGGGAGGGAGTAATAGACACAAAGAATCATAGATTTTAGAGCTAGAAGGACCTAAAAGATCATTTAGTTGAACTTTCCTCATTGTTATTGATGGTGGAGGACAGGGTAATTGTTCTGGATGTGCTTCCTAGAGGAAGTAACATTTCATTTGGGTTTTAAACAACAGGACTCAATGGAAAGGGGGTGAAACAAAACTGAGTATTTAGCAGCAGAGCCCCAATCATACGGTTTTCCTAAGATAAAACACCTCTCGCTCAGATGAACTATCTTCCCATTTCACAAACTAGCCAGAGTAAAATGAAATTTTTTTTAGGCTTATCAGATAACAGGAAGTATGTGGCTTATTGAAAGAGTAAATTGGTGGAGAGTTTGGGGCTGTGGGTTCTGATCTCAGCTCTTCTGCTAACTGTCAAGTCATTTGTTCTTTCTGAGATTCATTTTCCCCATTTGATAAAAGAAGGTTGTTGCATTGACTTATCCTTAAGGTTCATTCTCTTCTTTAACATTCTTTATTTTAAGATCCCTCCCAGCTCTGACATCCTGGAGATCACTGGATCTCCTCGAATTGTTATATCCCGTAGACTTGTTCTTCTCTACGTTGGGCGTCACCAGGGATTTATAAGAAAACCAGGGGCGCTGCTCAGGGTGTTGGATACTATTTAATGATGATGACATATTCAGAAACTTGAGATTTTGCTTGAATGGCTTAAAAAAATGCTTTCAAAAGCCTGTTAGAAATTGTGAACAGTTCATTATTTTTCATCATCTGCCTCGTTCAGGAAGGGATCCATGACATCCACATGTGTTTGTAGAGCCTCAGTCCGTTATGACTAAAAGAAAAAGCTCGACCTCTTCTAGACCTACAGCAAACTGATTTCCTCAGCGGGGAGACAGAGCGAAGGCCAGCTCCCTCCCCGGCTCTGAAGCTTTTGCACGTGCCTCCTCCCCGAAGGGCCCTCTCTCCCTGGGCTCGGGCCTCATTACATGCCTGACTGCAACCTCTAACTCCGTCTGAAAGAAAACATGGAACATGTACACTGGCCCCAGAGACCCGGGAAGGAGCAGTCCGGCCCACCGTGGCCAGGGGAGCTGATGGAGGCGATGAAAAACAAGGTCATCGGCAGGATGAGCTCACCAGCTCCCACCTTCACTTGGGGCCAGCAGTGGCAGGGAGATGGCGGTGGGTGGGAGACCCTGAAACACAGTGATGGGCAACAGAAGAATTCCAAGGAAATCTGTGGGGTCAAAATCACTCAATTGGAAACCAAAAGTTCTGGGTTAAAATTCTGGCTTTGGTACTCATGGAAATCAAGTCATTACCTCTCTTTCTCTCTTTTTTTATACTCTGCTTATTTATAAAATGAAGGAGCTAGACAGGATTATTTATTTTTTATATTTATTTTATAATTTATGTTTATTTTATTGATTAATTACGAACATTTTCCCATGGTTCCATGATTCATATTCTTTCCCTCCCCTCCTCCCACCTCCCCTTGCATAGCCAATGCGCAATTCCACTGGGTTTTATATGTTAGACAAAGGATTATTGAAGGTCCCTTCAAGTCTAAAATATTATGAGTCTCTGAACCCATGAACAGACCTTTTGCAATATCTTTGTGTTCCTTTTGGGCTTAGAATTTTTTTAGAAACACATTGGTATATATTGTAGTTGCCCTTGAAACGTTTCCTCTCCTTCTCTCTTATGCCTATAAAAGTCCCAAAGATGACGAATACTAGTTAAATCACTTCATATTTTACATGGAAAATATTGGTGGATCTTTCTGCAGCCTTCATAGTACTTCCCCATACAATGCCTAGCCTAAGCTTTACGAAGCATGTGACTAATAAATGATGATTGATTAGTATGTAATGCCAAGGAAAGGAAGTTTGACTTGGAGGAAGGAAGACCTAGGTTCAAATCTCAAATTTTAAAAATTTCAATTATTTATTTTATTAGCAATTTATTTTTATTATTTATCATTATTTTTATTATTTATCATTTTATTATTATTTATTAGTGTAATGCTGGGCAAGTCACTTTAAACTTCTTGGGTCTCAGTTTCTTCATCTGTTAAAAAAAAGAGGTTCAATTAGAAGAGTTTTCAGGTTCCTTTTAATTTTAAATCCCATGAGTTATCTCACCTGACCTTTAGAACAATTCCCTGAGGTATATAAAACAGATATTTTCCCCTCTTTCTACCAAACCAATGAAAAAAGTTCAGTGAAGAAAAGAGCCAAGATCGGGAATCCAACTCTTTTTTTTTTTTTAAAGCCCCAGGCTCTTCACACTACACCACACTGCATCTTAATTACAATTACATCTCAAAAAGTTTGTATTTTGTATAATATATCCCTAGTCTTTTGGCAATATGATGCAGTCTAGGCATCTTTTCTTAGGAAAATGTTTCTAAAGGCATTAAATAAAATGCTGAAGATTGCAAAGTATATTGAAATACAATGATTAGAATATAAAAAAGTTCATAGACCCTAATTGATCCTGTTGCCCCAAAATTATGTCATGGAATAAAATAACTGATATAGCTTTTGAGAACTCACATTTTGCTGAGCCAAGAATAGAGGCTCTGAAGGGCATTTTACATTTGATCTTGTAAATATTAGGGAACACTGGAGTGGACTGAGCTATTAGCTCAGGTTAATGTAAAGTATATTGAGAAGAGGGATTGGAAATGTCTAAAAGAGTCTCAGAAATGTCTAAAAGGATCTCAGAATGTGGGGAGAAGTTGGGTAAATTTGCTTAACTAAATTTGCTTAACTAAAGGGATGGCAAAAGAGATTGCCCGGAGTTGGCTTTAGTGAGAGAGATGAAAATGGCAAAAATTGGAGTCATGAAGGAAATAATCTCAGTGGGAGGAGATTGATGGACTGCTGAAATTAGGCATGAACTAGAAAAAATGCTGAAAGCCAATAGGAAGCTGTTTTGAAGCAGTATTAATTGGGACATGGTAGAAGAGGGGGAGAGTTTTCTAGAAGGGACACTTTGTCCTCATTATAATATGGAGAGGCTGAAGGCTCCTGATGATGTCACTATAGCATATAGTGTTGGGTATTGGGTTACATGAGCAAACTGGTGAATCACCAGAAGTCAGGTAAAACAGAAAGATGGGATGCTACCTGTAGAGCCAAGAATAGAGATCTACTAAGCAGTGGATCAGACTTCATGGAAAATAATGGGAGTCCATATGGGAAAGAGAACTTAATCAGGAATGGGAAATTCCAGTTGGTGGATAAAAAGAGGGACAGGAGAGGGAAGCCTAGGAAAGAACCAGAATGATTGGTAGTCACGGAAACACAGGAAGCCCAACGCTATCAGTAACCAGCCTCTTGCCATACTCAATATGAGCATCTGTACCTGCGTGGCAGCTAGGTCCCCCTCCCTTCCCCTGCTGCTTCTTAAGGTGGCTTGGCTCTTAGGGGCTGGCCCAGGTAGTAACAGTCAGGTTTAATTTTAGTGCAGGGAGATTCATTCCTCTCTTGGGCTGCTACCCATCTCCAGAAACTTCCTTAGCTCCAACAGAAAGCTTATTAGCAGGGGAATAGCCAGGCAGGATGGAAGAAGCAATGGGCTGGGAGTCAGGAGACCCAGGATAGAGAGAGTCAGAGTCCTTCTTTGGCTGTCACCTTAATGTGTGGACCCAAAAGTCATCTTATATTCTGAACTTCAGTTTCCTCATATATACAATGAAGGTTAGAGAGGCATTTTGGTGAAGTAGAGTGCTGTGCCTGAAGGAAGAAAGACCTTGGTTCAAATCCTGTCGATACTTTACTAAGCAAAATAATTTATCTTCTCTGAAATTAAGAGTTATCTAATAAGTTTTAGATGAGTTCTCACCTGGGATGTTTCAGGGAGCTTCTATGCCAGCAAAATCATAGATCTTTGATATAAAATGTCTAAATAGTCTTGACAGGTCCCATACAGCTTTTATATTCTGTGATTCTATGGTCATTCTCTTCATAAATTTTTTTGGGTAGTTGTAAGCCAGCAGTTATTTCTCTGGCCCCTAGAATGTGTATTTTTGTCAGAAAGGGGACATGTTGAGTTAGTTTACCTTTCCTTTATTTAAGTTTGGAGAACTGAGGCTTTTTGAGACCTTTAAAAGAGCTCAGAGGGAAGTAGGATTATATTTTAAAGTCAACTGAAAGGAAGAGATCTATAAAATGTGAAAATGTGAAATGAACTGCCTGACAGATTAAGAAACTGAGGACCAGGGAGGTCAAGGCCCCCAAAGTCTGTAAGTGTCCAGAGGCAGGATTTGAATCAAGAACCTCTGACTCCAAAGCCACTGTTTCCATCACACCATGTTTCTCCATCAACCCAAATTTTCTTTCTTTTAAAGAAGAGCATTCATTCATCAAATAAATACTTTTTGGAGCATTTATTACATGTAAACCTTTCTAGGTAAATGAGTCCTCTAATGAACTCTGTAAAATAACCCAAATACTTTTATTGAAATGTCTCTCAAACTTTCCCTATTTCCATGTTTCCAAATGTGTATGTGGGAGAGACACCAGCGGGGGGAGAGAGAGAGAGAAAGACAGAGACAGAGAGAGAGAGAGACAGAGACAGAGACAGAGACAGAGAGAGACAGAGACAGAGAGAGAGAGAGACAGAGAGAGAGAGAGAGAGAGAGAGAGAGAGACAGAGAGAGAGAGAGAGAGACAGAGACAGAGACAGAGAGAGAGAGAGACAGAGAGAGAGAGACAGAGAGAGAGACAGAGAGAGAGACAGAGAGAGAGACAGAGAGAGAGAGAAAGATATTAAAAAAAAAGCAGACTGAGAAAACCCTTATGTAAGCCCTGGTGACTGAGACTGTGTGTTCTATTTATTTATTTATTCTGTTTCAGACCCTTTAAAAGATCAGTTGCAATTTAACATGTCTCCTGCTTGATTTTGACAAGGGAACCTATTGCTCTTATTTGCTGCTGGGGTTTAAAATATCTCCCCCTCAAGACCACGTGGACTATCCCTGTGGGGAAATTTCCTTTTTTCTCACACCAAGACAGTTAGAAGAATGTCATTTTTAGCCATTGGCCTTATGACCACTTATAAAAAGAAATAAACAAAATTTGGAGAGAAAAACACTTAGATCGGTGCATGAGTCAGTGTTTCTGGGACCACAGGGCAGACAATGGAGCAGACAGTGGCCTTTGGCCATTTAAGGCCCTCCTTCCCTCTGCTCTCCCACCCCCTACTTTGATTCTTGAACTGGGGATCTGTTTGCAGTTGCCCCTGAATATTTCTCTCTCTCAGAAACGTAACAGACCTTAGAATATAGGTTCAGAGGAAAATTCTGCCCCTCTCCAAATACAGAGAATCATGGAATGCTTGGTGTTCAGAGACCCTAGATATCATCTGGCCCAGCCTATGCCTTTTGGAGGAGGAAACTGAGGATAAGAGAAATGAGGTGACTTTTCCCAAGCTTAAGTTCAAACCAAATTTGGCCGTTTACCTTTCTGTTATTCCACAATGAGAGACAAAGATTTTTACAAGCACTGATGTAATTATCAGCTATTAATATGACAGGTAAGTATTGTTGCTGGAGATTCACTAGTCATTCAAAGCCCTTTGTGATTTGGCCGAAATCTTTATATATATATTTAATATAAATAACTGTCCATAACTGTTCCACGCACATTTTGTCCTCCTCCAAGGATGGATCCCTCCGTCTATCCCCACCTCACTCTTGCTCCCAAAAAGTATCCCTTTGCATATTCCCAGAATTCTGCTCCACTATTTTTTTGTATGCAGGACATGCTGATTTGCATTTTTAAAAACTCTTTCATCCAGGGGTATATCATTTCCCCAACTATCTTGTTTTCTCCTGCATGTTCTTACTCATGAACCCCACATGATTTTTCTCAAATTTATCCCCCTCTATCTCTTCCCTCCACCTCCAGTCTTGCTTGGCCCATGCTGTATATCATCTGAACTATTGCAAGTGTCCCAACTGCTCTCTGCTGCCTTTAATCCATCCTTTGATCCAGCTGCCAGATTAAGTTCTCTAAAATACAGTTTTGATTATATTGCTTGTTCAAAAACTTTTTATGGCTTCCCAATGCCTGTAGAATAAAGTTCAAATTCCTCAACCCAGCATTCAAGCCTTTCAGAGTCTGCCTCCAATTTATCTTTTTGGCTGTAATTAATTTCCTATCACCTCCCTTCACATATTGCACACACTAGCAAAATGAGACTACTATTCTTCATGAATTACCTGTGCTTTCCACCCTGTATCTTTCATTATGCTGTGCTATATGTCTGGAATGTTCTGCTCTGCCTCTAATCTCTAATTGTTAAAATCCTATTCATTTCTCATAGCTGGAACATCTCCATTTCCTAAGAAAATGGCAGCATGAAGTGACCTCTCCTCTCCTGGAATCGCCAGGGCACTCCAAACCTCTCATTAAACCACAGAGTAACAGCATTGGAAGGAATCTTAGCAATCACTTATATGAACTCCCTCTTTTAATAGATGAGGAAAACCAAGACCCAGAGAAAGAAAATGACTTGCTTAAAGTGCCTGGTAGAGCTAGGATTTGAACCCAATCTCTGGTTCTTGGTCCATTGTTCTTTCTGCCTTGCTACTCAGCTTTCAAGGTAATGAGATAATATTTGTAAAGTTACAAAAATATTTGTAAAGTGCCTTTTCTACTCTTACCCTTCTGACAATGTCACTTTTCTCATTCTTCTTTACCTAATTATCTGTGTCCATGCTTTATTTCTCTTACTAGAAAGATAGATTCTCAAAATAGGAGATTCCTTCAACAACATCTCATGGAAGTTTTTGGAGGGCAAGAACATTTTTATTTATTTTTGTATCTTCCAGGGCCTAGAACAACAGGATATTAATTGGTAGAGTTTGTAAGAAAGTAGGTAATGCTTGTGACTTGCACTGACTCACCATGATATGGCATTCATGTTGTGTATGATGGTGGAGTGAGTTATCTAGAGAAATCCATGGGATGCCTGGCTAGGGCAATATGAAATATAAAGTCTTCATGAAAATGATCAACACACATATTGAGGGAAACATAACAAGGGAACAGGGAAGGTTTTTTGCAGATGGTTTCCTACAATAGACTAGACTTTTAAGGACACACATTTGACTGAAAAGTTGGGAGATTATAAGATTTATTGATTATAAAAAATATTTAATTTGGTAGATGAAAACACAGCCTTTCAGGATCTTCCCTTATAAGAAATATCTCATCCTGAGAACATACAAGATTTCTTTCTAGATGCAACCATAATGATATGTTTGTTCAACAATCCTTTGATTTTTATCAAGGAAAGACCAAAATAGGACAAATCAGGTTGGCCCAAGGCTTGAGGTCAGTTCCTGATTCTGACATAATAGCTGTGTCACCCTATGAAAATGTATTCTACCTCTTTGAACCTCAGTTTCTTTCTCTGTTGAATAAGATTTTGTGCTTTGCAAACTTTAAAATGCCATGTAAATGGGAGTTGTTAGTATGAGGTAATCTGTGAAAAAATACTTTGATCTTTTAAAAAGTAAGATATGATATAAATATAAAATACTCTTTGGTACTGTGATTTTTACCAATGTGAGCACCTAATATTCACTAACATATATATATATATATATCTTTAAGGTTTGTAAAGGAAGATAATGCATATCACAACTTCCTTCCCTGCTCCCATGACTTCCCCACTAATGCAGTTCTTGTTCAGATCTTTCCATGAATCCTTCCCAGAAGATCAGGCCAATCTGATTTGATGGTGGCCACCTTCTCATCCTTTTACTACCTGAGAGGTGTGTTGGGAGCCTTTGGCCCATTGCCTGTCATTCTTGATATATGACTGACCCATCTCCTCTTCTGGTCATATATGCCTCTGATAATGTACTCTAAGCTACTTCCCATGCATAAATCACTGTTGGTAACATGTTACAAACCTCTTATTGTCAGCCATGTCTTTTCATTGTTCTTGTATTACTTTGTAATTTGAATTCTTCCAAGATAATGATGTATTTTGACTCACAGCAGCATAATATCAACAGAAGATTATTGATGTTAGACAGATGGACTTTGGATGACCTCAAGGTAGTTCGGGATTATTGAAAGCAGGATATGATTTTCAAGATGTACTGCAGCTTAATCTCCTCTTCTTATTAAATTCTGGATTTAGTTTTCTTTTCAGCTCAGTACCTGCTGTAGAAATGTTGATGCAATTATTTAGCGAGATGCATATTATAAATATAGATTAATATACATTTTTTTCATCCACCTTGTTTTTCAGTGTAGATAGTCAGGCCACACCTTTTTGGCATTGCTGGGAATTTTATGGAGGATATTGTTATCTTAAGAATCTAGTATAAGGGGGCAGCTGGGTAGCTCAGTAGATTGAGAGCCAGGCCTAGAGACAGGAGGTCCTAGGTTCAAATCCAGCCTCAGCCACTTCCCAGCTGTGTGACCCTGGGCAAGTCACTTGACCCCCATTGCCTACCCTTACCACTCTTCCACCTATAAGTCAATACACAGAAGGTAAGGGTTTAAAAAAAAAAAGAATCTAGTATATAAGTTCATTTTCATTTTTTTTACTAGCTTTATTGGTTCTTTCTGTTTTCCCATTAAATTTCCTGTTAAGATATTATTATTATTATTATTATTATTATTATTATTATTATTATTATTATTCCTGTTGACTCCTTAGGAGCATAGGGCCGCAACCATCTCACGCCAACGGACTCTGTTCTGGGCAACTTCCCCCAGCTGGGCCCATGTCATTCCGACTGTTTTTGTTTCATTTTCAGCAGATCTTCGCCAGGTCTGTTTTGGTCTTCCAACTTTCCTCCTCCCTGAAGGGTTCCAGCTCAATGCTTGTCTGGCTACGTTGTCTTCCATTTTTCGTAGCGTATGTCCTATCCATCTCCACTTACGTTTCTTTATGTCCTGACTAATGGGATTTAAGATTTTAAGATTTTAGGGACATAAAATTTTGGTAGCTTATTCTGTACAAAAACATTCCATGGTTATATAATTGTGAAGCTTTGATTATATTTCCTTTTCCAAGACATGAATATTCAAGGGTATGGAGAAGAAAGGCTCAGAGCAGGAAGCAGAGAAGGAATCACTGAAGAGGTAGAAGAACTAGCAGAACCCAGAAACTAAAGGGAACAAGAGTCTCACGGAAGAAGCCTCTAATTTGGAGTGTAATCTCAGGCAAGTTTGTAGGCTCAGAGATTTAGAGTTGAAAAAGGCATTAGAAATTATCTAGTCCAGTGTTGGGCAAACTTTTTAAAGAGGGGGCCAAAGGAAAGGAAATGCTCATCTGTCCATCTGTTTCTAAGGCAACTCTTTTGAAGTTTCATTGTATTGCATCCTACTCATTGTATTCGTCAGATTAGGAATAATGTCATGGGCTGGATAGAACATTTCAGGGGGCCACATCTGGCCTGCGGGCTGTAGTTTGCCCATCACTGGTCTAGTCTAATTCCTCATTGTCTGTATGAGAAAACTGAGGCTCATCAAGGCCTAAATAATTTGCCTAAGAACCCTTACTAAGTAGTAGAAACTGAATTGAAGACCATTTCTTTTCTAAAGTATTTATTTCTGTTCTTCCTTACTTTTCGAACCTTGACTCATCCCAAACTGCTTACTTCTTTCTGTAGGAAGCCTTTGCTCTCCTTCTTCAGCTACTAGTGCCTTGTATTTCAGATTGCTTTGTGTCTACTTCTATAAACTTCTTTCTATACCTGATGCCTCCTCCATTAGAATACAGGCTTTCTGAGGGCAGGAATTGTGTTTGCTTTTTCTTAGTAGCCTCAATGATTAGCATAGTGCCTGGTACTTAAGAAGTACTAAATAAAGTCTGACACACAGCAGACATCTATTAACTGTTGATTGATTGATTATAGTTTATTACAGTTCATCTGTTTGTATCTTATCCCTGCAGGTGACTCTAAGCTCAGTGGGAGCTGGGACTATGTCTTATATAAACTGTGAAACTCCCCGAATCCCTAGCACAATGCTTTACACATAGTAGCACCTGATAATCATTTATTTATTTATTTATTTATTTTATTATTAAGCCCTTACTTTCTTCCTTATTAACATCTCTAAGACAGAAGGGCAAAGCCTAGGCAAATGGGACAAAATGATTTGCCCACAGTCATTCATCTAGGAATTTTTAATATGATATATATTTGATATAATTTTAACATAATATAAATTTAATCCCAGATCCTCCTGACTTCAAACCTGGTGTGCTCTAAACACTGGGAAACCTAGCTGACCACCAATAAACATTTATTGAATAGAGTTAAATCTTAAGGAGAATTTTCTCCATTAGGATGGCTCCAAATATTTCCCCACTTTCAAAACATGTAGCCAGAACGACAGGAATGCATACCTGTCATAAGCACAATGCTGATACACAAAGCAGAACCGGAATGTGAATTCAACATCCCACTGGAGGACATCATTTTCCCTACTCTAGTTCTTCTATCAGCCTTATATGGGAATCTCCAACCCAACCAGTGTACAATAAAAAATCCACATTGGCTGGTCACCTCTGAGACAGCATGATAGTGCTTACATAATTTAAGGGAGGGTTCTTATTTATAACTCTGAAGTTCCAGGGCATTTAAAAATACCCTGGAGGTGCAGTCCTGGCTGAACTTTGTTGATATGGATCTCCTGTCCTGATTAATCAGCCACAGTCTTCCTTCTAAATGGCCTGCTCATGTTTGCATTGTCAGGATGTTTTGCAGTGGTTGGCCTCAGAATTTTCTAAATTGGGTGGCTAAAATGCCATCTCTATCCATAACCCTATTCCTCCCCACTTCCAAATCTCTTGAGAAAAATACATTACTAACCTATAGAGTCTTCCTTTTGTTTTCTGATGTAAGGAAAAACAGACACCTGGGTAAAGTCCAATGAAAAGAATCTAGTAATGCCAATAGAATGTCTTCGGATCAAATTTGTCGAGAATGACTGAGCACATATGAGATTGTGAGATTGCTTATTTATTTTTTAAATGAATAGATCAGAATTTGGTATCCTGATGAATGTGGTCCATTACAAAGTTGTCCCCTTGGGAGGCTGTACACCTGTAAGGATAGACAAAAGGACTTGTAACAAACTTAAGGACTTCAGTGGACTCCGTGTAAATGACTGTGCTACGTGGCAGCCTGAAATGCTCATGTGATATGTTTTCACATTTAGAAGGAAAGATGTGATAGCCCCATTAAACTCACAAATGGCCAGACCACATCTAGAATAGTGCGTCCACCCCTGAGGACTATATTTTAGAAGGGATGTTGGCAAATACCCAGATGAAAGGCAACTAGGTTGGAGGCAGACGTTATCTATTTTCATAGGCAGATGAAACTTTCAGAATCTTCCAAAACTGGAAAAATAACATTAGAGGAGAATGAAATCCCCCCCCCCATTTTTTAAACATTGGTTCTCTTGATCTCAGCTCAACTGGAAGTGCAGGGGCTGCTTATGAGAGCCTAGTCCTTCTGTTCCACTCTGGAGCTTTGACCTGCACAATTCTAGCCCTGGGATGATTCTCTCCTCTTGGTGAAGTTGATAAAAAAGGGAAAAATGGCAAATATTAGAGGGGCTGCAAGAAAACAAGCATGTAAAAATGTAATGTTAGTAGAGCTATGGATTGTTATACTAGGAAACGCTTTGGAACCATTCCCTGAAAGTTACTAAACTGTGTATACTTTTTGATCTGGTGATATCACTACTAGGTCTATAATCCAAAGAGATCAGAGAAAGAGAAAAAGACTATATGTAAAAACAATTATAGCAACTCTTTTTGTGGTTGCAAAGAGCTGGAAACTAAGAGGGTATACTCCGTTTCTGGGGAATAGTTGAAAAAATCATGTTATGTGAATGCAATAGTAGGCTACTACGTCATTAGAAACAGCAAAAGGGTGATACCTAGGAAGATTTGTATGAACTGATACTTGAATGAAGTGAGCAGGACAAAAAACAATTTATATAATAAAAATCACACTGTATGGAGCAATTTTGAAAGTCTTAAAAACTCTGACCAATTTTTGGTGAACTATGATTCCAAAGGACCAATGGTTCAGTATGCTACCTATCTCCTGATGGAAAAGTGATTCCCTCAGAAGATGGAATGAGGCATATATTTATTTCAACATGTTGAATACAGGAACTTGTTTTGCATGTTAAAAGGGTTTAAAAATATTTTTTCTGTAGGGAGAGAAAATTGTTTTTTGTTAATTGGAAAAAAATAATAAAAAAAGAAATATCTAGGGAAGGAATAGTCACCATTCATTCCCTCTGGCACTACCTATACACATGTAATCCCCATCACATTAGCATGAAGAGTTGCTCTACCTCCACTATCACTTATTAACTACATTCTCTAAATGAATAGCTATCTCTGCCTTCATGGACTGTGGATCTCATCTGAGGATCAATTTGGTTAAATAAGGCTCAAAGTGATGAATTCCTTGGTCACTGCAACTCCTAAAGATCATTTGTTAAAGTATAGATCAATCTGTGATATGCATGCTTTAGTGATGAAAGCATGGATGCTTAAGGTATGGAGATGGTTTCTGAGTAGGGTATTGTGTCACTGTGGGTAGAAAGAGTTGTGAGGCAGAGTCATTTTGCTCCAGTGCAGATTTGCCCCCACTATCCAGTGTTCAGAGTTTCGGTTTATAGCCCAGATGAACACAGATGCACACAGTCAACAAGTGTGGAATGCTTGTTTGTTAAGGACAGAACAATGTCATGGTTTGAGACTTAATCACAATAAGGGTATCATTAAGCAGATAATTGCTTTTGGGTGAATCAGCTTCCCAATGGCCTTTGAGAAATGTTGAACTAAAAGAGGGAAATCTTTAAAGTTAAAGGAAAAAAAAACCCAACAACCTTTCAGTTGACTGGGAAGACTCTTTCATGGACAAATGGGACAATTTTGGCCTCTTTGTGTTAAGGGAAGTGATGACCTAAAATAGTCTTCTGTCCTAGAACCAACCATGTACCTAAAATGGCCTCTCTATCCTGATTTGTAGAGAGGCCATGCTCCCTGAGAGGCTGCTAGCAGGGGTAATGCATTCAACATGCAGAGAATATGAATTTTGTGTTATTTAAACAGTAAAAAGGGTTTGGGCTCTAAAACATTAAATTTTTATGAGGTGTGTTGCTAACTTTTAAAAAATTAAGCAAATAATCATACAAAAAGAGTACACCACATACTTAAAATTAAAACCTCTAAATAAGAAAAATATTTATAAAATAAACTCCCATGAAGCCACAGATGACCTTTCTTATGGGTCCATTTGATTCTTTTGAATATTCTTAAAACCTAGGATGATACATCATTAATAGATAAAGACTGGGCAGGGAAAAATATTAAAATGGTTTCCTTAGTTATAGAGCCCTGTTTAGCCAAAAGCTCAAATGGCTAAGTCAAATCATTTGAAAGAACAAAAGAAATTATTGGGTTGATTCCAGGCTCAAAACCTTGGATTTAATTCTGAGTGCTTCTCCCTTGCTCTCTACAATTAAGCAGTCACCAAGTTTTGTTGATGCTTCCTTCATATTCATCTCTACTTTTCCATCCTCATTGCCAACACCATAGTCCAGGTTCTCACCATATCATGACAAGACAAATGGTGAAGTCTTCTAATGCTCCTCTCTGCCTCCAGTCTTTCTTACCCTGCAGTCTATTCTGCACACCTCATCCAAATTAATCTTCTCCAAACACTCTCTATGTCAGTTCATTTCTCCACTCAAAAACACTTAATACTCTACTGGATAAAGTATATCCACTCTAATCTGGAATTCCAAGTCCTGTAAAATATGTCCGTAACATGTATTTAATTTAGCCATATATTTAATTATTTCCTTATAGAAAACCCTGCCCTCTGAGCTAGAATTATGTATTTTGTTGTCCTTGAAATATGCCTTCTGCAGTTTCAACCATGTCCCATGTTCTTCAAATGGAATATTCTTCCTTTAGCCTCTTCCTTTTTTTCTCATTGCAAATGAGACTAGAACCCAGGATACCTGACTTCTAGTCCAGTCCCTCTCCACCATATTGCAGCATTTATTGCCATTCATCCATCAATTCTGTTTTCTTTACCAGAATGTAAACTCCTTGAGGATAAGGACTATTTTTTTTGACTGCTCGTGTTCCAGTGGTCCTTTGTATGAAGCCTCATATTGATCAGCAAGCATTTATTATGCATAAGTATTCAATAGATGGTTGTTTGATTTTACCCATTTTTAGAGATGTGATTAGCAGTTATGCCCTTGGTTTTACTAATCTCTAGCATTTCATTCTTTTCAGCACTTAATTAGATCTGCAATGTTAAGGTAGTTTCATAAATGTCTAGCTCATGATGAGTTGTCAGTGTAGTCTCAAAACAGATTTTTCATTCCTTTGTCTCTCCAAAGCATAATCATAACAATGTTTACTTTAAAGTTTGCAAACTGCTTTACAAATACTATCTTATTTTATTATGGCCCCAACAACCCTAGAAGGCAGGTACTGTTGTTATCCCCATATTACAGATGAAGAAACTGAGACTGAGAAAAGTTAGGTGACTTGCTAAGGGACTGGCCCAAGACAGAATTGGAGGTGAGGTCTTCTTGACTTCAGGTCCAATACCTGTATCACCCAGCTGCTACTTGGAAGAACCAATTAGATGAACATCAATTGCTCAGATGATGACATATGACAGTGTTAGATGGTCCATCCATGGAATGAATTGATCCGTATGTATTTCTTGAACAGAAATTATAGATGGACAGTGAACTGAGCCTAGAATTAAACAGGAGGAGAAAAGTAGGCTGGATTGTATTCAGGAAACTGACAAGTACTTTTGCAGAATTGTAGAATCTCAGATTTGGAAGAAAACTCAGAGACTATATTGCCCAAGCCATACCTAAATTGGAAACTGCCTACCAAATCTCTGACTGGGTTTAGTGCAGCCTCCCTTTGAGGACTCTTGTAGCAGTTCCATTTACTTTCTGATTGTTCTTTTTGTTAATAAGGTTTTTTTTTAAAAAAGAAAAATAAACAAGCATATATATATATGCATATATATATATGTATATCTATCTGTCTCCTAAATCTACTTCTGAAACTTTTTCTTATTGTTTCTAATTTTTCCCTCTGGGGGCCAGTTTAATTCAACCACTAAGGAATCTCAGTTGTTCTCTGACACAGAAGTACATCTTTAAAATGCCAATATTCTCTACTGGTAATATCACTAGGAATCGTAAAACTTCAGGATCTCAGAAGTTAAAGTTGTAGGGCACCAAACGAGTAATGGAAATAGGCATGGGGAGTGTGAGTTAAGCTGAAGCATGACACAAAATAATGGATTAAAATATATCATCAAGGCTAGTGTTATTGGAAAAGGAAATGGGTTAATCATGTAGCAAAATCATAGAATAGCCATGGTTAGCATGAGTGTTATACTGCTATCCACATAATATTAAGAACCAGAAGATCTCTAATGCATTGGGTTGCATCTCTTTGAAAGGTTTGTGGAAGGATAAGAGCAATAATGACAGAGAATGTGAAAGCATTAATGAGTTGTAATATGTACTAGTAGAGAAGGCACCCACACCAATGAGATCACCCACACATAGTTTATGGAACTATTGAAGTCTAAGTTATTTGGGTTGTGGCTTATACCTTGATTAGACTGAGAGTTCCATATTGCTTGGGACAGTCTTAGTTAAACCATGGATCTCTGCCTTGTATTGGTATAGTGATTTATTTGCTCAAAGCCGGTTCTTATTCAATCTTTATGGATTGAATAGCAATGTATAACAAATGTCTTTCTCATGGTCACAAAAAAGTTATCTTTTACTACTGAATGAAGTATTCTAATAGAATTTATTTCATTTTAATTCTGTTTTGCAACTGGATATCTCCCAGTCTGGAAGTTCACTGGTCACTCAGTCTCCAATCTGGGCTAATGTACTTAGGTCTCCTGGTCTCCCTCTTGGTCTTCCAGGGGTCCACCATACAGTGCCAGACTGTGCAAATATTTGACCAACTGTAGTCTTACTGTAGTTCAGAACTCCTGAGCCCAAGTAATCTACCAGCCTCAACCTCTTTTAGTATTTAGTAGAATTATAGGTAGGAACCTCCATACACAGCTATTATAGGATTTATGATGTTACCATTTATTTCTGAAAGGCATTTTGCACATTTTAATTAGCTATTACATATATAATCAACCACTGGACTGATATTTTTAAAAAATCAATTTCTTACTCTGTCCTTAATGGATTGTGTCTTTATCAATTCAATTTTTTAAAGAAAAAACTGCCTTATCTATTTCCTAGTCCAAAAAAACGAGGAGACTAAATAAACTAGGATAATGTTATAGATTTCACTTAGCCCAGAAGTATAGCATTCTGCGAGATAAACTGGATCCTCAAATAGGCCAATGTCTAAGTTTAATTTTTTAAGATTATCACTGCTTCTTTTCAGTCACTCTTGTTGGTTTTGAATCCAATTAGTATGATATAACATCGCCAACTTCTAAAGCCACTTAACTGTGAGTCCTGAGTTCATACTGACCACAAACATTTGAGTGTTTATTTTCTTGCTTATTAGTTTGCAATTCTTTGTATTTCTTAGGCCAAAATACTAAAGTCACCCTTGAAATGACTTCCTTGCCTTTAAATTCTCTTCCATGATTTTTTAGGGGAAAGTCTGGTATATATGAATACAGAACATATGGATTAAATTACCCTTGAAATGAATATGGATCTAAAACCCTTGACACTAGAAAAACACAGACTAGATTCATTCGCTGATCTCCTTTTCTAGAATATGCTTAAAGCCAATGGACGGACAGCTTTTGAGCCAAAATTGATTTACATACTCTTAACAGCTCTCTAGGTGTTCTGTTGATATTAACCACCTGGGACTAAGCTATTCTGCATGCCACAGACAATATAGGTATTAAACCAGATGTTAATATTCAAGACTGAGGATGGACACCTTGAAAAAAAAGTGTTTTCAGAAAAGCAAGGCTCCTGCTTGAGATGTCCTGTGCTCAGAGTACTTTCTGCTCCTTTTCCTATCTCTGTCTCATGATATTTTACCCATACAACAAAGTCTAGCTCAAATGGTGCCTCACCCATGAAGTGGTAGCTGTCCCCTTCCATCTTTCATAGCACTGTGTTTATAATCTCCTATTGACTTATTAGGGTTTGTTTCACATTATACTACTTATATGTTTACATTTTTTCCCTCCTAGTTAGGCTAGAAGGAGGCATATCTAGATAACATTTCTACAAAAGATTTGGGTGTTTTATTTTTGCAAAAGAACAAAAACCTTTAGTAGTAAAAAAATCTTTAATAGATTTCAGGCTCAATGTGAACCAAAAGTATTATGTAATATCTGAAAAAGCTAATTCGATCTTCAGTTGCATTGGTAGAGATAATAGTTTTCAGGAGGGAGGGTGCTGTTGAGTGGTCCACTGCACTCTGCCCTGGGCAGAGCAAACTTGGAGTATTAGATTTTTTTTGTCATGGCCTTTTAGGAAAGACATTAGTAAACTGGAAGATGACCAGGATAGTGAAGGGCCATATGAAGGGCAGTTAAAACTGGAGATGGTTAGCATAGGATGGAAAGAAGGAAACAAGCATTTAATTAAGGTCTAGTATGTGCATCTAGATCTATAATCTAGAACAGGGATTGAAATTATTCCACTTCAACCCTAAGGCAGAGTTAGGAGAAATGAGTAGAAGTTGCCAAGAGATAAATTCAGGCTTGGCATAAAGAAACAGTTTTTGATGATTTGAGCTATTCAGAAATGGACAGACCACTACAGATTGGTTTTAGTTTTTCCCACTAGGCCTCTAAGCAGAGGTTGGATGATGTTTTATTGGGAATAGTATAGAGGGCATTCTTATCTGGGTTCTGCTGGCATCAGGAGGTTACTGGGGTAGAGATTCTATGATTTCATGAGTCACAGAATAAAGGTTAAATATTGAAAAAATATTTAACCCCATTTGTGGACATACGTTATTCTTAAGTGGCTCAACAATCTCACCTCTATGGGCATTCCTTCAATAGTACAACAGAGTAATGCTCAGTTCACCTATATCATCTCATCCTATGCAACTCCCATCAATATACTTTCCTAAGTCCTCCATAGCAGGTGGGCTTCCTCATCCAAAAATGCCCAATAAAATCACAGGTCTAGTCCCTATCCCTTGGCATTGATTAGCAGAGGATAAAGATTATAGCATCAAGGAATTTTACATGCTCTTTGTATATTTCTGGAAAATATTTTATTAGAAGTAAGCCTTTAAAGTTGCATTTTGTTCTACTTAGCCAAGTTTTAAAAAGTCAAAAAATATAGTGAAATTTTGCCTTTTAAAAAAAATTGACTCAGGAAAACATAATGCAGCTTTTTGCCTAACCCTTACGGCTACTCTGTCTTGTAACCAGTACTTAGTATTGATGAAAGATGTAAGGTAAGGGTTTTTAAAAAATGAAGATTAAACTTTAAAAGGGTATCATGGACTCCACCAGACGTGGTAGACTATAGTCAGCAACCCAGTTGAACTCTTACAACATTCCCTTATAGCTTCTACATTAGAGGATCAGAGGGCTTAGAATATAATATTTCAGAGGTCAAGAAAGCTGGGATTACAACCAAGAATCACCAATCCAGCAAAACAGTATTATCCTACAGGAGGAAAAATGGATATTTAATAAAGTAGAAATCTTTCAGATATTCCTGAGGTAAAGACCAGGACAAATAGAAAATTTGACATTTAAATACAAGATTCAAGAGAAATATAAAAAAGATAAAAGCAGAAGTAAAGGAAAATCATAAAGGATATAATGTGTTTAACTTGTTTATGTTTCCATATGGGAAGATGATACTTGTAACTCCTAAGAATATTATTATTAGGACAGTTAGAAGGCTTCTACATAGATAAAGGGCACTAGTATGAGATGATTATGTTGAGCCAATCTAATAAAAAATGAAAAATTTAGAAACACCATACACTGGGAAAAGGGGAAAGGAATGGCTAGAATGACAAATTCTTTCTCACATAAAAGAGGTAGCATGCAAGGAAGAGCTTTAATAGTGGAGGTTGAAAATGGGAGTGATGGTGGACAAAACTTGAAACTCACTCTCATTAGAATTGGTTGAAAGAGGAAAGAATATATACATATATTCTTTTGGGTAGACAAACACTCAGTTGGGTATAGAAATTTCTCTGACTCAATAGGAAAATAGGAGAGGAAATGGATAAGAGATATGAGGGGAATGCTAAAAGGGAGGCAATAGTAAGAAGCAAAATAGACTTTTTGAGGAGGGACAGGATAAAAAGAGAAAGAAGGAAAAACAGAAGAAAATAGGATGGAAGAGACACACAGTAAGTATTCAGATCTGTGAATGTGAAGGGGTTGAACTTATTTATAAAATGGAAGAGAATAGCAGAATTGATTAGAAACCAGAATCCAATAGCATATTGTTTACAAGAGACACGTTTGAAATACACAATACATACACACAGTCAAAATAAAGGACTAGAGCAAAATCTATTTTGTTTTGGTTGAAGTAAAAAAGGCAGGAGTAATAATTGTGATCTCAGGAAAAAAAAACTAAAAGTAAAAATAGACCTAATTAAAACAGATAATCAGGGACACATTTTGTGAAAAGACATTATAGACAGTGAAATGATATAATTTTTATAGATAGTTTCTCTGATAAAGACCTCATTTCTCAAATATATAGGGAACTGAGCCAAATTCATAAAAATAAGTCATTATCAAATTGATAAAAGGTCGAATAATATGAAGAGGCATCTTTCAGAAGAAGAAATCATAGTTATCTATAGTCATATGAAAAAATACTCTAAATCATTATTGATTAGAGAAACAAAAATTAAAGCAACTCTATGGTACTGTCTCACTCCTATCAGTAAATGAGAAATGCTGGAGGATCTGAGGGAAAATAGGTACATGAATATACTTTTGGTGGGTTTATTAACTGGTCCAATCATTCTGGAGAAAAATTTGGACCTATGTCCAAAGACTATAAAACTGCATCCCTTTGACTCAGAAATACTACTACTTGGTGTCTACCCCAGAGAATTCATAGAAAAAGAGTAATGATCTATATGTACCACAATATTTATAGCAGTTGTATAGAATTTTTTGTGCTGATAAAGAATTGGAAATTGAAGGGATTGTCATCAGTCGAGAAATGGCTGAAAAGGTTATGGTATATGATTTTTTTCATATTTATTTATTTTATTTTTTAGAAAAATGTTCCATGGTTCCATGATTCATGTTCTTACTTTCCCCTTTACCCCTCCTTCACTCCCCCCTAATAGCCAATGCGCATTTCCACTGGTTTTAACATATGTCAGCGATCAAGACTTATTTACATATTATTGATAGTTGCATTGGTGTGGTCATTTCCAGGCTACATCCCCAATCATGTCTGCATAAACCCATGTGTTCAAGTAGTTGTTTTTCTTCTGTGTTTCCACTCCTGCAGTCCTTCCTCTGAATGTGGGTAGCGTTATTTTCCATAAATCCCTCAGAATTGTTCTGGGTCATTACATTGCTACTAGTACAGAAGTCCATTACATTTGATTTTAATGTGATATATGATTATGATGGAATACTTTTGTGCTGTAAGAAATGATGAGCAGCACGATTTCAGAAAACACCTAGGAAGGCTTATAAGAACTGATAGAAAGTGAAGTGAGCAGAACCAGTACAGCATTGTACACAGTAACAGCTTGTGTTTGCAGGCCTGTGAAACCTTTTCCTCAGAATAATGTTTAAAAATAAAATAAACTACAAAAGAATCCAGGTATATTGGAATACAGCATATACAATATGATGTTAATATAATTTGTATGTATACATCTAATATTACAAAAGAAAGCAATTGTATTGAAAGCTTTATATATACACATATAACTAAATCAATATAGTTGTTCTTTTGTAATTGTATTTGCACATATACTTACACATGTACATATATGCATATAACATACATATATCATGGACTCCAGACTAAGAATCCATGGTCTTAGGGAGTTGGTCTTTGGCATGTTGGACAGATCATCCTCTGTGAAGGGTCTATGAATGAATGTGCATGGAACGATGTGAATGGGTCATGATCTTCACTGAGGATGGGAGCATGGACAGCTCTTCAATCACAGCTTCATTAGATTTATGCTATCATTGTGTATGAGGAAGACAGAAGACAAAGACTAGCTTTTCCAAGGTGGGTATGCAAAAATATTTATCTTCTGCAGATGGAGACTCTTAGGATATTTTTTTTGTACAGATGCAATATAAAATAATACATGTTCCATTATCATTTCTCCTATAGAAGTAAACCTGTTACATTTTACTTTCTTATACCACACTTGGCAGTAAGGCAAGGACTCCCATATATCATAATTTTTTCTTAGCTTAAAGCTGCACTAAGAGTTTTGGGACACACACTGGGGACATTTTCTTCACCTCCTGGTTTGACTCCATCAGATCTCCTGCCTTATCCTAAGATGTCAAGGGTGACAAGCAGCAGGATTTAAAAAAAATCTATTTCATTGTCTAGCCTTTAGGATTTATCAGAATTTCCTTTCCCCAAGGCAAATATGGCTAAGTTTCGAATAATGGTTTTGATCTTCCATAGATGCACAAGGCAAAGCCTGTCCAGTTAGTTTGGCATAAATAGCATTTCCCAAATTTTGTTGGCAGTCCCTTAATCTATTCCTCTGTTCCACATGCTGGAAGCTCAGCTAAGAAGCAGGCCACAGGGACAAATTTAAAGAGATAACTCTCCTAGGAACAGTTCTCTACAAGGGAAGTTAATGGAACCAGCATGAATTTCAAAATATCATTCACACTTATGACTTGCTAAACACTCCTGAGTGAGCCAGACATGGAGCTGGAGGAATATTGCAAGGGAAGTTTTTGGGAAGTGAAGGGTAATTTATCAGTGCAAACCACATTTGCAGGTGTGAAGCTCTGGGAATGAGTCCAGCCAACCAAAATGAGACTTCTTTTCCATTCAAAACCCACCGCAATTTGGCACCACCCACTTTCCAGGACCATCTTATATTATTCCCTTCTTCATGCCATCTGCCCCCTTGACCATGCACCTCACTCATGACTAAATTCCTTTGTTCACATTTCCCTGACTGCAATCTTTTCTTCCTGATCTCTCTCTGTTGAGTTTCTATCTAATATTTAAATCCTAACTGAAATGTCACCTTTCCCAGGAAGGGAACCCCTACCTCCTTGGCTACAATGAACTTCTCTCTCTGTCCTCACATTTAATTTTGTTGTGTAATTCTTAAAATACACTCATCATATTTTCTGAATTTTGAAAATTTTAATTAATTAATTAAGAACATTTTCCCATGGTTATGGGATTCATGTTCTATCCCTCCCCCACATCCCCCAATAGCTGGTGCACAATTCCACTGGGTTTTACATGTGTCATTGATCAAGACCCATTTCCATATTATTGATATTTGTGCTAGGGTGCTCGTTTAGAGTCAATATCCCTAATCATATCTCCATCCACCCATGTGATCAGGCAGTTGTTTTTCTTCTTTGTTTCTACTCCCACAGTTCTTAATCTGAATGTGGATAGCATTCTTTCTCATAAGTCTCTCAGAATTGTTCTGGATCATTTCATTGCTGCTAGTATAGAAGTCCATTACATTCAATTGTACCACAGTGTATTGGTCTCTGTGTATAATGTTCTCCTGGTTCTGCTCCTTTCACTGTGCATCAATTTCTGGAGATCATTCCAGTTCACATGGAATTCCTCCAGTTTATTATTCCTTTGAGCACAATAGTATTCCATCACCAATAGATACCACAATTTGTTCAGCCACTCCCCAATTTAAGGGCATACTCTTGTTTTCCAGTTTTTTGCTACCACAAAGAGTGCAGCTATAAACATTTTTCTGCAAGTCTTTTTCCTTATTATCTCTTTGGGGTATAAACCCAGCAGTGGTATGGCTGGATCAAAGGGTAGGCAGTCATTTAAAGCCCTTTGGGCATAGTTCCAAATTGCCATTCAGAATGGTTGGATCAATTCACAACTCCACCAGCAATGCATTAATGTCCCAATTTTGCCACATTTCCTCCAACATTTATTACTTTCCTTTGCTGTCATTTTAGCCAATCTGCTAGGTGTGAGGTAGTACCTCAGAGTTGTTTTGATTTGCATTTGTCTAATTATTAGAGATTTAGAGCACTTTTTCATGAATGCACTCATCATGTAATGCTGTATATTCTAGATATGTTAGAAAGCTGAGTTTGGATCAGAGGACCTGGGTTCAAATTCTGCTCTATTATCTATATGAAGTTAGGCACTTTTCTAGATCTCAGTTTCCTTTTTTTGTAAAACCAGGGGACTAGACTAGATTACCTTTAGGCTTCCTTCTAGCTCTGGATCTCTAATATTTTATGATAGTAATCACATCGTCTCTGAACTTTGTATCTTTCCTGAACTGAATACAATGTTCTGCAAGGAGTAAGCATTTAAAAAAATAATATAAGCTTTCCTTATCTATTTTTTTGAATTGAATAAAATATTGAATTTGTTATATTATATAAGGTCAGGAGGCTTTCACTTTACCGACTCTAGCTAAGTCAGGTCCTTCTAATTAGTGAGATACACAATTGTGATTTTCCTCTTTCCAGATATTATATACATGAACTACAGTGTGATGTCAGTCTCATCAGTGGTACTCTCCCTAGGTGGAGTACTTTACACCCTGCCCCAGCATGACAGAAGAAGATTGTTTTCTTCTGTAAATGAGAACCAAAGGGGCACTCTGGCAGTCTGCCATGACACATGCCTCCTATTTAATTGTACATTTCTCCAGTGATATCCTTTATACCCCTTCATTTCTGATAATATGCTAGAGATTACCTGAAGCCATCATGGATCTCTTCATTACCACTTGGGATTGTTAAGAGAGATAATGGCAGCAACAACTAAAATCTAAATCTTTTCCAATTCTAGTAATTGGTAACTTTAGAGACTATCTAAATAAAGAATCATAAATTTAGAGCTGGAACAGACCCTAGCAGTGATCTATTCCAACTCTTTCATTTTATATTTGAGACTATTGGAGCCTAGAAGGGTTTTTTCAATCAAAGTCACATACTAATAAAGAGCAGAGGTGGGATTTGAATTTGGGTCTCTTACTCCTAATCTATTACTTTCACTTCTTGAGTTATCTTGCATAATACTGTTCCCAAAAGTTTTTCATGTCTTTTGGAACATCCCAAAAAACCTGTGATGTAGGTAGAGAAGAGTAGGTAGTATTCTTCCTATCATATAGATGAGGAAACTGATGATCAGGGATGTCCTCTAGCTATTAGGTGAAAAACCTAATGGGGTTGGGGCTGGTTTTCTTTTTTCTTTTTTTTTAGTTTTTCAGTTATATATTGAGTAAACATCATTACTAACAAAAATATCTCAATAAACAAATGCATAAAATTATGTATAAAACCACAAACCCCATGTTGTTTAATATTTGTTTAAAATATGTACATTTTATGTGTGCTAATGTAAATATCCTTTGCTTTGGAGTTCCCTTTGTTTTAACCTTAATACTTTTTTCTCTTGATTTTGTGGCTATTTTTTTTAACATAACCATTCTATGTATTGTTTTTATACTTTTTTCTTCTTTTCATATATTTGCTTTACATTTTCAATATTTGTCATTTCTAACTACATCATACAATTCATTATATTCAAACATTACAATTGATTCAGCCATTTCCCCCAATTATTGCATTTGTGTTATTTCCAATTATTTTGTCATTACAAAGCTTCTATGAATATTTTCATTTATACACAGGGTTTGACCTCTCAACAATGCCCTTAGGGCCTAATCCTAGTAACGGGACCCCTAGGTCAATGAGCATGAATAGCTTTATAGCTCTTAATGTATATTTCCATCTTGTTTTCTAAAAATCAATCCACAGCTACTCTAGTAATGTGATATTAGGCTTGTTTCTTCAAGTTTCTATCAGTATTTAATTCAGTCAACTCATTCGATCTGGTTCTCATTTAATAGACATTACTATGGTCATCTCTATGGTGCTTAGGCAGCAGACACAACCTATTTCAAGGACCATACTCTTTCCAAAATCAAGTCTTTCCAGTTTATTCATAGTCAGTGAAACTTTTCTTCCAATGCCACAACCCCTCAGGACTTCAGGGATACCTATATAGTATGATTAGTGTCAAAGTAAGACTTTCATAGAATGTTTATGCTCTCTAAAACATTATTGTCCAACCAGAAACTATATTTGGATTATGTGTATTTCCAGGTTTAGATTTATTACTAACTTCATGCAAGTATGTGTGTGTGTGTGAGCTTCCTAGATATCTATCATATTTAATTTGTCTAAGGTTCTATTCACCTCCTTAAAGTCTTCCTTATTTTTTTTTTTGTTAGATTTGTTTAGTTCTGAGAGGGGAAAATTAATAATGTTCCCCACTATTATTATTTTGTTATTTATTTCCTTCTGTACCTCATTTAGTTTTTTCTTTAAAAATATGTATGCTATAATTCTTGGTGAATACAGGTCTGATTTTGATAATGCTTCATTATCTATAGTACCACCCCCAACATAATAGAGGTACTCTCTTCATCTCTTTTAATTATATCCATTTTATCCCCAAATCTTTCAGAAATCATGACTATTACTATTACTGCATTACTATTATTATATCTTATTCTCTGGATCATGTGAGGCATAGATAGTCTGATCCAGACTTTTACCTTCATTCTATATATGACTGTCCTCTGAGTTTGAGCTGAGGTATTCTCTGTCTTGATAACTATCAGTAATTGGATTCTTTCTCCTTTGCTTGCTTATTTTTTTCAAACATTTATTAATATTCATTTTTAACATGGTTACATGATTCATGCTCCTCCTTTCCCCTTCACCCCCCGCACTCCCCCCACCCATGGCCGATGCACATTTCCACTAGTTTTGTCATGTGTCCTTGATCAAGACCAATTTCCAAATTGTTGGTAGTTGCATTGGTGTGGTAGTTTCGAGTCCACATCCTCAATCATGTCCACCCCGACCCATGCGTTCAAGCAGTTGTTTTTCTTATATGTTTCCTCTCCTTCAGTCCTTCCTCTGAATGTGGGCAGCGTCTTTACCATAAATCCCTCAGAATTGTCCTGGGTCATTGTATTGCTGCTGGGTCAGAGGTCCATTACATTCAATTTTACCATAGTATATCAGTCTCTGTGTATAGAGTTCTTCTGGCTCTG
>NC_058135.1:206258444-206335013 GCF_016433145.1 Gracilinanus agilis
TCTCCCTGGCTTTGGAATCAGTACCATATTTGTGTCATAAAAGGAATTTGGTAGGACTCCTTCTTTGCTTATCATATCAAATAATTTGTATAGTATTGGGATTAGTTGCTCTTTGAATGTCTGATAGAATTCACTTGTGAATCTATCAGGCCCTGGTGATTTTTTCTTAGGGAGTTCTTTGATGGCTTGTTCAATTTCTTTTTTCTGATATGGGATTATTTAGGTATTCTATTTCTTCTGCTGTTAATCTAGGCAGTTTATATTTTTGTAAATATTCATCCATATCTCCTAAATTGTTATATTTATTGCCATATAATTGGGCAAAATAGTTTTTAATGATTACCTTAATTTCCCCTTCATTAGAAGTGAGGTCTCCCTTTTCATCTTTGATACTATCAATTTGGTTTTCTTCTTTCCTTTTTTTTAATTAGATTGACCAGTACTTTGTCTATTTTATCTGTTTTTTTCAAAGTACCAGCTTCTAGTCTTATTTATTAATTCAATAGTTCTTTTACTTTCGATTTTATTAATTTCTCCCTTGGTTTTTAGTATTTCTAATTTAGTTTTCTTCTGGGGATTTTTAATTTGCTCGCTTTCTAATTTTTTGAGTTGCATGCCCAATTCATTGATCTCTGCCCTCCTTAATTTGTTAATATATGCACTCAAGGATATGAATTTCCCCCTGAGTACTGCCTTGGCCGCATCCCACAGAGTTTGGTAGGATGTCTCATCATTGTGATTTTCTTCAATGAAATTATTGATTGTTTCTATGATTCCTTCTTTGACAAATTGGTTTTGGAGAATCATATTATTTAATTTCCAATTAGTTTTTGATTTTCCTGTCCAGGTGCTTTTACTAATTATTATTTTTATTGCATTATGATCTGAGAAGGTTACATTTATTATTTCTGCTCTTTTGCATTTGTTTGCAATGATTCTATGCCCTATAACATGGTCAATCTTTGTGAATGTGCCATGTGCAGCTGAGAAGAAGGTGTATTCCTTTTTGTCCCTATTTATTTTTCTCCACATATCAATTAAATCTAATTTTTCTAGGACTTCATTCACCTCTCTTACCTCTTTCTTATTTTTCGGTTTGATTTATCTAGATCTGACAGAGGAATATTTAGATCTCCCACTAGTATGGTTTTACTATCTATTTCTTTCTTGAGCTCTGCCAGTTTCTTCTTTATGAATTTGGGTGCTATGCCACTTGGTGCATACATATTGAGCAGTGTTATTTCCTCATTGTTTATACTGCCTTTAATCAGGATGTAATGACCTTCCTTGTCTTTTTTAATCATATCTATTTTTACTTTGGCTTTGTCAGAAATCATAATAGCCACTCCTGCCTTCCTTTTCTTATTTGACGCCCAAAAGATTTTGCTCAAGCCCTGAACCTTAAACTTGTGTATGTCTACCTGCCTCATATGTGTTTCTTGTAGACTACATATGGTGGGATTTTGGTTTCTAATCCACTCTGCTATTTGCTTCCGTTTTATGAGCGAGTTCATCCCATTCACATTCAGAGTTATAATCATCAGTTGTGCATTTGCTGACATTTTCAAATCCTCCCCCATTCCTACCCCCTTTTTCCTTATACTTTTTTCCTTTTTAACCAGTGGTTTGCTATTGAGCCGCTATCCCTTATCCCCTCCCTTGATTAACTTTCCTTTCTACCCCTTCCCTTATTTTTCCCCCTCTTTTTGTTTTTAAAGGCCTTATGAATTCCCTCCCTCTTCTCCCCTCCCTTTTTTTGACCTCCCCACTCCACTACTCCCCTTTGTTTATCCCTTCTAACTTTCTCAGAAGGGTTAGATAAGAGTTTTATGTCCCAATGGATAGTATAGCTACTCTTCCCTCTCCGGGTTGATTACACTGAGAGTAAGGTTTGCTTATTACCTCTTAATGCTCTCTTCCTCTCCTTCTTATAATAGTATTTGTCCCCTCTCCCTCCCATGCCCTCTTTGTGTGTAATAGAATATCCTATTTTCTTATTCACTCAAGTTTCTCTTGGTGTCCCCTGCTATTAACCCCCTCTTTCCCATCCCCCATGCCTTCTTAGATTATTTAGTGTTCCACCCTCACCCTGTGAATTATTCTTCTGATTACTATAATAGTGAATACTATAATAGTGAATAGAGTTCACTACAGAGAATTATACATAACATTTCTCTACATAGGAATACAGATAATTAGATCTTACTGAGGCCCTTAAAAAGGCAAATTTAAAAATTATAAGTTTTCTTTCTTTCCCCTCTGTATCTTATTTACCTTTTCATGTTTCTCTCGATTTTTGTGGTTGGATATCAAACTTTCCATTTAGTCCTGGTCTTTTCTGTGCAAATACCTGGAATTCTTCAATTTTGTTGAATGCCCATACTTTCCCCTGGAAATATATAGTCAATTTTGATGGGTAGTTGATCCGTGGTTGCAGGCCCAGCTCTCTTGCCTTTCTGAATATCGTATTCCAAGCCTTGCGATCTTTTAGCGTGGAGGCTGCCAGATCCTGTGTGATCCTGATTGGTGCTCCTTGATATTTGAATTGTTTCTTTCTGGCTTCTTGTAAGATTTTTTCTTTTGCTTGGAAACTCTTGAATTTTGCAATTATATTTCTGGGTGTTTTCTTTTCTGGATCGAACATCGCAGGTATTCTATGAATCCTTTCAATGTCTATATTGCCCTCTTGTTGTAGGACTTTAGGGCAATTTTGCTGGATTATTTCTGTTAGTATGCAGTCCAGGTTTCTATTAATTTCTGGTTTTTCTGGAAGACCAATTATTCTCAAATTGTCTCTTCTAGACTGGTTTTCTTGGTCTGTCACTCTCTCATTGAGATATTTCATGTTTCCTTCTATTTTTTCAGTCATTTGACTTTGTTTTATTTGTTCTTCTTGTCTTGAGAGATCATTAGCTTCTACTTGCTCAATTCTAGCCTTTAGGGATTGATTTTCGGCTATAATCTTTAGGTTTTCAGCTATGATCTTTTGATTTTCGGCTGTAATCTTCTGGTTTTTGGTTGTAATCTTCTGGTTTTCGGCTATGATCTTCTGGTTTTCGGCCATAATCTTCTGGTATTCCTTTTCAATCTGGACATTTCTGGTGTTCAATTTGCTTATCAGTTCATTTTGTTTCTGAGCCTCACTTTCCATTTGCAAGATTCTACCTTTTAAACAGTTATTTTCTTGCCAGAGCTCTTCCATTTTCCTCAAAATCTCAGTTTTGAACTCTTCCATAGCTTGTGAGTTTTCCTTATATGAGGAGGGTCCAGATGCTTTTTTGTTCTCCTCCTCTGTTTGCTCAGTTGTCTGGATTTTCTCTGTGTAAAAGTTGTCGAGTGTTAAAGACTTATTTTTCTTGTTGTTAATCTTTCTCTTCTGAACTTCCTGAGTCTGGGTAGCCATCATTAACCCCGCAGCTTATCAGGTTTATCCTTGTGCTGAGTGTCTGTCCATGGTCTATTGGCTCCTGAGGTCTGAGTTCTGGTTTTTTCCAAGGTCAAGCCCCCTGGTGGACCCCCTTGCTTGATCCTCTGCTGGAGGTTTCTTTACAAGTCTCTTCCACAGTTGTATGCCCGTCTGCACTGGTTCCCCACTCAGGGTTTCAGAGCTTTAGCTCGTGGCTGTGTCTGCCTCCACCCACGCCTCCGCCTGTGCCTGTGCTCTGAGCCCGTGCTCTGCGCCCTGTGTCCGTTCTTGGCGCCCTGTTCCCACGCTCAAATTTTGTGTGCGTTCGTTAGCTTTTTGGGGTCCTAAATCTTGCTTCTCTCAGGAACAGGACCTGGAGCTGCCAATGATTCAATGGGTGCCCCAAACTTGCTCTATTTCTTTTTAGCTGGCTTCGGCGCTATAGGTGTTGTGTGTGGAGGGGTTGGGGGTGGGGTGGTTACTCAGCCCGCGATTTAGTGAGAGCTGTTTCACCCCTTTAAGCCCTCTGAAAATATTTGAAAATGAAAGCACTTTGGTGTAGCAATGAAAACTTGCCCAAAGACTATATTCTTGGTTTGGTCTTATCTATCTGGGTCTCAGTCCTCCCAGGACCAGCTCACTGTAGAACAAGAATAGTGAGAATTACTGAACAAAAGTAGGTCCAAGGAAACATAATTGCCTATTTCCTTGCCAAAGGAGAGCTCAGTGCTTCAATATTAAACAGAGACCAGATCAAAGACATAGAGTTTGCATTGGGCTCAGGTACCATGAACTAGAGATTCTTTCCATCCTTAGAACAACAACAGATGTGCTATCTTGCTCTAACTTGATCTTTATTGCACTCTTATGAAGTAATAAAAGTATTACTTCCACTTTACAGATAAAGAAACTTCGACTCAATAATAGGGATAAGAAGTGGACCTGTGAACAAATGACTTATCATTTTTATTTGGATATATGATTTAGGCTTTTGATTTTAAAAGACTGCTTTATTGCAAAAATGAATAATATGGAAATAGGTATAAGTGGTAACATTTGTATAACCCAGAGGAAGTGCTTATTGGATCTGGCAGCTGGGAGGGAAGAGGAGAGGGAAAGAAAACAAAGTATGTAAAGAAGGAAAAATATTTTAAAAATAAAACAAATTTAAAAAGTGGACCTGTGATTTTTTTTTTTTAGAATAAGGAGCATGAAGGTTAGGAAACCCCACCTTCCACCTTTCAATATAGGTTAGCATTTTCACTGCAACTTCTAGTCTTCAAGAATTACCTAGAATGATTGAAGGACACAGTGGATAAAACACTGGGCATGGAATTAGAAAGACTAATGTTCATGAATTCAAGTCCACTTAATCCTGTTTGCCTCAGTTCCTCATTTTAAAAAATGTTGGAGAAGGAAAAGGCAAACCACTTCAGTGTCTTTGCCAAGAAAACTCCCAAATGGGTTACAATTGGGACTGAACAACAACAGCAACAACAGAAAAAACAAGGGAAGGTCAAGCGATTTGCTCAGGGTCATACTCCTCATATGTGCCAGAAGGAGGACTTGAATCCAGAGTTCTTCCCAACCAACTTTCTCTATTACAACAGTGGCAATCAAACTCAAATAGAAATAGGGGTCATTAGTACAAAAGGATACGTGGTAGTAGTATTTTGATTTAGGAAGCCCCATGCTCACATTTCCTGTGTTTTATTATATTGTAATTCATTTTATTAACTAGATCTATTTTCTAACTGTGTGACTTTAGGTAAGTCACTTCATATCTCTATGTCTCTCTTTCTTCAGCTGGAAAATGAAGGATTGGATTATATGATTTCTAAGGTCCCTTTTACCTTTAAACCTATGATCCTTTGATTATGCAAAACGTGACTTCCATGAAGTAAAGGGTTATTAGCTCTACCTAGGTTAGAAAAACACTGTCCAGCAACTTCTTTGTCCTTTGGATGATTATAGTTAGGGCAAGAGTCTGACGTCTTTTCTTAACTCTACCAACTGAGTATTACACTCATATCAAAAGACCTTTGCTCACCCAACACTTTTTACCTTGTCAGTACCAGCAACATAACAGCTCCAGGTACAATGGTGCTAAGATTTCAATTTCCTTAAGAAAATCACATGCCCCTCAAATACATGTGTATTTTTTGCTCCAAGCAGCATTTACTTCATCATCATCATCATCATCATCATCATCATCATCATCATCATCATCATCATCATCATCATCATCATCATTGTGGTATAAAATCAAAGGCACACGAATGTAACAGACCTTTTAGTTTCTGAGGGTGGAAGTTCTGGTGGGAATGATTCCAAATGAAATTGCAGCCTTACTCAAGCAGTGGTGGCACAGTGAATCAACAATCTCTTTTCTCACACTTTGGGCAAAGGTTCCTCATCTGTCAGTTAGCCCATCCAGCTGTCACTTCCCTGAGGAATGGAAGTTAAGTGTTTATGCAGCCAAGTTTGGGATACAGTCATAATGGTATCTCCAATTTCTAAACATTTTTAAAGGTTACATAGAATTTCTCCTCACAACTTGAAGAAGGTTATGCAGGAATTATTGTCCCCATTTTATAGATGAGAAAACTGAGGACTAGTAAGTTGCCTTCTAAAACAGATAATGTATCAGTGCTTGTACTTGAACCCAATATCTAGCACTTAATCACAATGTTTCAGAATTGCTTGGGACCTCAAAATCTATTTTAGTCAACCTCATATCTGAACAGGAATTCCCCTTAAGACAATACCCCAAATGATCATTCATCCTTTACTTGAAAATCTCTAGTGAGGGGAATCTATTATCTCCTGAGGCATCCCATTTTACTTTAAGTAGCCACCCTGGTAGGATTTTCTTTACAACATTTAAATTTTCTCATTTCTAACTTCCTATTACTTATGGGTCCATGCAAACCAACCAAGTCTTATTATTCTTCTGACAGCCCTCGAAATATTTGAATACAGCTATTTTATCCCTAAATCTTTTCTCTCTTCCATTTCATCTCAGAGGGTATGAAGTACTTCTCAATATGCTTTCTGTTCATGGACTTTTTGTTGATTATGAGTCTGGGGTAGAGGAAGCCACGTGCTGGAGTTTCTCATTGGATCTGTGGATCATTGCTTGGTTTGGTGTGATTCTTAGGGTTTTGCTGAATTTAGTTGTATAGGACCTTAGCTGCTTGACTCTATGTTCAGGGAATAATCTTGTTCTCTATTGTTTTCACAATAGTACCATGACCTTGTCAAATGCTTTCATAAATCTATATAAACTTTATGATGTCCTCTTATTTACCAGCCTAATGTTGTTGTTCAGCTATTTCAGTAATATCTGACTCTTTGTGACTCCATTTGGGGTTTTCTTGGCAAAGATACTGGAGTGGTCCTGCCATTTCTTCTCCCAGATCATTTTATATATGAGGAAACTCAGGGTAAGTGATTTTCCCACTGTCATATAACTAGCAAGTGTCTGAGGCCAGATATAAATTCAGGGAGATGTCACCTTCACTGCAAAGCTTGATACTCTATCCACTGTACCACCTCACTTCCAGTCAAATAACACTGTTTAAATAAAAAACAAGGTCAGTTTGGCATGATCTGCTCTTTTTTTTTTAAAACCCTTACCTTCCGTCTTGGAGTCAATACTGTGTATTGGCTCTAAGGCAGAAGAGTGGTAAGGATAGGCAATGGGGGTCAAGTGACTTGCCCAGGGCCACACAGCTGAAAAGTGGCTGAGGCCAGATTTGAACCTAGGACCTCCCATCTCTAGGCCTGACTCTCATTCCACTGAGCTACCCAGCTGCCCCCTGGCATGATCTACTCTTGATAGAGCTATGCTAGATCTTTTTGGTTGTTACTTCTATTTCAATATGTTCATAAAATATTGGTTGTATGATCTTGATCAAGTCATAGCCTTTCTAAATCTGTTTTATTACTTGTGTAAGAGAAAGAATAATTCAACTTATATTTCTATGGCGCTTTTAGTATTATTTGTGTTTTTATTAGCAATTCTGCTTTTTTCTATCCTGGGTCATTACTTCCTCTTTCCAGCAGACTTATTGATTAAGAAGATAAGTTGAACTAGGTTGTCTCTAAATTTTCTTCCAACTCTAAATCTGCTTTAAGATCTGTGGAGAGTTGCAGCTGGGAACTGTCCACAGCTGAAGCCCATGCAGTGTGGTGCAGAATCATTGAGAACCAGAAGACCTAGGATGAAATTCTGTCTTTGAAATTACCTTCTTGTGCATCCTTAGACAAATTAATCGTCCCCACCCTTATGGGAGGCTTAGTTTCTGAATATGATAGATGTGACTTGATGATTCCTTAGGTACCTTTAAGTTCTGACATCCTATAGAAGTTCAAGGTCACTTGCATTTATAGTCTAAAGCCCTTATTTTGGCATTTAATCATATATTGTTAACTATTCTTTGTGTAGGTCAGCTCTCTATGAAGTTTATCAAGTATGAGGTCAAGGGCTATCTTTCACTTTAATTGTATCTCTCTCTCTATATATATAGCCCCTGGTATATAGTGAGGACACAGTACTTGCTGAAATAGTTGAACTGGCTTGAATGCTTACATGAGGATGAACTATTCAAAAGAGGAATTTAGGCTGCTTAATGTCTTCAAACACATGACCATAATCACATTCATAATGAATTTAGATACTTGGCCATAGTGTTAAAAAATCAAGGCAGAGAGATCCAAAAGATAGTTGAAAATATGACTGGATATGTCTTTTGCGAGAGACTTATGAACTCAGAGTTCATTAGTTCTTACTCTGGAGGTGGATAGCATTTTCATCATGAGTTCTATGGAATTGTTTTGTATTATTGTAATGATCAAGAATAACTAACTTTTACTTATGAGAAAGAAAGCTACCCACATTAAGAAAAAGAACTGTGGGAATAGAAATGCAGAAGAAAAACATCTGATTTATCACTTGTCCATAATGGCATATGATATGGGGGTTTGGTGTTTAAAGATTACTCTATTACAAAAATGAGTAATATAGAAATAAGTTTTGAGTGATAATATATGTATAACCCAGTGGAATTGCTTGTCAGCTATTAGAGGGGGGAGGTAAAAGGGGAGGGAGAGAACACAAATCATGTAACCATGGTAAAACACTTTTAGAAAAATACATGAACAGAAAAAAAATAACTAGCTTTTCTACAGTTGATCATCCTTATTATATTGCTGTTACTGTGTACAATCTTCTGGTTCTCCTAACTTCACTTTGCATCAGTTCATATAAGTCTTCCTAGGTTTTTTGCTTATCTTTTGCTTATCATTTTTATAGCACAATAATATTCCATCACAATCATATGCCACAGCTTCTTCATTCATTCCAGAGTTCCCAGGCATCCTTTCAATTTCCAATTTTTTGCCACTACAAAAAGAGCTGCTATGAATATTTTTGTATACATAGGCCATTTAACTTTTTCCTTGATCTCTTTGGGACATAGACCTAGAATGTATTGCTAGGCCAAAAGGTATGCACAGTTTATTGGCCTTTTGGGAATATTTCCAGATTGTCCTCCAGAATAGTTGAATTAATTCACAACTCCACCAATGGTGTGTTAGTGTTCCAGTTTTTCTTACATTCCCTCCAGGATTTGTCATTTCCCTTTTCTGTCATGTCAGTTAATTTGATATGCAAGGTGATACCTCAGAGTTATTTTAATGTGCATTTCTCTAATCAATAAGTACTTAGAACATTTTTTCATATTACTATAGGTTAACTTTTATTTTTTCCTCTGAAAACTGTTTATATCCTTTGTCCATTTATCATATTGGAAACAGCTCTCACTTTTATAAGGCTCAGTTTCCTATATGTTTGAGTAATGAGGCCTCATTTTCTTTCCACTGTACAAGAATTCAACTCCTGTCTAAATCACAGATTCTAATTCTAATTACTACTCTTTAAGGATTGTTTAGAGCTAGATTTTGGGGCAAAAATCCAGTTTTATAAGTTTATAGCCACACTATTTTTGACTAAAAGCAGCTTTAGAGCATTTGAGAAATTTCATTTTCTTTACCAGATGACTTCCTATGACTTTTGACTTTTCTCCAAATCTAATCCATACTCAGATGATTTGCCTTCATTAAAGTTTTGAACAATATCCCAAAAAATTTGAGGGGAATTCCAAGGATATTATTAGCAATAACTTGTTATTTAAAGGAATGGTAGTATCCTAAGTTTGAAGGAGAAAACTCATCTGGATGAATAAATTCTAGGAGGTTTTTATTTTTTATTATTTTTTATTTATTTGCCTGTCCATGTGCCCTTACTAATTGCTATTTTTATTGCATTATGATCTGAGAAGGTTACATTTATTATTTCTGCTCTATTGCATTTGTTTGCCATGTTTCTATGCCCTATTACATGGTCAATCTTTGTGAATGTACCATGTGCAGCTGAAAAGAAGGTATATTCCTTTTTGTCCCTATTTATTTTTCTCCACATATCTATTAAATCTAATTTTTCTAGGACTTCATTCACTTCTCTTAGCTCTTATTTATTTATTTTTTTTGGTTTGATTTATCTAGCTCTGAAAGAGGAATATTTAGATCTCCCACTAGTATGGTTTTACTATCTATTTCCTTCTTGAGCTCTGTCAGTTTCTCCTTGAATATGGATGCTATGCCATTTGGTGCATACATATTGAGCACTGTTATTTCCTCATTGTCTATACTGCCTTTTATCAGGACATAATTACCTTCCCTGTCTTTTTTTAATCATATCTATTTTTACTTTGGCTTTGTCAGAAATCATGATCACCACTCCTGCCTTCTTTTTCTCATTTGAAGCCTAAAAGATTTTGCTCAAGCCCTTTACCTTATACTTGTGTATGTCCACCCGCCTCATATGTGTTGCTTATAGACAACATATGGTAGGCTTTTGGTTTCTAATCCACTCTGCTATTTGCTTCCGTTTTATGGGCAAGTTCATCCCGTTCACATTCAGAGTTATAATTATCAGTTGTGTATTTGCCGACATTTTGGTATCCTCTCCTAGTTCTACCCCTTCTTTTTACACTATTTCCTTTTAAACCATTGGTTTGCTTTAAGCCAGTAACCCTTTTCCCCTCCCTTGATTTACTTCCCTTTCTACCCACTCCCTTATTATTCCCCTTTTTTTATTTTTAAGGCCTAATGAATTCCCTCCCCCTTCTTCTCCCCTCCCTTTTTTGACCTCCCCACTCCCCTGCTCCCCTTGGTTTATCCCTTCTGTCTTTCTCAGTAGAGTTAGAGTTTTATATCCGAACGGATATAGCTAATCTTCCCTCTCAGGGTTAATTACACTGAGAGTAAGGTTTGAATATTACGTCTTAATGCTCTCTTCCTCTCCTTATAATAGTATTCATCCCCTCCCATTCCCATGCCCTCTTTGTGTGTAATAGAATATCCTATTTTTCTTCTTCATTCAAGTTTCTCTTGATGTATTCTACTATTCACCCCCCTCTTTCCCCCCCCCCATATAATCTTAGACCATTTAGTATTCCAACTCTCCCTATGAATAATTCTTTTAATTACTATAATAGTGAATACTATAATAGTGAATAGAGTTCACCAAAGAGAATTATACATAACATTTCTCCACATAGGAATACCAATAATTAGATCTTATTGAAGCCCTTAAAGGAACAAATTTAAAAAATGAGAGTTTTCTTTCTTTCCCTTCTGTTTCTTATTTACCTTTTCATGTTTCTCTTGATTTTTGTGGTTGGATATTGAGCTTTCCACTTAGTCCTGGTCTTTTCTGTGCAAATACTTGGAAATCTTCTATCTTGTTGTATGCCCAAACTTTCCCCTGGAAGTATATAGTCAGTTTTGATGGGTAGGTGATACTTGTTTGTAGACCCAGTTCTCTTGCCTTTCTGAATATCATATTCCAAGTCTTGATGTCTTGTAGTGTGGAGGCTGCCAGATTCTGTGTGATCCTGATTGGTGCTCCTTGATATCTGAATTGTCTCTTTCTGGCTTCTTGTAAATTTTTTTTCTTTTACTTGGAAGCTCTTGAATTTGGCTATTATATTCCTGGGGGTTGTCTTTTTTGGGTCTATTATAGAGGGTGATCTATGGATCCTTTCAATGTCTATATTGCCCTCTTGTTGTAGAACTTCAGGGCAGTTTTGCTGAATAATTTCTTTTAGTATGGAGTCCAAATTTCTATTAATTTCTGCTTTTTCAGGAAGACCAATGATTCTCAAATTGTCTCTTCTAGACCTATTTTCTTGATCTGTCAATTTCTCATTGAGATATTTCGTGTTTCCTTCAATTTTATCAGTCTTTTGACTGTTTTTTTTTTTTGTTCTTGCTGTTTTGAGAGATCATTGGCTTCTAATTGCCCAATTCTTGTCTTTAGAGACTGGTTTTCTGGTATAATGTTTTGATTTTCCTTTTCAATTTAGTCTATCCTATTTTCCAGCTGTTTGTTTTTGGTCTCCAATTTGCTTATCAATTCTTTTGATTTGGGGGCATCTTTTTTGAATTGCCCAATTCTAGCTTTAGAGACTGGTTTTCCTTTTCCAATTGTGAAAATCTGCCTTTTAAACTGTTATTTTCTTGCCAGATCTCTTCCATCTTTTTCATCATCTCAGATTTGAACTCTTCAAGAGCTTGTGACCAGTTTTCATTGTTTTGGGAATGTTTGGATATGATTATTTGTTTGTTCTACTCTGCTATTTGCTCTGTTGTCTGGATTTTCTCTGTGTAAAAGTTGTCAAGTGTTAAAGATTTCTTCTTGCTAACCTTTCTCTTCTGGGGTTCCTGAGTGTGGCTTGCCATTTTTAGCCCAGCGCCCTCTCAGCTTTATCCTCACGCCCAGGGTCCATCTGCTCTCTTTAGGCTCCTGATGTCTCAGGTCTAGTTGTTCTCAGGGTCAAGCCTCCTTGTGGTCTCCTTATTTGTTCCTCTGCCCGAAGCTCCTTTAACAGTCTCAGGGTACTATTTTCACAGTTGTGCACCTCTCTTCACTGGGTACCCACCCAAGATCCGCCTGTGCTCAGGATCCATTCCTACGCCTGCACTCAAGATCCACATGCTTGACTGTGCTCAGGGTCTGTGTTCAAAGTCCATGTGTTCTTTAGCCTCTTGGGTTCTTAAGTCTTGCTGCTCTTGCTGCTCTCAGGAGCTGGCCCTGGTGGCTGCCAAGGACTTAATGGGTGCCCCAAATTCGCTCTGACTCTTTTGCACTGTCTTTGGCACTGTAGGTGGTGTGTGTGTGTGTGGGGTGGTGGTGAGGGGTTGCTCAGCTCACGTTTTAGTGAGAGCTGTTTCACCTCTTTATAGAATGGAAATGCCCCAATTCCATGTACCTTCAATGCTGAGCCCTGTTGTGGGGACCCTTCTTTCGTCTGGATTTGTTTTTATGTCTTCTTGAGGAGTCCTATATGTGTGAATTAGGAGAGGTCAAGCAGCTGCTTTTTACTCTGCCGCCATCTTGACCTCTAGGAAGTTTTTAAAAAACTGTATCATGTAGAGTCTCCCCTTGTATATATGATAAAGATAAAAATATTGACATATAATCTCATAGAGGATAACAAATCCACAGACAAAAGGGACATTAGAATTTCTTTAATCTAACTCCACCATTTTATAGATGAGAGAACTTAGATCCAGAGAGGTTAAGTGACTTGCTCAAAGTAATTTTCTTAATGAATATTCAGTGGTAGGATTTGAACCGGAGTCCTTTGACTCTAAACACAATGCTCTTTCTATGATATCGTATTTCCTCCTCAAATGTCTTTTAAGAAGATTGAATAAAAACATTCACTTCTTCCTTTTCTCTCAAACTCCCCACAACTCTTCTGCTTGAGGGTTTGTGCCAGAGTGTTTTGACAGTCTCTTCAATCTGTGGACATCCTTGAGGTACTTACCTACCCTTCATTAGTTCTGATTCTTGGTGAAATAGCTAAGCACTTGAGATGTCCTCAGAAATGAATTCCAGTAGCACAGCCTTTCTTCTGAGGGCTTTATGACATCTGGAGGGTACCCAGCCAGGAAACTTCCAGCAGAGGCTGATCCTATAAAACTTTGCTCCTCCTGGGGACTGGAAACTGTCCCAGCAAATAAACTAAGAACCTGGAGTATACATGTTCTCTCCTAGCCCAGTTCACTAATGCACATCCTAAAAACTCTCTCTGCTTCTAAGAAGGATTCTGTGGGCTTTAACTTAGGCTATAAAAAAACCCCTAAAATCTGTCCTGGAAAAAACATGCAAAATGGCAACTGTCTCTTAGGAAAACTAACTTTTACGTCTGTCAATGGTGCTAGCATTTTCCTTGCCAAACCAGGTTTAAAACCTTGGAGACTTTTGAGTCGACTCTGTCTGTCATCTCCCATAGCCAGTCAGTCAACAAGTACTATTGATTTTTCCTACAAAGTGTCTTTCAAATCAGTCCCTCCATTTCCATTCCCACTGCCATCACCTTAGTGGTGGTCCCTACCACTTCATGCCTGGAATATGTTACCATAATAAGAGAGGCAAGGCACTTAATCTGTGGGTCAGGAAGCAGCAGCTGCTAATGATTCCCAACAAAGGCAACAGCCTTTACCCAACTCTGATATAGCAAATAAAGGCAGGTTGAACTTGAGTTTTTATTCTAGTTATGCCATAATTGCTGAACTGTGTATATTTGAGAGCCATGTGAAACTTTTTCATGGCTGAATAGTATAGTTTCAGAGACCTGACATCCTGGGGTAGCTTTTTCCTTTGTAGAGTTTTTTTTAATCTTGTTCTGTATCTTTGGTGTGAATTTGTGTGCTGGATTAGGCTTTGAATTATCTGAGGTCTTGGGTCCAAAGAACACTAAATGGATTTTACCTTTTCTCAATCCATCTCTGACCTTCTATATCAAGTTCCTTAAGGGCTCGTTTTCTGTTGAGTAATATTTGGATAATCTTTGATAATATATTAATGAATGCTATAATATGAAGTGGAAAGAGAAAGGGACCAGATTCAAGTCCCATCTCTGACATTAGCACATGAACTTTGGCAAATCACCTCATTTTTCTAAGTCTGTTTCCTCATCTGTAAGTTAGAGATAACAGGATTCACATAACCTAGTTGTAAAGAGAAATTTTTATTATTTTGCTGAAAATCCCTTGGCTGTATCATGTCCATGCATATGTTTAACAGCAGTTCAGTATCCTGAGTGTTTATTCTAGGAGTCATTGTACTTGGAAGGACTTGGTACATTCCACTTGAAGGGAATTGGAGTTTAACTTGAGAGCACCTCTTGAAAGTTCAAGATTGAGTCTCTTTAATAAATTCTTCTACCCATATACTTGAATATAGAAGCAGAGATCTCTTAAGAAGAAGCCAGAGAGAGGAGGATAAAGGAAAAGAGACTGTTTTCTCTGAGATTAAAATTTTATTTTTATAAAATTGAACTGTTGGTTAGTTTCATTTGGGGCTGGGTATGTGCTGCTTGTATTAATAAGGGAATGATTAGCTACTTTGATGGTTCACCTTATTAAAGACCTCTTTAAATATGGATGCATAGATTTCAGCGCTGACATAGTTCAGACATTACAGACATTTTTGTCTAAACCTTTTACATTACAGATAAAAGAACAGATAAAAAAGAAATTGTGATGACTGAGTAAAGGATAGAATGGTAATCTGAACAAAAGTCTGATTTTAGGAATTAAGAATTTATATGATTGCCTACATGCCAGGACTTGTGCTCAGTGCTTTACAAAAATTATTTCATTTGATCCTCACAACAACCTAGTACAAGTAGATGTTATTATCTCCATTTTACAGTTGACAAAACTGAGATGAACAGAGGTTAAGCAACTTGTCCAAAGTCACATAGCTTGGTCTTATCTGATGCTGGATCCTCTTGACCCAGTGCTATATGAACTGCTTCCCATAGCTGCGTAGTCAGGTAATCAGTTCTTTTGATACAGTCTTTGGCTATGGAAGGACTTTGGCATTTCTTTGGCATCTGAAATATTTTTAGTCATCCAACTCTCAGTCTCCTTGTCTACTTTGCATTGCTCTAATTCCCTTGCCTTATTCCTCCCCTGCCCATGGAAGCCCTCTCCTCCCCAACCCTATCCTGGTTCCCACTATGTACAAACACCTTTGTCCTCTAGAACCTCCCTTTGAATGTTACGTTTATTGGCTAATCTATCTACTTCATTTGCAATGGTCCCACTACACAAGCCATTCATTCCTACCCATCCAAAGCACACATGTACTCCCATAACCAACAAGTGTATGATTAACTGGAAAATGAGTTGGGTCAGTCATGTCAGGAATGAAGGGTTGGTAGCTCAGAGACTATACCAATATCCAAAGACTATTAAGAGAATCTGAAATGTTGGGTGAATTCTCTCTGACAGAAGTTGCACAAGATGGGAAGACATAGAGGGTTTATGATCTGCATCATTAAGATTATGGACCCATTGAACTATGATGTAAATATGTCAGTCAGCAAACATTTATGAACTAATGTGCTAGGCTCTGTATTAAGTGATGGATATAAAAATGCAAACATGAGCCAGTCCCCTCCCTCAAGGACCATTAAAGTTATTTTTTGACCTTTTGTCATAGGCTAGAGATGACTTTGTAGTCACTCAGACACTCTGGGAGTTTTACTAGGAAGAAAAGATTATGCATTATGATCCATTGCCAGACTGTTTTCTGAGGATGATCACCAGAAGGTAGGCTAGAAGGTGATGATGTTTTTCAGCTATAACTATTCAGGAAAGCATTAATGAGTGGAGGAAAGTATCTCCAAAGAAGTAGAAGTCTTTTCTCTTCCCCCACCAAAAAAACAAACTTATTGGACTGAGAAGCTAGAGATCAACTTATCCAGAAGAAAAACTATCTCTCTGCATCACATTGTTGTCCTGTTGATGAAGTTTCTGACAAAATACCACTAAGAAGAGTTGCATCTAGAACTATAAACAGTACTAGGGAATTTGGTGGAGAGAGTTGTCTCATTTAAGAACAAAAAGGGCATAGTTAGAGGACTCCCCTCCTCAGCTCCTTAAGGGGCCATGCATTTTTGTGGAATTTGTAGACTTCTGAGGCAGTTACACCCACCTTACTGCACAGGGTCCACACTCACTTCTCTTTCCTTAATAGAGATATAACGCAGCCCAGATTCACACCCTCCATTGGTACTAGGTAGCTGTCTTTGCCGAATTCAGTACTGTGTCCTGGGGGAGAGGAACCTTAGCCCTTTTCCCAGGGAATTCCCAAGGGCAGGTCATGGAATAACTAGGAGGAATAAAATACGATATGAATAAGATTTATGTTGATGTATTAGGTGAGGGTAGCCATTCCCCCAGCCCTACCTTGTGCTTAGATGTTGCCAGAAGGTCAACTTAGCATTTTCCAACCAAGATTTATACATTTGAGAGAAAGCCTCTCTTAATGGGAACTTTTCCAAAGTCTAATAAAGGCAAGCCATACTCCCTCTGACCTTGGCAAGCCTACAGGTAAGTCCCACAACTTCTACCACCTTATAAACACTAAGATGGGCTGTAGAGAAAAAACTATAGAGGGTCTATTTAGAGGCTTAAGGTAGCAAGTAGGCAGAAAAACTTCAAAACCACCAATTTAATTTATTGACAGTCTTCACAGGAGTACATAGGAAAGAATTTGGTCTTGCCCTGCAAATATTCCCTTCAGCAACTCCAGCTCCCAGCCCAGAGTACCCAGAAGACAAGCAACAGAACATTAAGACTTCAGTATTATCGCCAAACACAGCCAGAGGATGAATTGAGGAAGAGAGGATATGATCCACTTAAGTAAAGACTTTCTCAAGAAGGTGATCTTCTCTTTGACATGGTCAAAGACACATGCTGTGGGGTTCTAATTTAAGATTTTAGGGTACTCACAATACTTGTTAGAGGAACACTGCAATCTGGGGCACTGCACAAAGGGTTTTAAATGAATGCCTGCCCTTTGATCTAGCCATACTGCTGGGTTTGTGCCCCAAAGAGATGATAAGGAAAAAGACTTGTACAAAAATATTTATAGCTGTGCTCTTTGTAGTGGCAAAAAATTGGAAAATAAGGAGGTTTCCATCGATTGGTGAATGGCTGAATAAATTTTGGTATATGTTGGTGATGGAATACTATTGTACTGAAAGGAATAAAGAACTGGAGGAATTCCATGGGAACTGGAACAACCTTCAGGAATTAATGCAGAGTGAAAGGAGCAGAACCAGGAGAACGTTGTACAGAGAATGATACGCTGTGGTAAAATTGAATGTAAAGGACTTTTCTACTAGCAGCAATGCAATGACTCAGGACAATCCAGAGGAACTGAGGAAAAAGAATGCTGTCCACATCCAGTGAAAGAACTGTGGAACCAGAAATGCATTAGAAAAATATATGATCGACCATATAGTGTGATAGGGATGTGATTAGGGTTTTTTTCTTTTTTTTTAAACATTTATTAATATTCATTTTTAACATGGTCACATGATTCATGCTCCTACTTTCCCCTTCACCCCCCGCACTCCCCCCACCCATGGCCGATGCACATTTCCACTAGTTTTGTCATGTGTCCTTGATCAAGACCTATTTCCAAATTGTTGGTAGTTGCATTGGTGTGGTAGTTTCGAGTCTACATCCCCAATCATGTCTGCCTCAACCCATGCGTTCAAGCAGTTGTTTTTCTTCTATGTTTCCTCTCCTGCAGTTCTTCCTCTGAATGTGGGTAGCATCTTTACCATAAGTTCCTCAGAACTGTCCTGTGTCATTGCATTGCTGCTGGTACAGAAGTCTATTACATTCGATTTTACCATAGTATATCATTCTCTGTGTACTGTGATTAGGGTTTTGATGTTAAAGAATTGCTCTGCTGTAAATATGAATAACATGGAAATAGATTTTGAACAATGAGACATTTAAAACCCAGTGGAACTGCTTGTTGGCTTTGGGAGAGGAGAGGAGAAAGCGGGATGGTGGGTGGAAATCATGAATCATGTAACCATGGAAAAATATTCTAAATAAAAAAAAACCAACAATCTGGGGCACTGGACAAGGGTACTGATAGACCTTTAAGTGGAAAGGTGTGGATTGGATTAATAACTTGCCATTTTGCTAGCCGTGTTATCAATACAATTCAACCAACATTTATTAAGCCATGGCCAGTTGCTGGGGAAGGGAAAATTGTCCCTACCAGCAAAGTGATAGCAGTTGTTCAGTTGTTTCAGTCATGTGTGACTCTTTCTGACCTTGTTTGGGATTTTCTTGCCAAAGATACTGGAGCAGTTTGCCATTTCCTTCTCCAGTTCAATTTACAGGTAAGGAAATTGAGGCAAACAGAGTTAAGTGACTTGTCCAGCATCATACAATTAGTAAATGTTTGAGACTAGATTTGAACTCTGGGAGAATGCTCTCTCATCGACTCTAGACCCAATGCTCTATCCCCCTGAGACATCTAGCTTGCACTCTAATAGAATGATGAACAAATCATATAACTTTTCTGAGTCTCAGTTTTCACATTTGTGAAATGGGGATGGCTATATCTGTTTGGATTAGTTTGAAAGGTTGCATGAGGAAAACAATGTATAAAGTGCTGTGGAAAGCCAAATTGTTTTTGTTGAGGTGGAATAGACCAGGAAACTCCAAAGACCTTTTTAGTTCCATTCCTGCTCCCTGCATAGCTTCAGGCAAGTCCTTTTATCTCTCTGGCCTTCTGACCTCCTCATATGTAAAATGATAATTTTGGATTAGATATTTTTATGGTTCCTTCCACCTTGTACATTTTGGTTTCCTGTCACCCTAGTTTTATTCCTGCCTTTGCCTCTGAGTGTAAATTGGGGCTATGACAGTGTAACTGGGAGGTTGTTCTGCCTGGGATTGTTTGGACTCTCCTAAAGAAAAATCTGCTCCACAAGGCAAATTTTTCCTTAATTGATTTTCCCCACCAATTTGTTTTTAGCTAAAAGAAATCCATCCCCTGTTTTGTCCTTTCTTTGACATCTGATAGTATTGCACACCTTTAGTATACAATTTGGGATTTGGGAGAAACTCTTTATTTGATATTATTTTCTCTCCCTTAAACCATCATTGTCTTTGCTAACTTCTTGAAGATAGGGATGAAGTTGTATACTTATTTTATAACCTACAAATAAACCTAATTGAGTGCCTGGCATAAAGTAAGTATTTAATAAATGATGTTGGCATGATTTTCCTAAACCAGAATATATGGAAAATGTTCTGTCTACCATTTGGGATAGATATGGAGCTTCTTGAATATTTAGGGGTCAGGCAAGGAGATGTACCTTTCTGGGGGGGGTAATTGAATAAAGCACTTAACTTTCCCATGTGTAAAAAGAAGAGCATTAACCTGTAGACATCTAACAATTATCTAACACTTAAATGTGGAATTAACTTGGAAAAAACCTGAGCTGGCAAAAGATCCCTCTCCAGTACTTGCCCAAGGAACACAGTCTCTGACTAGAAGTGGAAACACTGGAAGTATGTTTTCTGATGCTCTTGACTCTAACTTATAGAATCCTAGCATTGGGAAGTCATGGTGCCCATTTCCTAACCCAGTGGATGAAGGTCCTCTTTTATGATAGGTTTTACTTGGGCAAGCAAGAGCTCACATTTGGCAGACCTCCTTGTAACAATCATAGATTCTACTTTAATAATGATTACGATTCTAGCTAAACTGGGATTACTTATTTTCCTTTTCCTTTGACTTCTAAATCGGTTTTTGCCTTTCCCTACTCTGTGAATTTCTTCTGATTTTGCAGTTGATGCTGATTTGATCTATTAACAACTTAAAAGTGGGTCCAACTTCAGAAAGAGATCTCCAAATTGTCTCAAGTACCTGCTGACTATCAGGTCCAACCTCAAGGGAAGGAATTCTAAACCCAAGGTCCAAGGTCTCTGGATAGATTTCAAGAGTTCTGTGAAGGAAAACACTAAAAAAACCCCTAAAAAACTAAAAAAAAGTATATCTTTATTTCAATATAATTGGTTTCTTTTCTAATTCTTTATATATTTTATACCTTTAAAAATATTATTCTGAGAAGAGGTCATAGTTTTTTTTTTTTTACTACTGAAGGGGTCCATGACATAAAACTTGTTTAAGAACTCTTGCTCTTGGGCCTCAGTTTTCCCACTGGAAAATTTCACTGTATTTTTTTCCCATTTTTGGAGGGGTTGGGAAGTACTATCATTTGCAGTTCCCTAGTCATCATACAAATTCCATTTATTTTGCTTCCTTCTCTGGATAAAATCACTAACTGTATGATATTAGGCATACTATTTAACTTCTCTGGCCTTAATTTTCTCATCTCTACATTGGGACTACTGCCAACCTTGCTTGTTGGGGAGTGTGCCCATGGAGTGCTCTGATGGAAGGCGCTGAGTGCTTTGAATAAAGAAGGTTCAGTCATCTTTCAGGCAGTTTATGGCTCTACTCTCTGGATGCTTGGGATAATCTTCCTTCATGGATAATGAGCAAGCTGTAATAGGATATTCTTACTGGGTGCAAATTTGTTACTCTGTGTCAGCCTTTAGATTTGGGTCATCTACCAGCTGCGATGCTACATAGGCTGTATTTTTTTTCTCCTCTGCAACATTTGGTGGAATGTTTCAGGCTGGGTTGGGGGGCAGGGTAAGGGGAGAGGTAGTGGATTATCTGAACCAGATGTTCCTGGGGCCATCTCTTTGACATGAATGAGTAATTAGTCATAAGTGATTATCCATGTGACTAGTCCAGTAACATTTACCTCTCCCAGGCTTGGGAAAGAGGGCGTTAGAATATCCCTTTTCTGGGATAGAGCCCAAGGAACTGCGCTAGAAATAAGAAACCCAAGTTCTAGCCTCTGTTTGGCTAGTGACTTGCTGTGTGACCTTGGGTAGGTCATTTAACTCCTTAGCCTTTGGTTTTCTCATCTATAAAATATGGTAGTTAGATTAAATGAGCTTTGAGATCTTTGCCAGCTCTAATATGGTGCGTGTGTGTGTGTGTGTGTGTGTGTAATTTTCATGGTGGGGAGAAAGGATTGGATTTCTGAAGACTTGAATTCAAACCCATCCTCTGCTGTTTTTACTCTCATGTGACCATGGGAAAGTCAGTTCAAGCCTCAGTAATCTTCTCTATAACACAGGAAATGGGTCAGCACACTAGATTTTGTTCCATTGTCATTAGGGAGGGTTGGAGAAGTCCAGGGAAAAGGGATATTCTAGCAAGAGTTCGAAATCTTAGATGTGCCCCCTTCTCCTTACTCCCCTCCTTTCACCAACCTCCCACACCTACTTTCATCTCTTTTCTGCTTAGTTCAAGCATCATGAGGCAGGTGATTTTCTACCCATACTTCAGAGTCCAAGTTAAATGTCAAATCTTCCAGGTAACTCTCCAAGATCCCGTTAGTCTATAATGAGCTTTCCTGTCAAACCTCCATATTCTACAGAGCACTTGATTTGTGCCTCCAATAATAAAAGTAGCCAGCATTTCTAGCTCTTGAACTTTTGCAAAACACTTCACATTTGTTTTCTTGTATGATCTCCAAAACAATACTTGGGAGGTGAGTGCTATTATTATCCCTATTTTACCAGAGAGGAAATTGAGACTCATGGACACTTGTGTAGGGTCACACAGCTCATAAGCATACCAGGAGGCCTTCCTAACTCCAAGTCTAACTATGGCTCTGTCCAATGCATCAGCTAAAATGTCTTATGCATTGCTATTTGTATAATCACTTGTGTATTTGCTACATACTAATTTGATGTCAATCATCATATAGAGGCTTGGATTTGGAGTCAAGAAAACCACAGTTCAAATCCTGACTTATCAATTTACTAGTTTGTTATTGTACATCCAACTCTTTGTGCCCTCATTTGGGGTTTTCTTGGCAAAGATACTGGAGTCGTTTGCCATTTCCTTCTCCAGGTCATTAAACATTTTTATTTTAAAAAAAATCCTAACCTTCTGTTTTAGGATCAAAACTTAAGTATTGGTTCTAAGGTAGAATAACAATAAAGACTAGACAATTTGGGCTAAATGATTTGCCCAGGTCACACAGCTAGGAAGTGTCTGAGGTCAAATTTGAACACAGGCCTCTCTTCTCCAGGCCTGCTGCTCTATCCAATGAGCCACCTACCTACTCCTTCTCCGGCTCATTTTACAGATGAAGAAACTAAGGCTAGCAGGGTTAAGTGAGTTGCCCAGAATCACACAGTTAGTAAATGTCTAAAGCCAGATTTGAATTCAGGAAGATGAGTCTTCCTGAATCCAGGCTCAACCACTCTCTCTACTGTGCCCCTAGACACATCTCTTACCTTCTCCGCCTCAGTTTCCTAATAGCCAAAGTGGAGAGAGCAATAGTACCTGCCTCCCTGGGATGTTGTGAGGACCAGGGGAAATGACCTATAGAAAACTTCTGAAGACTCTTAATGGTTATAAGAATGATAACAATTATCATTTACTCCTTACCACAGTTCTATTGAATGTTTGAAATGAATGAAATTTGGAAAAGTCATTTAGCTGCTGCTTGATTTCATTTCCCCACATGTAAAATAGGGATAGTTCTTTCCTGCTTCATCCCTACTCTAGAAGATCCTTAAGAAGACGATTTTAATCTGGGTATTCTCAACTGCCCAATGAAGGCTATTACACAAAATGATACATAAGGTCCTCTCTTTGGAAATGTTTTCTCACTACCCTGCCAGGAGGTTTCAGGTCTGCCCAGAGGCACAACCGATTCCCATTTTCCGTGTGCTTAAAGAAAGAACATCTGAAATTAGTTCTCTTGCAAATGCCAGTCCAAGAAGGTCCCTTCTCATCTTGAGCTTTACTCAGTGGATCTCTTTGTAGGTTGTCTGACCACCCAGGAATGTCATCCATCATGCAGTCTGCACCCTGAAGTCCAATTAGCTGCGCTCTTCTTCCCACTCTGTGCAGCTGACTAAACTATTCTCCATTATTCTTTTGCCTTTTCCCTGTGACTACAGGTCCACAGTCATGGTTCTAATTCTTTCCTCCATCAGGAGTAAAATGAGATAATCGACTTCTTTTTGGAATTGGACTCTTCACATGTCAAGATTAGGAAAATAATAGATAAACACAAATGGAGAATACACTGTCTGGTGTCAGAGGACCTGGGTTCCAACTTTCCTCTGATATTATCTTCCCTGGGTCTCAGTTTCCTCATTTGTAAAATGAAGGCTTTTGACTAGATGATTTCTGAGGTTTCTTCCAGCTCTAGATCTACAATCCTTTGCATTCAGTACTCTAGTCTAATTGACTTACTTGTGGCATCTGTCTAATCCCCACTTGACTTTCCACTTCTTTGTCTCTTTGGGTAACTTTCTTTTTTTCTGTTTTTTGGGTAACTTTCATACCCAGAATATTGTCTCCCTTCATCCCAGTCTCCCATCTCCTTGGTAAAGACTTTCTTGATTCAACTGGTTAAATGTTCCCCATCGGCTTAAATTGCCAAGTGATTACTTATGTTAGCATCTTTATCACCCAGTGGAATAGTATAACCTCTGTGGGGGCAGGGATTTTTTTTCCTTTGTACTTCCAGGACTTAGTGTGATGCCTAGCATTTATTGAATTAAAATAAGTCTGGGCTATGTCCCTGCCTTTAGTTATTAGCAGACCCCATTTACAGATGAGGTAATTGAGATTCAGAGACACTAAATTTCTTGCTTATGGTCATATCTGTAGACAGTGGTTTGTCAGATGCTGAATTTATCTCCTTAAGTTGCTATTGAGGCCCAGGGTCTTCCCATAGCTGTCTCAATGGTCATCTTATACAAAATGTTTAAAGTGCTTTTCAAGCCTTGTTCCTTAGTCAATGGATAGTAGAATGATTGGTTATCCAGTGAGTAAACAGCAGGAATTCCTGTTTCTTAATATTTTTTTTTAAACCCTTGTACTTCGGTGTATTGTCTCATAGGTGGAAGATTGGTAAGGGTGGGCAATGGGGGTCAAGTGACCTGCCCAGGGTCACACAGCTGGGAAGTGGCTGAGGCCGGGTTTGAACCTAGGACCTCCTGTCTCTAGGCCTGACTCTCACTCCACTGAGCTACCCAGCTTCCCCCCCCCCCCCGTTTCTTAATATTTAAAGGCAAATAAGGAATAGTTTCTAAACAGTTAGGATCAGATTAATAGAACAAAATACAAAAAAAATTGTATAGTTAAAACTTTGATTAGTCAGAAAGCAAAAGCTAACCACCTCAAATTCTCTCCAGATGTGTACCACTCAGGCTCCCTATAATCAACCCTAAGTGTATGTAGTCTAATATGAGAGGCTGTACTCTTTTTGGAGAGAGTTTAGCTGCTTGGACCTGCATTCAGTCATACCATTTTCTAATGGCTCATTCTTCCAGGGAGAATTTAAGTGATCCCCAAATTCAGTTTTTTAGGCGTCTGCTAGGGAGAATTATATGATAATTCATAAAACTAAACTGTGACTTGATAGCACCAAGGAGGTCATTTTCTCTTTTCTGTTAGTTTCAGGGTCTTACCATAATTATTTTGTGAAATGCTAAACCCAACAGAGTCTGTTCACCATGCACACATTCTCATTTCAAGTAATGACATGGCCACAGACCATAGAAATGAACCAATTTATATAAAAACAGCCAGCCTCACCATCACAGTGGTGAATAGCAAAAAAGAACGTACTATAGTTGTGCTTTCTTAGCTACATTTCCACAGAGGGAATGAAAAGAGGAAGAGAAAGGAGATGCCCTTTTGCCTCTGTGCTCTCAGCTAAGAGGGAAGCACCATTAAGGCACAGGCCACTGACATCTTGTTCTTCTGTCTGTTGCCCCCCTAGAGGTAGCTTTTTGTTTTCAGTCCATTAAGTATTTTCTGCTTTTTTCTTTCTTTTTTGATTCAAAGATAATTTGTTTTTCCAATTACATGTAATAGTAATTTTCAACGAATGTTTTCCAAAATTATAAGGTCTAAACTGTCTCCTTCCCTCCCCCTACTCAGAGATGGTATGCAATTTGATCTAGTTCATATGTGTATTATCTTTTTTTAATCTTTTTTTATTGATCAATTAAGAAAACCTTTCCATAGTTACATGATTCATGCTCTTTCCCTTCCCTCCTCTTAGCCCCCTCCCATAGCCCACGTGCAATTCCACTGGGTTTTACATGTGTCATTGATCAAGACCTATTTCCATATTATCGATATTTGCACTAGGGTCCTGATCATTTAGAGTCTGTATCCCCAATCATATCCCCATTGACCCATGTGATCAAGTAGTTGTTTTTCTTCTGTGTTTCTACTCCCAAAGTTCTTTCTCTGGATGTAGATAGTGTTCTTTCTCATAAGTCCCTCAGAAATGTCCTAGATCATTGCATTGCTGCTAGTAAAGAAGTCCATTACATTTAATTGTACCACAGTGTATCCGTCTCTGTGTACAATGTTCTCCTGGTTCTGCTCCTTTCATTCTGCATCAGTTCCTGGCGGTCATATGCATATTATCTTGCAAAACACACTTCCATATTGGCCATTGTTGTGAGAGCACACTTATACAAAAAATAAAACCCCAAAATAAAACCATAAATACATCGATGTGAAAAATAGCATGTTTTGATCTGTGTCCATCTGACTCCTATAGTTCTTTCTCTGGAGGTGGATAGCATTCCCCTTCATAAGTCTTTCAGAATTGTTCTATATCATCGCATTGCTAAGAGTAGCCAAATTTTCACAGTTGATCATCATACAATATTGCTGTTACTGTGTACAATGTTCTCTTAGTTCAGCTTATTTCACTCTGTATCAATTCAAACAGATCATTCCAGCTTTTTCTGAAATCATCTTGTTTATTATTTCTTGGCACAACAGTATTCCATCACCAACATATGCCACAGTTTATTCAACCATTTACCAATTGATGAACATCCCCTTTATTTCCAATTCTTTGCCACCACAAAAAGAGCTGCTATAAATATTTTATAGGTATTGTATCTGTAATACCCAGCAATGGTATTACAGGGTCAAAGGGTATGCACAGTTTTATACTTCTTTGAGTATATTTCCAAATTGCCCTCCAGGAATTACTGGATCAGTTCACAATTCTACCAAAAATGCATTAGTGTTCCAATTTTACCATATCCCTTCCAACATTTATCCCTTTCCTTTATTGTCATATTGGCCAATTTTATAGGTATGAGGTGGTACCTCAGAGTTATTTTAATTTGCGTTTCTATAATCAAGAGTGGTTTTGTACATTTTTCACATGATTATTGATAGTTTTAATTTCTTCACCTAAAAATTGCTGTTCATATCCTTTAACCATGTGTCAACTGGAGAATGGCTTATATTCTTTAAAATTTGACTTCAATAGATTTGAGAAATGAGACTTTTGTCAGAGAAATTTGTTATAAAAATGTTTCCCCAGTTTGTTGTTTTCCTTCTAATATTGCTTACATTAGCTTTGTTTGTACAAAAGCTTCTAAATTTTATATAATCAAAAGTATTTATTTTATATCTTATAATGCCCTCTATCTCTTATTTGGTCATAAATTCTTCCATTCTCCATAGGTCTACCATGTAAACTATTCTATGTTCCCCTGATTTATTTATGGTATCACTATTTATTGCTAAATCATCTACCTATTTTGACCTTATCTTGAAATAGGGATGAGATGTTGGTCTATACATGGTTTCTGCCATCCTATTTTCCGTTTTTCCCAGGAGATTTTGGTAGTGAGTTCTTATCCCAGAGGCTGGGGTCTTTGGGTTTATCAAACACTATGTTACTAAAGTCATTTACCCCTGTACATTGTGTATTTAATCTTTTCCATTGATCTACCATTCTATTTCCTAGTCACTACCAGATGGTTTTGAAGATTGAGATTTGGTTCCTGCTAGGCAACCATTTTTTAAATTAATTACTTTGGATATTCTTGACATTTTGTTCTTCTGGATGAATTTTTTTATTCTATTTTCTAGTTCTATATAATAATTTGGTTGATTGATTTGCATGGCACTGAATAAGTTAATTAACTTAGGCAGAATTGTCATTTTTATTACATTAGCTCTCTGTAAGCAATTAATACTTTTCCAATTCTTTAGATCTGTATTTATTTGTGTGAAAAGTGTTTTATAATTGTGTTCATATAATTCCTGTGTTTGTCTTGGCAAGTAAATTCCAGTGTATTTTATATTTTCTAAAGTAAATGGAATTTCTTTTTCTATCTCTTGCTGCTGAACTTTATTGTAATATAAAAAATGCTGATGACTTATGTAGATTTATTTTGTATCCAACTCCTACTCTTATTTATTACTTTCATGATTCTCTTTCAATTTTATTAATTTCAACTTTAATTTATTGGATTTTCCATTTAGACTTTAATTGAGGCTTAAAAACATTTAATTAATTAATTCAGAATATTTTTTTCATGTTTACATGATTCATATTCTTTCCCTCCCTTCCTTTCTTTCCCCTCCCATAGCCAATGAGCAATTCAGCTGGGTTTTACATGTGTCATTGATCAAGGCCTATTTCCATATTAATATTTGCACTAGGGTGATCATTTAGAGTCTACATCCCCAGTCATATCCTCATCGACCCATGTGATCAAGGAAATGTTTTCTTCTCTGTTTCTACTCCCACAGTTCTTTTTCTGGATGTGGGTAGTTTTCTTTCTCATAAGTACCTCAGAATTGTCCTGGATTATTGCATTGCTGCTAGTAGAGAAGTCTATTACATTAAATTGTGCCACAGTATGTCAGTCTCTGTGTACAACATTCTCCTTGTTCTGCTCCTTTCACTCTGCATCAATTCCTAGAGGTCATTCCAGTTCACATGGAATTCCTCCAGTTCATTATTCCTTTTAGCACAATAGTATTCCATCACCAACAGACATCACAATTTGTTCAGCCATTCCCCAACTGAAGGGGATCCCCTCACTATTCCAATTTTTTGCTACCACAAAGAATGCAGCTATAAATATTTTTTGTGCATGTATTTTTCCTTATTTTCTCTTTGAGGTACAAACCTAGCAGTGGTATGACTGAATCAAAGGACAGACAGTCATTTAAGGCCCTTTGGACATAATTTCAAATTGCTTTCCAGAATATTTGGGTCAATTCACAACTCCACCAGCAGTGCATTAGTGTCCCAGTTTTGCTGTATCTTCTCCAACATTTATTACTTTCCTTTGCTGTCATATTAGCCAATCTGCTAGGTGTGCAATGGTACTAATTGAGTAGTTTTAATCCTTCTTTATCTCTTTTTATCAGATCTATTTTTACTTCAGATGATGTACAATAAATTCTGCTCCAGCCCCTTGCCTTTGCTCTCTGTGTGTCTCCCTGTCTCAAATATATTTCTTGTAAACAACATATTGTAGGATTCTGGTTTTTAATCCACTCGGCTCTCTGCTTCCGTTTTATGAGTGAGTTCATCCCATTCACATTTATAGGTATGATGAACAATTATGCATTCTTCTTTAGCTTATTTTTCCCTTATGATCCTATTCTTTCTTCTTTCACTCTGTCTCCTTTCATAGGTGTTCTGCTTTTAATCACCAGCCCTTAATTCCCTTCCCTTCTATTATTCCCCACCACCTTATCTTATTCTTCTCCTACTTCTCTATAGGGTAAGATAGGATTTTATACCTGGATGAGTATGGTTGTTAATCCTTCTCTGAGCCAGTTGAGATGATAATAAGGTTTAAGCATTGTCTATTACCACCATCACTTCCCTCCATCGTAATAGTTTTTCATGCCTCTTTAGGTGAGATAATTACCCCATTCTACCTTTCCCTTCCCTTGTCTTTCAATGCATTCCTTCCTTCCCCCCAGTTCCACCCCCCCCCATGATTTTTTTTTTTTTTGCTTTTTTTCCCCCTTGATGTCCAAGGTAGAGATGGGAAGTAGAATAGAACCTTTCTCTTTTGGTTCATCAAATATTATGCCCAGCCAAGAGGTCATCTTCTCTCTATTAAACCCTAGACAACTCCCTCTCCTAGGCAACCACTTCATTGGTCTGAAGAAGGGTAGTGCGGAAAGGGTTCCAACTCTTTATATAACATTTTTTTGGCTGTCTGTTCATAGAGCAAGGATATTAATTTTGAAGAAGACATTAGAACTTGGTCTGTTAAATCTGGAAAGGGCGTCATAATCATCTAATTATTTTCCAGACAAAAAGACTGACACTCAGAAAAGTGACACAGAAACCTAGTTGGAGAGACAGGACTTGAATCTAAATCCAGATTCCCAAGCCAATACTTTTCAGTTAAACACTGCTACCTCTTCACCAAGGCTCACACAAGTGAAGATTCCAAATGAGACCTTAATAAATAAGCACTATTTTATAGTGGAAATTAGACACAGTACAACAATACTGATGGATGATGATGATAAATATTTATATACCATTTTCAAAGTGGCATGTACTTTTCTAAGTGATTTACAAATATTATCTCATTTGATCCTTACAATAACCCTGTAGAGTCAATGCTGTTGTTATCCTCATTTTACAGATGAGGAAAATGAGGTAAATGAGTTGAGTGATTTGCCCAGGATCATACAGCTAATAAGTATCTGAAGTAGGATTTGAATTTGGGTTTTTCTGACTCTAATTGTGGCACTTTGTCCACTGGGCCACCTAGCTGCCTTCATAGTATAGTGGAAATAAGGTGCAGTGACAAAGGACATAGTATGGTATAGTGAAAAAAATCCTGAACTTGGAGTCTGAAGATTTGGGTTTGAGTTCTGGGTCTGCTTCCTTCAAATTGCAACTATGGTCAAACCATTTAATCTCTTTTTTCTCATCTGTAAAATGAGGAGATTAGACTAGATGACTTCTAAGGGCTCTCAGTCCTAAGTAGAAGAAACCCAAGGTCATTTCACTAGTTAAGTTACATCTCAGAATGCATTGGACAGTGAAACTTTATAGGAACAGCTAGTTTAGATAATTTGAAGGTCAAAGGATACAGATATTTATAAAATAATAATTTAATATATTAAAGTTTAGAGTGATGGACCTTGGAATCGAGAAGACCTGAGTTATATAAATCCAGCCTCAGACATTCACTAGCTATATGATCCTGGTCAAGTCACTTAACTTCTATTTGTCTTAATTTACTGGAGAAGGAAAAACCAAACCCCTCTAGTATCTTACCCAATCATATCTCCTACAAGTTCACAAAGAGTCAAACACAACTAAATAACAATAACATTAAAGAATATGAACAAGACAATAATGAAGTCAGATGAATAGCCATTTATTGATTTCTGAGGTATAAAAACTCACATTGAAAACAATTCAAACCGTGGTCCTGATTTGAAACCTAATTATGCTATTTTTTCTTTGTGGCACTGGACATCTATGGACATTATTTCCTTGCTGAGCTCCAGTTCCCCAATCTGTAAAGTGAGACAGTTGCATGGAGGTGATCTCCTAAAGGCTCTTCCAGCTCTGAATCTTGTAATAGTCTTTTGCACAGATGTAAGTTGCCTGGTAGTCCAAGCGTACTCAGCAATGTTGACATATATACTTAGCTTTTTCTACTGGGTAAATAAGGAGGACACCTGTACTATCTGCTTCACAGAGGTTGGTATGATGAAAGCCTTGGCAAATTTTGATGGACTATTAAATGTAAATTATTCTTATTCTTAGTAGGCAGAGATCCTAATAAACACTCTACAGATTTGTGAATCTTAGTCCTTCTCTTTTGGTGTTCCTCCTAGGTGGTTTTTTAAAAAAAAATCTAAATTCTGAGAGATGTTAGGATGACTGGGTGACTGCTCCTAATTGCAGTACTTTTTAATGTCGTGTGTATGTATGTGTATGTGTACGTTTGATCCAGGGCACATAAGGAAGCTTTAATGCCATTTCCTCTCCTAAGGGTTAAGTTACACAGAACAGTGATTTTTTGTTTGTTTGTGTTTGGGAAGCTTCAGTAATGCCATTCCCAGAGTGCCTCAGTTAGAATCTTCCTTCCCCTCCTGTGGGCATCCTGCAGATGTTCATTGCTGCACCCACCAGAAGGATAGCAACAGATGACCAGTTCTCAAAATAAAGAGCTGCTCTCTTTTAGGACTCTGTCATTCCCAAGAGTTTTTATTTCTTGGAGAGGTAGAAGAGGGATGTGAGTGTTATTTGATCCATAACAGTTGCCATGTGTCAGAAGACCCTAAAAATGACTTGGTAATGTTACCCTCTCTCACCTCTCCAAAAGGGCTTCAGGTTTGTTTGTCCTGGCTTTATAATGCTTTCAAGTCTCAGTCTCTGTGTGGCCTTGGATAAGTCCCCCTCTCCTTCTTATGGTTAGTAAAGCACCCAACTGTTTAGAGCAGTCCCCTGAGAGATCTGGCTCTGTTTCTGGAGGAAGCAGCCTGTGAAGACTGGAACCTTGTAGACACTTTTGGAAACAGCTTAAACAATGAAAGAAGATACCAAAAATGACAAAAGAGTATAAAGTACTTTAGTAAAACTAGCCTCTGGCAAATTACTTAACTTCTCTGGCATGAAGTTTCCTTATTTCTCAAATGAAGGGATTGGACTAAGTGATTTTTTAAGCCAATTCAATAAATATTTATTAGATTCAATGGAGTAGAAACCACAGAATTTCAGATCATATCATAGTAGAGCTGGAAGGAACCTCTTAGGCTATCTAGTCCAACACTCCTCATTTTAAAGCTGTGACTGAGACTAAGAGGTCAATGGAATCATCCAAGGATACCTGGGCAAACACATGAGAGGTGCTTACTATGATTGTTTTCTTTCTTCCCTCCTCCAATAATCTACATAGGAGAAATGACTTGCTCATAGTCATATAAGTAATAAGTAGCAGAAGTAGGACTTAACCCAAGATCTTCTAATTCAAAACTATCACCCTGTCCTTTACATGAAATACAAAGCTAAGTCTCAATTGATCAGCTATTGTGTTTGCCAACCAGTAGTCCTTTGAGGAAATGATGTAATAATTGTTGCTATTCTGTTGTGACTGATTTTTTTGTGACTCCATTTGAAGTTTCTTTGGCAGAGACACTGGAATGGTTTGCCATTTTGTTCTCCAACTCATTTTACAGATGAGAAAACTGAGGCAAACAGGCTTTCCCAGGGCCACACAGCAAGTAAGTGTCTAAGGTTAGATTTGAACTCAGGGACAGGTTTTCCTAACTCTGGGCCTGGTGTTCTATCCACTGTGCCACTTTGTTGTGAGATAGCTAATAGTGACTAATTGCGTTTTGTTTTGTTTTTTTGGGGGGGGATGAGAGGGTGGCGTTACAGGAACTATACTCAGTATGGTGCCAATTACTATTAAGATTCCCCTTTTGAAGGGAAGAAAATTTGAAATAACAGCATTTCCTTGTCCAAGGACAACTTAACTTGAGAATGCTGAGCTAGTGACTCCTAAAGCCATGGTTAATTCTGTGAGGTTCAGCTATTCTCCACAAATTTGTTGTAAGAATCAAATAAAATATTTGTAAAGTTTAGCCAAATACCTGGCACATACTAAGTCATACTAAAGTGGTTCAAATCATATCTGAATAAGAATTCTATCTAACATAGATGATAGTAGTCATTCTTGTCTTGAAGATTTCCCAAGCAGCAAATATATTTCCTCTTAAAGTAGCCTATTACCTCTTTTGGTGAATTCTAAATGTCACCTCTTAACGTTTTGTTTTATTCTGTTATTGTTTGTTCAGTCGTTTTTTTCAGTTGAGGCTGACTCTTTGTGATTCCATTTGGAGTTTTCTTGGCATAGATACTGGAGTAGTTTGCCATTTCTTTCTCTAGTTCATTTCGCAGATGTGGAAACTGAGGCAGAGTTAAGCGATTTACCCAAGACTACACAGTTATTAAGTGTATGAGACCATATTTGAACTCAGAAAGATGAGTCTTCTTGAATCCAGTCTCATCATTGTTTTATGCTAGTCCTAAGTTTTCCCTCTGGGCAACTTTACCAGTTGTCCTTAGTTCTGTCCATTGCTAAACAGACTATCTGATCTCTATTCTGTTTGATAGCCCTTCAAATAATTGAAGACAGGAATCATCTACACTCTGAATCCTCTTTTGAGATTTCCACAGTTCCTTAGACTACTAATTATTATAATACCTAACTTTCATATAGAGCTTACTGTGCTAAGAACTTTACAATATTTTATTATTTGAACCTCACAATACCCTGAGAAAGGAGGTACTATTTTTATCTTTTTTACAAATGAGGAAATTGAGACAAACTGAGTTTTTTTAATGACTTGCCTGGGGTCCCAGAGCTTGTATGTGCTGGATTTGAACTAAAAAAGATAAAAGCTTCCTTAACTTGATGCCCAACACTCTATCCATTTGATGATCTACCTATTACATAATGTACAAACTAGAAAACCCTTCCCTATTCTGGTTGCCATCTTCTTGTGATCCAGTTTATTAGTCAATCACTCAATCAATAATTATTAAGTCTCTACTATGTACAAGGCACTGTTATCTATGGCATTTCTTTAAACTCTGGTTGCAAGAAGTGAACACAATACTCTAAATTTAGATGAAAAAAGACAGAGTACAGTGGGACTTCTGTCTCTGTTTTTTTGGAAGCTTTACTTTTCAGTATAGCCTAATATCCCATTAGCTTTTTTGGTGATCATATCATTCTGTTGCCTCAAATTGCACTTGCAGGCCATCAAGTCTCCCAGGTCACAGGCTCCTAAGGAATTTTATATGTCTAAGATTCTTCTAGGTCTAACTCCTATGATATTGGAAAATAAAACTGCAGAATGCCTAGAAGATTTAAATAATAGGAACGATTATCCATTTTTGTCTTTTTGCCATCCTTGATGCAAATGACTGAGAATCAGCCACTTACCAGTGTTTTCCAGGTACCAGGCATTTGGCAAATGTTTTTTGTAGGAATGACTTCCAATCCAATCCAATCAATATTTTTTAAACTCCTACTATGTGACAGGTACTCTGCTGACCACTATTACAATTAAATTGTAAGTTGTAAAAATAAATTACAATTAATAGAACGAGAACCCCTAACCTCAAGGAACTGACAATCTAATGAGGGGAGATAACAGACAAAAAGATGCAGGAAAAGGGTAGGGGAATACTAAGAGGTAGCTGGCATGGGGACATCATATTCTGTGGAGTTAAAACCAATCAGAGCAACAGATATAAATTGGAAACACCTGGGGAGTCTAGTTTCTACTTTTTATAAAGGAAGGCATTGGGAAGAGTTTGGTACTGTACCCTCCAGTCCTTCAACCACAATGAGGGAGAGGATGGAGATGGTGCCAACCAAAACTTGAATTATTTGCATGGTGGTGAGATAAGTGGTGATGAGCTTTTCCCAGGAAGAGGCATCTTGTTCTGTGGTGATGAAACCAGGTGGAACAGCAGATGCAGATTGGAATGAACTTGAACCGCTAATTCTAATAACACATATGTGGGCTTTTTCAATATAAGTACTTGCCAAGTATATTAGTGTTATAAGAAACCTCAGATATCATCAGTGAAGAACAGAGGGGTGATGGGACTTAACTGAAGGCATGCAACCAATTGCTGGAAAAGTTAGAACTAGAACACAGATCTGATATAAAAAAAAGGTTAGTAGGTTCTTTTCACTATAAAACAAATTGAGATTTACAATGATTAGCTCATTTCATCTTATTATTACCCTATGTAGCATATATAGTATTATTCCCATTTTTCAGATGAGTAAATTGAGATTGTAAGAGGGAAAGTGATTTGCCGAAGTCCACATAGTTGATGATAGAGCCAGGACTAGAGATTAAATCTCTTGAGTCCTAGCTGAATTCCACTAAATCTGAAAACATTTATATCCTATCTATGATGTACAAGGCACTAAGACAAAAAGGATGCTGAAAAGTGATCTTTTTCATAAACCATATGGATGAGAAATAATCTTTTTCAGTTCTTGTTTGCTTAGTTGTTCACAGTATCATAATTACATTTAATATAATAGTATATCTTATAAGGAGGCTAATATTTTTTAGGAAGCTTCTTCCTACCCTCCCAACTATCAAGAGTAATTTTTTAAATTGTCACATTTATAGAAAATTTGAATTGTCACATTTACAAAAAAAGGTGGCTTGTTTATAAAGACAATAACTCACATTTATATATTGATTTATGATTTATAAAGTGAAATAGATCTTGTTTGAGCCTCCTAGAAAGAAGCAGGTAGTACAAGTATTATTATTCAGAAACTAAGTTTCAGAGATGTGAGTTATTGCCTAAGGTTACCAAGCAACTTAATGCAAAGATGGGACCTAAGTTCAGGTTTTCTGATTTTTTTAGACTGTTTCATGATATTACAGAAGTATTTTGTTATTTAAACATTTTTAACATGGTTATTATGTGAATATGACAATTTCCCCCTTCTACCTCAAAAGGGTAACTAATTTATCACATCTCAAATATATGTGAATTTTTTGACTTTTCCCTTTATAACTTTCATGGTCATTTTTGGGTAAGTCACTTCCTTCTCTGGGTCTCAATTTCCTCATCTCATCCCCTACTTTTTATTGTACATTTTTTTCCAATTTCTTGCTAAAATTTTTTTAACATTTGTTTTCTGATATTCTGAGATCCAGATTTATCTCGCCTTCTTTCCTCTCCTTCCGAAGGCTTCAAGCAATGATATATTATACTTGTGCTCTCATGCAATACATATTTCCATATTCTTCAGGTTGTGAAAGAAGATACTTATCAAACATTAGAAAAAATTCATGAACGATATAAAGTGAAAAATGATAAGCTTTGGTCTGCATTCCAACTTTACCAGTTCCTTCTTTGGAAATGGATATCCTTTTCCACTGTAAGTCCCTTGGGGTTGTCTGAGGTCCTTGCATTGTTGATAATAGTTGTTATTCACATTGATCACTGTACAATATTGATGATACTATGTACCTTGTGCTCCTGGTTCTGCTTTACTTTCTTCCTTTATCAGTTCGTAAAAGTCTTTTGAGGTTTTTCTAGATTTGTTTTGTTTGTCATTTCTTATAGCACAATTGTACTCTATTACAATTATATATCATAACTTGTTCAGCCATTGTCTAATTGATGGACATCTCTTCAGTTTCCAATTCTTTGCCAGCACAAAAAGAGCTGCTATAAATTTTATTTTATACAGATAGGTCCTTTATTTTTTTCTTTGATGTCTTTGGGATATAGACCTTGTAGTTGTATTGCTGGGTCAAAGGGTATGTACAGTTTTATGGCCTTTTAGGCAAGGTTCCAAATTGCTCTTCAGAATGGTTGTATCAGTTCACAACTCCACCAAAAGTGTATTGGCGTCCCTATTTTTCCACATCCCCCCAACATTTATCATTTCCGTTTTTTTTTGTCATATTAGCTAGCCTGATAGGTGTGAGGTGGTACTTCAGAGTTATTTTAATTTACCTTTCTCTAATCAATAGTGATTTGGAGTATTTTTCATATGGCTAAAGGTAGATTTTTTTAAAAAAATAAGTTTTTTCATCTGTAAAATAAAGAGGTTTTAGACAAGATGATCTCTAACATACTTTCCAACTCTAAATCTGATAGTTCTATGATAGTTTGAATTGTTTCCAAATCTTTTTCTCCTCTGGGTAATTTTGCAGTTGAATTCCTTCAAGTAAAAGTTTTAATGATAAGTTTCTTATCCTACTTTCTTCCTTGTGTTAAAAAAATAACAGGATGAAAAAAAATGGAATCTTTCTGAATTTATCTATTGCTTTAAGGACTATGAAGTTCTGCTATTCCTTCCTCTGTACTGGGGAAACAGAGTAAAGAGGATCCCCTCAAATTAGAAATCCCAGCTGAGGATCACCATTTCATTGTTTTCATAGATTAAGCTGAAAACATTAGTCAGTAGAAACACAAGAACCAATTTCCTGCTAAAGCAACAAAACCTTTGACATTTTTGCTTTCAGAAATCCTTAAATGTTTGGTGTCCAAGATGACTTCTTCTTTTTTTTTTACTACTGTCTTACCCACAGGTCAAGGGTTTCTGACAGGGGCATATTAGCCTGCGTTCAGTATGATCTGAGGGCTGGTGATATGCTTTACCACACTTGCCACATCTGGTGGCCAGCCAGCTAAGAGAATCTGTGTTTCTCGTTTCATGTTTTCTAAATGCCCAGCAAATGAAAATGACAATTACAGTGGGAAATCTAGGCTGGCAAAGAAGGGGGGAAAAGGCCATTTTGGGTAATATCTCCCATAATTGAGATACTTTTGAGCAGTTTCAACTTCTTGGAATTCCCATCCAACCAGTTGGGGAGACTTTGGAGAGATCAATACTTCCTGCTTGCTCCCTGGAGGTTAAAGGTGGGTCCTATTCAAAGTAAAGACTTCAAAATGAATGCTTTTCCAATTCTTGCTCAGAGGAACAGCTGTGGCAGGTCTGACAGAACTTCCTTCACTGAAACTTATTTGACAAGCCTTTCCCAGATTGGTGGTAATATTTGTTAATAGCATTTATTGTAATCTCCTAGATACTGATTATTGTTGTTAAGTCATTTTTCAGTCATGTCGATCTCTTTGTGACTTCATTTGGAGTTTTCTTGACAAAGATACTGGAGTATTTTGCCATTTCTTTCTCCAGTATATTTGACAGATGAGGAAACTGAGGCAAACAAGTTTAAGCAGTTTACCCAGAGTGACACAGCTAGTAAATGTCAGGAACCACATTTGAACTCAGGAAGATGAGTCTCTCTGACTTCATACTGGTAATCAATCCACTGTACCTACCTTCCCCTGGATATGGGAGGACCCAGTCACTGTTTTTTTCTCCTTTGCACTCTGTAGCTTGCTTTTCAGCATTCCCTGAGAATTAGAGACAAAATGTCTCATGATCACTTTTTTCTAAGTGGGTGGGAGGTCAGCTAGGTGACTCGGTAGAATGAAAGCCAGGACTAGAGACTAGAGGTCTTGGGTTCAAATTTGACTTCAGACACTAACTAGTTAGCTATGTGACCTGGGCAAGACACTTAATCCCCAATTGCCTAGACCTTACTGTTCTGCCTTTGAGAACCAATACACAGCATTGATTCTAAGATGGAAGGTAAGGGTTCTAAAAAAATAAAGTAGGGAGGGTCCTGTCCCTTTTAAAGGGACAGTTCATTTCAAATGAGGAACGTCCTTTCCTCTAACAGAAAACTGTCTCCATGAAACAGCAATGTGGCTCATTATTAGCCCTTCTTATTAGATTTGTTTGAGTGTGAGCTCAGTTAGGGATGGAGAGGGGAGAAAGCTTATTCTTATATTTCTATTTTCAATAACCAGAACTCAACAAAATTTCAGTCAACAAGATCTGAGCTTTCTAATGGCTATAATTAATTCTTCTTCATGCAGTTCCTAGGTGCTAATTCATTCAAATTATCTCAGATGTTGGAATAAAGCAAAAAATAATAGTTAATTCCTCTCTAATCAAGTCAATGTGGTCCAGTTGAAAGTGGACTTAAAAACAGGAAAGTCTTTGTTTAAATTCTGCCTCCAATCCTTACTAGCCTTATTAGCATGGAAAATTCACTTAACCATTCTTAGACTCAGTTTCCATGTCAGTAAAATGAGGAAAATGCATGTAGAGAACTTTACACACCTCAACACACTGGAGTACCTGTTAATAGTGGGAAGAACACTGAAATGTGAGTTAGAAGTCCTGGGTTCTGATACTAGTCCTGTTGCTTGTTAGGTATGTGATGATGGTCAAATCACTTACACTGCAGGTTTGCTCATCTGTGAAATGGGAATAATGAAAACTACTTCAAAAGATCATTTTGAAGAGCACATGAAATAATATAGGCTAAAAGTGACCATGTAAATGTAACCAGTAAGCAATAGTTACATATGAATACACCCTAATTGATATTGGCCAATAGGAACAGAAATAACTTTCATTGAGGGCAAATGATCATAGTTAATAATGCTTCACCCTTGTACAACAATTTTGTCTGTCAAAGCAATTTCCTGTGAAGACTATTCCTATAAGCCCTTGATCATTACCATAATCTCACTGGAGTAGATGTCAGGTATATTTTTATGCATTACATTTATTGTATAATAATAATATTGTTGTATAATAAATGCATATTTATTATAAATACACAGTACTTATAAGTTCCATAAGTTAATAAAATATTGAGTTTATGTATATTTACTGATTTTTACCTATATTATGTTATGCATGTATATATAAATATTTTTAACTAAAAGATTATATCATGGCTAATGCCCAACCATGACCACGGATTTTAACTGTATAATATATTTTTCCTAAGCCTAATGTCTTGTTAAAGGATGCTAATAAGAGAAGATTTTTCTTGGCCCCAGAAAAGTCTAAAAGGAGAGAGGTGATAGTGCCATTATCTTTTGCCATGATCAAACTGGACATGTTTGGTATATTGTGTTCCATTCTGGGTGCTATGTTTCAGGAAGGATAATAACAAACTGAAGTGAGATACAGAAGGAGAGAAGCATGATGGTGAGGGTACTGAAAACCATACTATTTAAGGATCAGTCGCAGAAATTAGAGATGTTTACCACTATGAAAAGAAGACTTAGAGGGACATGATAGCTGATGAGTATCTTGGTTGGTGAACTGAAACATTTCATATATTCAGTATGGAATTTTGCAAGGAATTTATTTCAAGTTCTGATGTATTTTCATTATAACTAATGATTTTGTGGATGTATTTAATATCCTGCTATTTCACTTAAATCAATAATTGTTTTAATTCTTTTGGTTGAATATTTAGAATTCTGCAAAAATAGAAAGTTTATTAAAATATATAAAAAAAAGTTCAAGTAATTTAAACTCTCTGCTTCAGTTTCATCTTATGTAAAACAAGGAGGCTGAATTTCATGGCCTCTTGGGTCTATTCCAGTTCTAAATCTCTGATATTAAGATTATATGTAAAATGTATTCCTAATTTCATTTATCAAATCAAATTTTTGTTTTCAATTTTGTTATTCTGTTCTTCAATTTTCTGAATTTCTATTTTTTATATTTAGTTGAGATTTTTCCATTTGTTGCAATTTCTAATTTATTAGTTACATGTGTTCTCTCTCACTTTTGTTGATAATGCTTAGCTTGAGAAATTTCCCACTAAGAACTACTTTGGGATATTTTACATTCCAAAGATTTGTGTTGAGTTTAAATTCCTTTTCCTTCAAACTATGTGTGTGTCATTTTCCAAGATAAGATCAAAATGGATACCTGACATAGATACAAAGGGAGATATAAGCGAATTAGAAGAGGGAACATATTACTTATCAGATTTATGGATAGGAGAAGAACTTATGAATAAATAAGAGAGCAAACATTGTAAGGTGAAAAATGAATAATTTTGATTACATTAAATTAAAGTTTTGTAGGAGTAAAACTTATCCAAGGTTAGAAGGAAAGCAGAAAATTGCGGGGAAATTTATAGTCAGTTTCCCAGAGAGTTGGTATAACTAAAAACTGATCCAACCAGTTTGGAGAGGAAGCCTGGAATTATGCCCAAAGAGTTATAAAGCTGTGTATACTCTTTGACATATAGTTCCTAGCTGTGAAATCTTGGGCAAGTCACTTACCCTCTGTCTGCCTCGATTTTTTTCACATGTAAAATGAGATTAATAGCAGCAGCCATTTCCAGTGGTTATAGTGAAGGTTACATGAGATATTTATAAAGTGCATTGCGTAATAATAAAAAGAGCCAGTGACCAATGTTTGAGAGAAGTGAGAGAAAGAATATATGTATGTGGTGAGTCTCTCCTCTGGAGCCGAATATACTCTGGGAGACTTCGAGGGGGTGTCACCCCGAAACTGGGTGACCTAGATGATCATGATGCCCCATAGGAGTTGGGGGCGAGGCTTCCCTATAAGATGAGGTATGTGGTACCCCAATCTGATTCTGAATGAGGGTGGGGTTCACACAAGCCTCCCCTAAGGTCAGTCAACTTCACAGAGGGTGGTCTGGCTTCAAGATGGAGGCAGCCAGACCAAGCTGTGGTTCCCCTCTCCCTCGCAGTTTCTCAGGCTCTCTGGAATGCTATCTGACTGATGAATGGCTTTTATTATTTGCAATTCAGGGAATGAGGAAAGGGGTGAAGGGAAGAGGGATTTTGGGGGTGCCCTCTTTGCTTTTCCTATGGGGTCCATCACTTAGGTGGGAAACCCAATGGTTCCCTCTTCTAAGCTTCTCCCCCCACCTCTTCTCCTTCTGTTTCTATTTCTATTTCTATCCTTTCCTATAACTGTAAGTTTTGACTGAATGGGTCTCTCAGCAAGGTTGGGTAATGGGTGAAGGAGACTAAGAGATTGCTCCCAAAATGGAGTCCAAAAACCTAGCTGACTCTATTATTGAAGTCTTGATGGTTGAGATGCAATGAATGGCTTTGACCAGGGAATCAGGGTTTCAATTTCCAAAGAAAGATCCTCAGGAAGCCCTCAGGACTGGATCCGAGCTCAGATGTCCACCTCCTATCTCCTCCCAGTCCTCCACTGGAAGCCCTCTCCTCCTTTTCCTCCTCCAGAGAATATCCCAGAATTTTCTCTAGTCTCAACTGTCACCAACTGTCAGCAACTCCTTCTCTGGCTCCTTTTGTCCTATCCCCCTTGCACAAATCCCATCCTTACAATTGCAAACTTTAAAGTGCTACATAAATTCTAGCAATTATTATTTCTTTACATTCTTGACCTCATTCATAGCATACTATTGGAGCAAACTTTTGAATGAGATCTGTGTGCCTTAGTTATGTACTGTATAGTGTTTCTACTCCCCTAGGAGAAAGCACCTCATTTTCAGGAGAACCCTTGTCCCCTTGAGAGAGGCACAGTCTTGGATCCTGGCTTCCTTTACCCATCACCCCAGGCTGTTGTGTACAGGATGGATCCCTTATACCCTGACTGCTCGTTTGTTCCATTTTTGCTCAAGCCTTTCCTCTGGTGTATATTCACAGGAGCTTAAATTTCCACTAGTTCAGGGGTATATTTCCCCCCCTGCAGTTTATTTAGGCTTTTTTTTCCCACTGAAAGACTAATCAGTGTACTCTGGGTTACAATGAAGAGTGAAATCTATTAGAACATTGATTCTGGGAGGCTACAGGCTCCAAAGGGGTGGATTTTTACAGGTCTGATACATTTACCATATTGCTACAAGGGGAGGGGGAAACTCAGGCATTTTTAAAAACACTTAATTTTAACCACTATTAAAATGAAGACTCCATTCATGTGCTGTTCTGATGGCTCATTGTGGTAAGTAGTTGGCCGTGGGTTCTTGAATGCTAAGCCAGTACAGTGCAATCTCTGGCAAGGTCTATTAAGTTGGAAAGCCTTCAAGTATGGGCCTGGCAAGGGCCTAACTTGAAGGGTTGCTTTTTGAGGACCATCCCAGTTTAATTCAGAGAGGATTCTTACCAGAGCTCTGGCCACCAGTGATGATTTTTTTTTTTAGCTACAACAGCTCATTAAAATGTCTGTGAAGGCTTAGAGGTAGTATACAGAGTGTTGAAAATAGAGATAAAGGGTATAGGCCATAATCTGCCTCTGCCATCTAAAACATGTATGACTTTGGGCAAATCACTTAGTTTGTAGAGCAGAGGGGTATAGACGCTAGGCTAGTGGATTTGGAGTCAGGAAGACCTGACTTCATATCTTTTCTTAGACCCTTAGGCCTTTTAATAGTCATTCACAACATATTGAACTTGTCTATGCCTCAGTTTCCTCAGATATAAAATGTGAGGGACGAACCAGAGGATCTCTCTGCCACTTGCTTTGGTAAAAGAAGTACTTATACAAATAAAATCATACTTCCTCAAAGTATTGAAGTCATCTTACACACCATTAAATATTATTTATGTTCAGCTGGTGGTCCAGTGGTTAGCACACTGGGTGTAGAATCACAAAGACCTGAACTCAAATCTGGATAAATCGCTTTTTGTTGCCTCAGTTTCCTCATCTGTAAAACATAAAGATTAAAAATAGCACCTATCTCCCAGGGTGGTTGTGAATCAATAAGAGAGAATAACTGTAAAGAGCTCAGTACCTGGCTCATAGTAAGTATTGTATAAATGTTTGCTATTATTAATAAAATGGGAAACTTTTTGGTGGAAGGAGGAGCAACTTTGTTGTTAGGAGAACCCCAGTTCTACCCTGCATTTGACACATAACGGCTTGATGACCTTGGCCATGTTGCTTAACCTTAGGTATCTCTAAGATTCTAAACAACTGACAAACTGTTAATTTGCAAGGGTAGAGGGAATTCTTCATTCTGGGGAAATGCCAGTTGGAGCCCTTTCCTCTATCCAGAAAGGAAAATGAACCCCCCAAACCTTCTCCATGAGCTGTATAATTTTCCTTCTCTGTTGGATCTATTCTTCTCCTACTAGCTGATCCAAGTAAATCTTCTACACCTTAACAGCAGGTCTTCTTGACAGAGCACTGAGCACTCACAGCTCAGCAGCCTGGTTGGAGCATGACTCACCAATGGTGCCATCTCGAACAGTCGAGAATACAAGGTCAAGTTCACACCACAAATGAGCTACCTAAGTTTTAACCACGATTCATTAAATATTATTTATGGTCTATTCATCTCAAATGAGAGGGAATAGAGCTTAGTAGAAAGAAAATGACAGCTGAGTAGGTGACACCCTTGTTTCTCCAAGCAAGGTGAGCATCGCCCACTTGCCCTGTTTTTTGGCTTCATTTGAATTTCCTTTTCCAACTGAGACCCACATGGCCATTGTCCCTGGAGTCAGCTTTAAGTCCTGGGGCTTTGTCAAGGAAGCCAGGAAGCTGTGAAAAGCAGACACAGCTTAGGAGAGCTGACCACTGGACAGACTCCCAGGCTGAATCAGACTGGTGAGTGCTAGCCTCCCACACAGTGCCTGCCTTCTTCCCAGGCTCTGTCATACCTGTGAGAAATTTCTCCAGCCAGAGTCACTTGAGATAGCAACCGACTATCAGAATACATAAGTATCTTTGGGAACAGAAGGGTGTTCGGTCTTCGCATCAAGATGTGCCTGAGTCAACCTTCTTCTCTTTATGCTGAGTTGAGAATTGCTGCTCTGAGAAAGAAAATGAGCTTTAATTTTGGGGAAGGTGCATGGCTAATAGGTAATTTGGTGGTATTGGGAAGGCAGTAGTGTAGGTCTCTGTGGGGTCTGATTCTGAAGAAAGCAGTTTCCAGATTGCTCCAAGGAACAGAAAATTCTTATGCAGAAATTGTTATATTTTAATAACTTAAATGTATTAAAATAATTATATTTTATATTTATAAAATTTATTATAAAAGGAGACACTAAAGTGACAATGGTTGATAAGGCGTAATGTGTCCTTACTCCCATAGTTTTTACATTTTAATAGTCCTTTTATATTCCACAGGTAGTTCAGGGGTAGCTTCCCTTGTGAGGCCTTCTTCCACCTGTTCACTTGTCAGTGATTTTGTCTTCTTCAAATTATCTATTTCCCCTTTTCTGTATTCCTACTGCCCTAAGTTCTTTGAGGGCAGTTGGCCATTTTATTTAGGTCTTCATTTAGTACCTGGCATTGTGCCCTGTGGTAGTAAACAGTTAATACACAATTATTAAATGGAATTGAATTTTTAACCAGAAGATATTAATCTCTAGTGATGAAACTTTATGTGTCAGTAGGCAACAGGCTGATAGGATAACTTTTGGGGTCAGGGGTACTTCTCTTAATAAAGGATCACATAGAGGATAACTCAGAGGTTATCTCATCCATTCAATATCAGAAGGAGGTAACTCACTTTAAGGGAAAGAGCTATTGGTTTGAAGTCAGAGGTCCTGAATTCAAATCATGATTCTCTTTTTTTTCTCTCAGTGTGAACTCAAGGAAGTCACTTAACAGCTTTAATTTCCTCATCCTTAGAATGAGAAAGTTGGGTATAGGTCTAATGATATAGAATCTTATTCTACACGTATACCTTGTTTATTTGTGCTTCACAGATAACTCATTTTTTACAAATTGAAACATTTGTGGCAACCTTACATTGTTGAGTAAGTCTATTAACACTCTTTTCCAACAGCATGAACTAATATCTTTTCTCTGTGTCACATTTCAGTAATTCTTAAAATATTTCAAATTTTTCATTATCATTTTGTCTGTTATCTGTGATCAGTGATCTTTGATGTTATGGTTGTTATTGTTTTGGGATAGTACAAATCTCACCCATAAAAGATGGTAAACTTAATTTAAAACATGTTGTGTTCTGATTGTTCCAACATCCTCATCTCTCTCCCTTTTCTTAGGCCTCTTTATACCCTGAAATACAACAATATTGAAATGAGGCCAATTAATAACCTTATAATGGACTCTAAATGTTCAAGTGGAAAGAAGGGTCCATTGATGCAGCAAACTTCATTCTCCTCTTATTTTCAGAATTTCCACAGTCACCCTGTCAGTAACTATCACCTTGATCAGACAGCAGCTATCAATATTGAAATAAGACCCTCCACACCAGCAAAAAGATTGCAACTCTTGAAGGCTCAGATGAGAGTTGGCATTTTTAGCAACAAAATATTTTTAAATTAAGGTATGTACATTGTATTTTTAGACATACATCTATTGCACACTTAATAAACTACAGTATAGTGTAAATATCATTTTTATATGTCCTGGGAAACTTAAAAAATGCATGTGAATTGCTTTATTGCAATATTTACTTTACTGGGGTGGTATGGAACTAAAACTGTAACATATCGTAAGTATACTTGTATCTAGAAAAGAATCTCTTCTTTAACATATTCTACTAATAATTATTCAGTGTTTCCTGGAAGACCTCTATCTGGTGGGTATGTCATAAGACAGAGTTTGTGGAAGACTTTACACGGACAACTTGAAAAAAGGGGCTCCCTTATGATTCAGTGTGGTATCTCCTGTACCAAGTCATCAGATCTGTCAATACCTGTGCAGCCAGGTAACGCCTTTGGTGAAGACTTGATCTCCCTTAGGGATGCCTCCCCTTCCTTATCCAGATGAATAAATAACTGAATGAACAAGTAATGGAGACAACAAGGTGTGAAAGTATTAAATGATATAACTACAAAGAAAAGTTTTCACTTTGTTGCCCACTATGTGAAGATAGTATGAAGTTTTCTCTGATGGAATTATAAGTCCTATGCTTTCAAGTTCCCATTTCCCCAGGTCCTAACCTTTACCTCACTGAGAGAAAATCTTTTAATTATTAGACATGTTTTTGGATCTGGAATTTGGGTTTGTTGCTTAAGATGAACTGCCTTTGTTTTATACTCATGTTATCTCCACCCTTAAAACACACAACAACCTCACTTGATTTAATCACTCCCACTAGCTCTGGTTCCATGTCTCCTTTTCCCAACCAGGCTCCTTGAGAATGATGTCTACACTAAGTATCTCCATCTTCTCTCCTCTCACTTAACTTCCAAAGCCTCTGCAGTTTGACTTCCCATCTCATCACTCACCAATGACCTCTTGGATGCTAATTGTAATAGTACTTTTTTCACTCATTCTTGTTGACTACTTTGAAGCCTTTGACCTTGTTGATCACCTTTTTTCCTGGATACTCTCTTCTTTCTAGATTTTCTTGACACTGTTCTCTCCTTTCTGTTTGAGTATTTCTCCATCAGACCCATAAAGTGCTGTCTTGAGCCTTTTTCTCTTGTCTATCTACACTATTTCACTTGTTGATCTTATTATCCTCAATAGATTTAATAATTGTTTGAATGCAGTTAATTCTCAGAACTTTATATTGAGCCCTAGATTGTCATGATTTACAGGAGAGTTTAACCTAGACTCTTTTCAGGGCTCTTTGAACATCCTAGACTGGATACTTTAAAGTCACATCAAATCTAGCATGTCCAAAGCTTTAGACTCACTCCTTTAGAACTCCACCATCCATTCAGTCATCTAATATTGTTATCATTCTTTACTCCTCACATACCACATATATCTGATCTGTTGTCAAATCTTGTCCTTGCTACCTTCACAATATCTCATATACATCTTCTCTCCATTTACAAAACCACCCCTTTAGTATAGGACTAGTATAGGTCCTCCTCACCTCTTGACTGGGCTATTGTAATATCCTTTTAATTTATTTACAACTCAGATCCCCACTCCAATCCATTCTTTATTTGGCAACTGATTTGCCCAAAGGGCAGGTCTGATTATGTAACTCCACCCCCATTAAACTCCAATAGCTACCTATTATCTCCAAGATCAAATATAAAGTCCTCTATAGTCACTTAAAGCTCTTTGAAATCTAATCCCTTCCTTCTTTTCCAGTCCTACACTTTATTCCTCCTTAGTCCTTACAGTTCCTCACAAAGAACATTCCATTTCTTGACTTTATGTCTTTGTACTGGCTATCTTTCATGTCTAGAACATCCTCCCTAATCATCTCAGATCCCTAGTTTCCATGGCTTCCTTCAAGATTGTTCTCAAATCCCATCTTCTGCAGGAAGCTTTCCTGATTCCTCCTAATGATATTTTTTACCTTTGAGACACACACAAATGCACACACAGAGAGTCCTTTAAATATTGTCCCCTCATTAGAATGTAAGCACTTTGAGGGCAAGCACAAGGTTTTATTTTGCTTTCATTTCTATCCCCAGTATCTGGCACATTGTGAGTAATTAATAAATGCTTGTAGATTGGTTTTTACTTTGGTTTGCTCGGATGATAGTTCAACATTTGGTTAGGACTCAAATCACTATGGTAATGACTGACTTTTTCAAAACATAATATATAAGCAAGTGATGGACTACTCAAATACTCATAAAGCCAGTTATAAAAACAAAGTTGATGAAAGAAAAGTTATGACATTCATTGGACTTGACTTCAAGAGATCTGGATTTGAGGTCTATTAAAAACAATTTACATCTAAGAAATAGCTTTAGAGTTTGTAAGACAAGCATTAAAAGAAGGCCTTAGGGATTTTCAAGGTGTTCTACTTCATAATCAACTTTACTAGACCAGCAATGCTATCTTAATTTGTCTTTATGTTCTTTCTCCTCCTTCAGGTCTCTACCCTGACTCATAAATTCATTACCATTAGACTGCTATCTCCTTGAGGGCAGTGATTGTCTTTTACATTTATTTTTATCCCTAGTTTTCAGCCAGCACATGATAAATTCTGGTTGATTGAGTGATCCCACATACACTTTTAAAAGACTGAGTTATTTGCTTATGCTATATTGTTCTTATAGATTGTAAGCAGAGACCAGGCAGAGAATATACATTATTAGACTCAGTGTCTTTTCTAGCACATAGTATTAAATTTAACATTAGATTAAACATTTCTTTCTTTTTTCAATTACATGTAAACTAATTTTTAATAATTATTTTCTGACATTTTATGATTCTGATTCTCTCCTTTCCCTCCCTGTGATAGTAAGTAGTCTAATATAGTTTATAGCAATATTTTCATGCAATACATATTTCCATATTCTCTCTGCTGTGACTGAAGACACATAAATACAATAAAAAACTCATGAAAGAAATAAAGTGAAAGATAGTATGCTTTGATCTGCAATCAGATCTCAACAGTTCCTTCTTTGGCTTTGGATAACATTTTTTATCTTGAGTTCCTTGGGATTATCTTGGGAATTTGTTTTGCTGATCATCAGTTGATCATCCTATAATATTTCTGTTACTATATAGAGTGTTCTCCTGTTCTACTCACTTTACTTTGTGCCATATAAGTCTTTCCAGGTTTTTCTGGACTCATTCTGTTCATCATTTCTTATGGCATAATAGTATTCCATTACATCCATATATCACAACTTTTTCAATAATTCCTTCAATTGATGGACAATCCTTCAGTTTTCAATTCTTTTTGACACCACAAAAAACTGCTAAGATATTTTTTATGAGTAGATCCTTTTCCCCCTATCTCTGATCTCTTTGGGATATAGACCTAGTAGTAGTATTTCTGGGACAAAAGATATGTATAGTTTTGTGGCCCTCTGAAACTGCTTCTATATATTCTCCAGAATGGTTGTGTCAATTCACAGTTCTACCTGTAGTGTCTTAGTGCCCCAATTTTCGTATATCCCTTCCAAAATTTATCATCTTCCTTTTTGGTAATTTTAGCCAATCTGATAGATGTGAAGTGGTATCTCAGAGTTGTTTTATTTTGGGTTTCTCTAATCAATAGTGATTTAGTGTATTTAAAAAAATGTGACTGCAGGTAGTTTTAATTTCTTCTTCTAAGAACTGTTTTTCATGTCCTTTGACCATTTATCAATTGAAGAATGCCTTGTAATCTTATAAATTTAATTCAATTCTTAATATATTTGAGGTCTTTGTTAGAGATACTTGCTATAAAATTACACTTGCTATAAAATTTCCTCCCCTAATTTGTTGTTTTTTTCCTATTGACTTTTTTTGTACAAACCCTTTTTAATTTGATGTAATCAAAACTATTCATTTCATTTTTATTATGTTCTCTATGTCTTGTTTGGTCATAAATTCTTGCCTTATCCATAAATCTGACAAGTGAACTTTTCTGTGTTCCCTTTATTTGTTTATGGTATCACCATAAACAAATTAGGGGGAGATAGTACTATTACAATTTCATAAATATGCAATAGTACTATCTTCTCCTAATTTGTTTATGGATTAATTGGTTGATGTGTCTATTTTTTATGACTAATAAAGAAATGTAGGATCTAACCAAGCTGTCAGAATGTGCCTCAGTGATTATATTGTGACCGACTATCTTTCCAAAAATTTCTTCATTCTGTACCCATCTAAGTAAAGAACAATATATTAATTTTGAAGAAGTAATAAGTTGATCAGGCCAAGACAAGATTGGATTTCAGTGATAGGACTCATAACTAGAAAGAACTTTACAGAGCCTTTAGCTTAATTTCCTCATTTTACAGGTGAGGAAGCTAAAGACCAAGGGAGGTGAAATGACTTGTTTAATGTCCTAGAAGGTATTAAGGAACAGACTAGGGGTTCAAATATAGCCCACTGCACTTGATTCATTGCTATTTCTTTTCTAGCACATTACTTTGCCTCTACTTGGTATCAATAGAGGGGATATTCTTAGTGATAAGACCATGAGACTATTAAGATATTCCAGCTCAGTGATTTGTTGTAAATAAGACTGATCAGCAAAACTTAAAAAGCTAAATTGCATGCCATGAAGCGCTAGGAATAAGTACTGCCAAGAATAGAAACTCCTTGAAGTCAGGGACTGTTGTTTTGTTTTGTCTTTGTATTCCAAGGTCTACCACAGTGCTTTGCACAGAGTAGAAATTAATTAATGCTTATTGAATTGAAGTGGAAACAGAAGATATGCAAAACCGAAATCCCCTACTGTGGAAAAGTTATGGGAGTATAGAACTTTAGGGGACTTTTCTTCAAAGCCACTGAACATATGATGAGTACAGAGAAACTCCATTAAAATAGTTTCCACTGGACCGAAAAAGAAAATGCTATAAAGCGGGAACACATGATAAATGAGAGCTGCCACACACATGTGCAATAGGTCAAGTATTTGAAGGATAAATGTTCTACGCAGGAAACATTTGAAGTGAACATGTTATGAATGGGTTTCCATGTAGTTGGACAATCCTGAACACCTTAAAATATCTGTGATTTCAGCCACCAGAAATAAATAGCCACAGGAGACCATGCTGATTTTAACAGAGAGAGTGAAGGTGAGAGAGTATTCTATCCGAAGAATAGTTTTCTTAGTTTGGGGTCATTGGTGAGCAATGTGAGCTATATTTGGATCAGTAGCCTGACCCAAGTGTCAACAGGGTTTTACATGTATTTAATTTATTATATACTGTTTGGGGAAAACATGGCAATGATTTTTGTTTTAAATGACTATGCACCAACTCTTGAATTAACTTGAAAATATAACTGAAGAATCAATGTACCATGTCATTGTTGATTTCTTCCTCTGAACACTGACAAATATATTCTTTTCTAAGGTTTTGTTTTCTTTGGAAATTTTTCATTCCTGCCTTCCAACCCCCTCCTCCAAAGGGAGGGAGTACTTAACAAAAATGCCGTTGATTGTAATGGCAAGAATGGGCATGAGAATAGTATTTAGTCAGTACGAGTCCTGGAAAGCTCAATGGTTTTAGAGAGGACCTGAGCTCAAATCCCCTCTCTGTTACTTACTATCTGTGTGGTCTTTGGCAAATTGCTTCGACTCTCTGAGCCTCAGTTTCTTCCTCTGTAAAATGAAAGGGTTGCTTCTAACAATAACCCCTTTCAGCGATAAATCTCATAAATTTATAAGCTTCTGATTTTATTAGTCATCTATGGGCTTTTGGTTCCTCATCTGAAACGTGGCAGATATTTGCCCCTACCCAAAGCCAGGACTAGGACAAGGTAATTAAAACTTTGCCTGAGGATACCGAAATTTAGAAGCCAACTACAAGACTTGTATTCCTTAACGAGGTAGAAATAATTGAGTTTAGCACCTAGTTAGTAAGAAATATTAATAAAAATAGGGAGCTACTAGATGCTGTTTTTTTGTTTTCTCTTCTGTCCCACCCTCGTACTCTACTGTTGGCTGTGACCACCTGATGTTCTAGGTTTGGTATCCTAGGATCTCTTCTCACGCAGGAACTTGTGTTTCAAGAGTACAACCTTTCTTCAAGGACTCTATGATCTCTTCTCCCCACTAGACCCCCAACTAGCTGCTTTTCTCATATGTGTTCTATGATTCCTTACCCCACTTATTTATGACTTATGATTTATGATCCCTTGCTCCCACTCCAAGATTGCTAATTAAAGCTAGGGTTCTACCTACCTACAAGAGAGGTGGTAAGAATTAAATTAATTAATATATACACATATGTATGCATCTATGTATGTGTACATATACACACACCATACTATATACAAATATACCTCTCTCCCTTTTGCTCTCTTTTGCCCCTCTCTACCTCCCTGAAAAAATTTTCTAAGCATACAGTGTCCCATAAATGCAAACTATGAAATCTTCATTGGGTTTGTGAACTTTTCTGGAGCCTCCTTTTTTTTTTTTCTGTTGGATGAAAAAACAGGATAGAAGGAAGAAGGGGAAAGGTTCAGGGAGGTATCACAATATAGATAACAGGAATATGATGTCATTGGGAAAACATATGCTTATTTTTACAAATTCTTCTGGGATTCACATACATGTTTGGCCCGGCTCAGTTTGGAACTCATGTTTCGTTGGGCTGATTCTTTGTGAACCGTAAAATAGGTTTCACTTCTCTCAAGTGTTTCTTGTAGAAATATGTATCAGTAAGATCAGAAAACCATTATACATTCTGTTTTTAAACATGACCCAATAAGCAGTCTGTTACATTTCTGTTAGGATAGCATATTAGGTTACTTTTTAAGTTCCTGCCAATGGAGAGCTCCTTCTTTCAAAGGGGTGACCACGGTTAGCTTCAGGCTAGAATTTTGCAATAATTGTGTTATTTTAGGGATCTAATTGAGACTTTCTATAAATTCAATGTGTTGAGTTAGTCATGTTCTATTTATTTGTGGAATATTTTCTGACACCTTGTTACACAATTAATCGACGACCTCCCTGACGACCTTCATCCTAATAGAATTGCCGTCTGAAATACATAGCCCATGCCACCTGTAGAATAATGCACTCTTTCACTTATGTTAGGCTACATGAGCCAGCTCAGATATGCCAACTTTTGACACAGGAGTGAAAATGTGAGGGCAACCCTCCCAACAAGAAAAAGAAAAAAAATAAGCACACGAAGCTACAATTAATAAATTGATTTTTATAGACATTAAACTTTTTATTGATGTTTTGCTTTTACAACACCTTCATTTTCAAATATATTACACCCTCTATAATTTAGTGAGCCATCTCTTATAATAAAGAATAAAAAAATAAAGGAAAAATTAGTTTGGCAAAATTAACCTACATATTTAGAGTGACAGCATATATAATGTTCAGTCTTAGTCTCTACTTCAAAGAAGAGAGGTATAGTTTTCTCGTCTCTTTTAGGGCCAAGCTTGGTTACTATAATTATAATGTTCAGTTTCTTTTCTATCCTATTCCCATTGTTATAATTGTGTTTATTATTTTCCTTTCTCTGCTTATTTCATTTCAGGTTGCAACAGTTCATATATATCTTCCCATGTTTTTAATTTTTCGCATTCAGTTTCTCCTGGTTTAGTAAAAATTTTCACAATACCATATTGCTGTTTGTTTACTCATTTCCTAGTTGATGGACATCAATTTAATTTCTAGTTCTTGATCATAAAAACTTCTGCTATGAATATTTCAGCATATATAAGACTTTTATGTTGCACTTTTTGGGTAAGGTATCTCACAGAAGAATCTTTGGCTATCTTTTTACCATAATTCCAAATTGCTTTCCAGAATGATTGGCTGCATCATAGCTCCACCAACAGTGTATTGGTGTGTTCATCTTTGGAAAGTCCTGCCCAGTGTTGAATATTCTCTTCTTCTATTGTTATCAATTTTCTGGGTGCGAGGTGACGTCAGAAGTTTTTTATTATTTATTATTCAAATTAATTATTGTAACTAGTGATGTACTTGGAGAAATAAATCAATTATAAACCAATAAGAGGAAATTCATCCATGGGCAGATGAAATGAAAGCTAAATTTATGAGCAAAAATAGTCAACTCTTTGGGCTTTGGCTATCTATAGATGGCTTGTCCTAAAACACTATGATGGAAAACTATGGCAAAAAGGGATTTAATAATTTGAGGCAGGATCCCAGCAGACAGGGAGAAAGAGATGGGATCAGCTTGATTTTAACGCATAATAATGTTTCCTTCACCACTAGATAAGCAATATGAAATAATGTAAAAAGAATCCCAAATTTAAAAAGAGCCACTAAGAAGTTAAATTCTCTCTGGCTACTAAAATAAATGCTGTATTAAAAACAATTCCCTTTAACTTGTTGTTAAACCTCTTACTTTTCCTGTAAAACGATGGGGTTAGGAATCCTTCTGGTCCTAAATTTATGATTGTATGATTCTTTAAGGCATAAAAAAAGATAAAAAAATTAAAAAAGCTGAGAACACAATTTATTGGGCCCTATTCAAGTCCTTCTTCTTTCTCAAGATGCTTAGAATCTTGTTTTCCTTCCCAAGCTCTTCTATCTCTTCTTCTTCCAATTAAAAATGTTCTATTGACATGCTTTGTTTTTTTCATACCACCATAATTTCCCCAGCATCTTTCTCCTTCCGTTTCCCAAAGACCCAACCCATCTAGTAAAAGTATCTTTATTTTAAAAAGACAAAATTGAAGGAGAGAAAAAAGAATCGGCATGATTGATTATTAGTCCCTACTGCAACTAAGGAAGGTATATTTTCTTGTCTTTGTTAGGGCCGAGCTTCATTATTATAATTACACAGTGTTTCATTTCACAACTGATCAATGCAACAAAAAAGCCTTAAATATGTATAATGTGAAAACACATGAGGTCCCACACCCTTCAATTTCTATTTGGGGACTTCAGTTTTCATGGTGGCATTCCTTCATATGCCTTTGCTTTCTAGTTCATAAAACATTTTAACTCCTCTGACTTGTATGTTTGTTCTCCTTAAGTTAGGCACAGAGATCATCATATACTCATCAACAATGAAGATTTCATCTCTACTCTCCATAATTAACCAGTCCAGTTTTATACTGTCCTCTACCCTAGACTCTGTCATCCTACTGCAATGAATCCCTTTCCACATACTAGCTTTAGATTACTTGTCATCTAACTTCTTTGCTCCTAGATGCATACTAATGAATGTAAATGAAGCCACACAATTGTGCCAACAGTACAAATTTGTGCTGACACGCAAAAGTGTCCACCACAAATTTTATTACGTGATTTCAACTGGGGCCTTACTAGTGTACTCCAATCCTTTTATTCTTCCCTTACTGTTTTCAATACTATGTCTCTTAGCATCTGTCCCTTTCTCAAGCCTCACAGCTAATCAGTTGGCAAATTTTGTTCAAATCATCTCTAAATATATCTTGCATATGTCTCCTTTCCACTCATCTCTTTTAACCTTGCCTGTTATAATGGCTTTATAATTGGTCATCTTCTGATCTTAAATACAAAATAAAATGAGAGTTTTCATATATAAAGAGCAAATTACGTGAAACTATGAATCTATTACTTTTAAGTATATGTTTTAACATATACTTTTCAAAACTGTCCTACGTCTCTGTTTTCTTATGCCCTTCCTTCTATTTTCATCAAATTATTATTTGTGTATTAAAATGCTTCAATGATCCTAATTATTTTTCTTTTTATTAAAAAAAATCTTAACAGTAGTTTCTTTTCTCACCAATTATATTTCTACTTTCATAGGCCCCTTTCTCAAGAAAAAAATATCAATAATATTAACTTATCATAGTTTGTTCAATTATTACCAAACTGATGTATAATCTCTTAGTTTCCAGGTATTTTTTGCTATAAGAAGAGATACTGTAAGTATTTTTGCACATATGGTTATTATTTTCCTCCTTTTTTATTGCTATTTGGGTGAATAGGCTATTTAAAAAATTTTTTTAATAAACCCTTACCTTCCACCTTAGAATTAATAACTGTGTATTGGCTCCAAGGCAGAAGAGTGATAAGGGCTAGGCAATGGGGGTTAAGTGACTTGCCCAGGGTCACATAACTGGGAAGTATCTGAGGCCAGATTTGAACCTACGACCTCTCATCTCTAGGACTGACTCTCAATCCATTGAGCTACCCAGTTGTCACCACCAGTAGTCTATTGATGGATCAAATGGTATTTATGGTTTTGTGGCTCTTTGCACATAGTCCCAAATTGCTTGCACATCTACCATTAGTTTATTATTGAACTCACTTTTCCTATAGCTACACCAATGGTTATATTTCATTTTTGTCACCTTTGCTATTCTAATGGATATGAGGCAGAATCTCCATATTGTTTTTATTTTTCATTTCTTTAATTATTAGTGATGTGGATCATTTTTCATATGGTTGATAACATATTTCTTCCTTTGAGAATGGTTTGTTCTTACCCTTTCTCCATTTATTTATTGCAGAATGGCTCTCGAATATACACATGTGAATTATTCCTTACATAACTTGGATATCAAAGAATTATCCTTCAAGGGTCCCCTCTCCAGCTAACTGTTTCACACCTACTTTTAATCATGTTGGGATTGTTTATGTCAAATAAATTTGATGTAATAAAAAGTGTCTATTTTCTCTTTTATGATCTTCTCTATTGTTTGTTCATGACCTTTTCTACCACCTGTTAGCTGTGAAAGGTATTTCTTTCTTTGCTTCTCTAATTTGTTTATGATATGGCGTTTTATATCTGTTGTGTATCCATTTGGAGCTTATTTTGTTGTATGCTATAAGATCTTAGTCTAAATTCAATTTTTGTCAGACTTTCCAGTTTTCTGTTTTTTATATTTTCCCAATAATCTTTAAACATTTTTAACTAAAAAACTAAATTACATTTTATTTGTTGCATTAAATATTTTTAATTGTTGAAATTTTAACATTCATTTAAAAATGTTGAGTTCTAATGTTTCTCCCTATAATGGGGAATAACCAGGGTTGTTGCCTTAAATATTATTTTGTGGGCTCAGTGGGTGTGAGGGAGACAGGAATGACAGAAGGCAGGACCAAACAAGGTAGGTATCCTGGGTTTAACTTCTAAGGAGGTATCTGTTACAGAAGTGGCAGTCAGGCCCTAACTGTCACTCTGCACCTTCTAGGCAAGGGGCCTATGGAGACTAGCAGGCAAAAGGCAAGAGTTTATAACAATTTTAATGAAAGAAACTATGGTAAAGGATGGGAATAGGGGTTTCTACACTTTCAGACTAAGGGCAAACCACAGGGTCAGGGGAGGGACTTTCCTACACTTAACTGAGACCTTAGCCAGGCAGGGCCCAGAGGATAGCAGGACTGAAGTGGGAATCCTCACAGCAGAGTCCAGAGATGTTACAGGATGCCAGGAGCCAACTCCTCCAGAACCACTAGCTGCACTCCTTCAGGTGGGTAGATTCTGAGAGCTAACCCAGCCCAAGTTGACCTGCAACTCAGGTTGGGATTAATAGTCTCTACCAAAATCTGCCACAAGTAGTTGTCAGTCTTCCTTCAGGATCTCTGGAAATCTGAGGTCTCCCTGGGTCAGTTGCACCTTGTCTCAACCACCATGGAGTCCTTCTCAGAGAGCCAAGCAAGCCACTTCCCACTTCCCCATTCCGTGTGGAATTCTCTAGTCCTTCCTGTTAGGTCTCCTAAATGATAATTTAATAATCTTCCTTATAACATCCCCACCCCACCTCCTTCACCTCTTGAAAGATAAGTAATAAGAAATGAATTATACATGTGAAGTCATGGAAAATATATTTTCATATTATCCATACTACAAAAAATACAGAAAACCCAAGAAAAATAAAGTGAAAAAAATATTCTTAAATCTGAATTCAATCTTTCTCTGCACATGGAGAGCATTTTTCATTATGGGCCTTTGGAATTACCTTATATCACTGTCTTGATCAGGGTAACTGAGCCTTTCAAGGTTGATCATCATTGCAAGGTTGCTATTACTGTGTACAATGTTCTTATGGTTCTGCTCACTTCTCCTTGCATCAATTCACATAAGATTTGCAAGGTTTTTCTGAAACCATCCTCTTTATCATTTCTTATAGCATAAGAGTATTACATGACAATCATATACTATAATTTGTTTAGCCATTCTCTAATTGCTGGACATGCTCTCAGTTTCCAATTGCCCCACAAAAAGACCTGCTATGAATATTTTTTGTACAAATAGGTTCTTCTTAATTTTCTTTAATTTTCTTTGATATAGATCTAGCATTGCTGAGTTGAAGAGTATGGGCAGGTTTATAGCCCTTTGGACATTATTCCATGTTTGGTTGACATTCTATCAACCAAAGGATTAATGGGACAATCTAGACAAGCATCATAATAGATTAGACATGAATGGTTCAGAGGAACTCACATCAATTGGGGTCCTTGCTATATTGAATAATTACCTTTTTTTTCATTTTTGTGATTTTTCTCATACTTTTCTCTATACTTAGAATGGAATTTTTAGTTACTCTACATTTCCATCTCTGGCTACTTAATATCTTTCTTTCTATTTTAAAACATAGTTCAGTTACTATTTCCTACAAGAAACCTTGAATACAAATCCAAGTGCTGAGTTGGTTTCATCATAAATTCTAATTATAGCAGTAGTGTTACTCGCCATATTGAAACTTCAGTCCTTGAAGTATTAGAGTAAGAAAAATGAAGCTCCTTGAGGGCAGGAACTACTTTACCTTATCTTCATCTTCTCCTCAGCACTTACAGTACCTTGCATATGGTAGCTGCTTAAATGTTTGAATTGAACCCACCTAGATGGACTTACCTTACTTTAGTCCAGATTCCCAAACTTTTTTGGCCTACCGCCCCCTTTCCAGAAAAAATATTACTTAGCTCCTTGGAAATTAATTTTTTTTTAAAATTTTAATAGCAATTAATAGGAAAGATAAATGCACCTGTGGCCATCACCGTCTCCCTGGATTGCTGCAGCATCCACCAGGGGGCAGTGGCACCCACTTTGGGAATCACTGCATACTATAGCATGATTACAGTAAGGTTCTAGGATTCTTGTACTGTCAGCCTCTATTGTGGGAAAAGAATACATTATCTAATTTTAACTCTGATGTGTACCCTGCTGGTTCAGGTTCTCTTTGAATTCTCATTGTGGGTATTTCCACCTATGAATTTCCATATAAGGGAGATGAAGTGAGCAAGTGAGCATGCTTGGGGGGTGGGGAGGAACCCCTCATTGGGTTGCCCACATTGCTGATTGTTAAGAAACTGAACTTGCAGTTACTTATAACTTTCATAGAACTTTTTATATCATGCAGTCAACAGGCATTCATTAGATGCCTACTTATATGCCAGGCACCATGCTAGGTGTTAGAAATGCAAATAAAGTAAATGAAACAATTGTGATAAGTTCTATTTTTTTTCTTTGAGGTATGAAACTATCAGGGAAACTGAGGAAAAATGGAGACGTTAACTGTCTTACAACCTTGTGTCCATAATTGCCGTGGTGCTCTTTGGGTAAAAAATCACAAACATGTCATAAAAAGATTTTTTTTTTCCGAAGCAAAATTCAGTGACTTCACTCAGCTCTGCTTAAATATTCGATCCTGGTTTTAAGTTCACAAAGCCCTTCTCTCTCCCCCTCTCCCTGACCAGTTTCACTTCCAGATAAAACAAGGAGCTCAAATAGTGTAAAAATACTAGTAGCTTTCAGCCTCACATTTCATGCTGAGTCCCAGAGTGTGCGTGTGTGTTGAAAGTGGGGCAGGGGGAGGAGTGTTTTTCCAGGCCAGGTTAGAAGGGTGTGTGCATTTTCTTGGGTCTGTAGTGAAAAAGATTGCAACATAGACTCATAGAAGCCATTCAGACCGGTGTCTTTATACAGTGGTTGGTTGAGAGACGGAAAAGCTGCCAAAGTCAACAATTGAAGTAAGTAGAGTAAATCAAGTTAAGAGGGAATGAGACAACATTTTGGAAAAGGAAAGAATACATGGGTAAAACCATTCACCAGACCTTCAGGGTTAAGATGATGAGATATAAATTGACTGGTATTTCCTGGGTTTAGAAGGGCAGGTCTTGATGTGATTAAAATGGCCTTGTGGGCCTTAACCCTCCTTGGTACCTATATTCCCTGCCAACATGCTACAGGTGTGGGTCCCACAGTAGGAGCAAATGAAAGCTCATGTGCCTTGGATTCAGCGTCTACAAATACATTTATCCAGCCCGTCATCCTCAATTAGTATTTGAGTGCCCATAATGCAATACTGTTTGTTCAGAATATACTAACGACCGCAAAGAGCACTTAAGCAGCTCTTTTTAGATATTTTAAACCTCTTTTCCACATATTCGGCTGATCTTGTAGGAAAAATGGATTTCATCCAGTTGGCATTGCTGCCCACAGAAAGAATGGGAAGGGATGGACACAACGAAAAGTGTTTTATTCTTCAAGGGTCAGTCAAAGAAGTTGATAATTGTAGCGATCACCACTAGTATTTCTTTGATTCAGACTTTGACAGCATTAGTAGTGAGTGACTAAAAGCAGAGATTATTGTTCGGTGGTATAAAATCTTCAAGATGCCCTACCTAACTTAAATATCAGTTTACTTTATACAGTAGCAATTCTCAAGGAAAACAAGACTCCTAGAATCAAATACTTCTCTTGATATTGGTTTTCAATCTGGAGCCACTACTAGTCGAAGACAATGTATTTCTTCAAAGACCTTCTATTTTTATTTTTTTCAGAGAAACAGCTTCACTTCTTTTGAATTAATCTTCTAGGCACAATTTTGGGGCCTTTGCCTGTCCAAGTCTTCCTCCTCTGGGCACCCCATTGTTTATGAGTCCTTCCACAAATTTGGCATCCATTACTGAGCACAAACCTCCAGATATAGTCGGACCAAGGCAAAGTAGAGTGGGACTCATGCCCAGTTCCTGCCAGGGCATATTATATGTATCATACATCTTGTTTAAATAATAATTCCAAGTACCATTTTTTTAGTGTTTCACTTCTTAAAACCCCCAGGACTTGTGGTAGTTAGAAGCCCAGAATTTTATTCCCAGTTCTTCCTCTAATTCCCAATATGACCTTAGATAACTTATTTAACCTGTCCCGAGTCTATTTTCTCCTCTCTAAAATGTATATACTCCATATATCACAAGGAATATTAGAGTACATGGAATATTAGAAAGTAGGTCCAAAGAGGAGCAAGAGACTGGCTACCAATCACACAGGTGGCAGAAACGAGACCTTTTTCTCTATCTAGTGCTCTTTCCTGGATTTGTCCATTATAGTGAACCTTTTATAAATATTAACTGAATTCATGTTTAGTGATATTTAGTATCATCAAAGATTTTCAAGATGGCAAATGATTAGGAATAGAGCACCTCTACAAGAAGTTGTAGGATATTTGGAAAAATAAAAGCCACACCTGAATGTAAGGTTCCTTAATATGACATATTGCCAAGGATAAGTACCTTAATATTTTAAGACTAGATGGTGATCACTTGGTCTTTTCATTAAAAAAAAAAGGTACTGAGTGTCAAAGCACTTCTTCTTTATGTCTAAACAAGTGTTATTTACTTTGGTTATGACTGCCAGGTAGATAACTGGGTTGTTCCTGTGATGGGTTTCATAATATTTTTTAAACCTTTCAGGAAAAAAGCATACTCTCTATTCAGAGCTGCTCTTACTGTTTTGATTTATAAGTTTAGCTCAACTGTAAATCATTCAAAACTGAAAAAAATTCATGGTGTCAAACTTTGGTGGCCCTATGCCTGAGCCAAAGGCAGTAGGAATGCATTTTCTTCCCTTATAGTCAATTATGATGGAATCTCCTCCTCTGCTCCTTACTCCCCCTTCTTCAACTCCTCCCCCTTTTTTTCTTAGAACAATATTTGAGGTTCTATCTATAAGTGACTCATTTTCTAAGAATATTCAAATTTTAAATTAAGTTAGTACTTCCTTTAAAAACAGTAGAAATGACATTATTGAAACAGTGCAAAATAATTTGGGTACTTTGGATGTATGCCCCATTATATTGGACAAATATGAATGAATCACTTACAGTTATAGATCGATTTAAAATTTACCAAGTGCTTTACATTTTCCCAGTCTTCTTAGCCTCATTGACAGATGAGGAAATTGAGGGTCACAGAAATTACTTGGCCAATATGTAACAGATTCAAGTTTTTAGACTCCAAGTTCTGGGCTTTTCCTGTTATACCCCACTGCCTCCCTCCAAAATATATGGATGAATTTAAATGTAAGACTGCCATATCTAAAATTACTGTGTTTTAAGATATTAGCAATTCTACAGGAAGAGTATTTAAAATGACCAATTGATTAGATGATGTCTTAGCAGGATTTTGTGGACTTCCTGAGGTATTTTAACGTAGTAAAGATGTTATTGCCACATGATGTTGATTGGGGCAACCATTGTGAGGTATGCCTATTAATATCACATACCAACTTCATTACCTATATTCTGCTCGCTGTCATTAATCAATCACATGAAAACAACACAATAAAGGTACAGGAGCTGTTAGATTCCATAGGATCAAAGCACATCAAATGACAATCCAAAAGAGGCAAGGCTGGATATGACATTACTATGGGGTTGATTATAATGTATAATGATATTAAGAAGCAGTGCTTTTGGGGCGATGTCAGAGACATCAGAAATGGTGATATGCCTTAACTGGCGGGTTAATCAAAGTACTATGATGAACCTTTGTGGGGGACATTGGTTGTATTTACTATGGAAGATATAAATATATTTGCTGGCACCTTTCAAGATGACTGTGTGATCAAAGATTTAGAGCTAGAAGAGATCTTGGAGGTCATGGAATCCAAGCCCTTCATTTTATGATGAGGAAACTGAGGCTTAGAGAGGGGTAATGACTTGCCTGGTGTCACATTGCTGATCAATAACTGAGTCAGAATTGGAACCTAAATTTTCCTCTATTTTTCCAATCCCAACATTATCCATTATATGATGCTGTCTCTCAGTATCCATGAAGAATGCAGATGTTTCTGCCACTTCTCAAGGGACTGAAAAGTACCCTAGACCTGGGTAGTTGTTGGCTTCTTGGTACCTCACTGAGTATGAGTGATCATGTTTCAGATCCTAGGACAGGATTTGATTGGTTCAGTCTATTGTGTATTAGAACCACCCCTTTTCTATACAAAGGGAGAGATCTGGAAGCCTGGAAAGATTCAGAAAGAGCCCTGAACAGAACAGAGACCAGAGAAACTGTGGAGTGAGGGGCAAAATGGACCAAAGCCATGTGATTTTTAAAAAAGCACCTCAAAACTCAACCTGTAGTTATTTTCATTAAAAAGAAGAATCTTCTCATCATTTCTTATAGCACAATGGTTTTCCATCACAGTCATATGTCATAACTTGTTTAGCCATTTTCTAATTGATGGGTTCAATTTCTAGTTCTCTGTCACCACAAAAAAGAGCTGCTATAAATATTTTAGAATATATAGATTCTTTTTCTTTTTTCCTGACCACATTAGGGAATAAACTTAATAGTAGTATTGTTGAGTCAGAAGGTAAACACAGTTTTATAACTCTTTAGGCATAATTCCAGATTCCTCTCCAGAATAGTTGGATCAGTTCACAGTTCCACTAACAATATAGTAGTGTCCCATATGTATGTCCACCTCCAGAGAATGAACTGATAAATACAAATAAGCAAGATAGTTATATCTCTATCTATACATCTTTTTGTCAAATGTTGCCTTCTCTAATGGGGGGAGTTGAGGGAGAAAGGGAGTATACCTGGGTATTTTAATATAACAAAAAATAAATAAACTTAAATAAAAAAAAGGCTGCACCTGGTTCATGTAATGATAGAACTTGATATCCTGGGTTATGGACTACTTCTTCGGTGGTTTCATCTGAGATGAGATGAGAGATAATTCTCTAGCAATTCAGTTCATTTTCTTCCTGAGGGAAGTCTAAACCCCTAGGGTAATGCTGTAAGAGCTCTTGTCTGTATAGATATCTGGGTTAAAGTTGGAGCTCACTGGAAAAAAAATATTATTTTGAGGAGGAAAGTGGGCACTTATCAATTGGGCAATGGTTGAATAAAATGATGGATGAATGTTGTGGAATACTGTTGTACTGCATGTGCCATGCATTATATTAAACACTAGGGATACAAACAAAAAATCATGATAATCTGCTCTCAAAGAATCCAGATTCTAACTGGAGAAGACAATGCCCATAGGAATATTCATATGTAGGATGGTTAGCAAGGTCTGATGGTTCTTAAGTATAGTCACAAGGCAGATGAAAATCAATCTTCTTAAGGATCATTTCCATTTCCATGTCTATTTTTGACATTGAATCATTTGGCTATGCCAAGGACTCTAATGGCAAGAACTTTCTTCCTCGGTCTTCAGCCGCTATAACTGATGATTAGACAGGGGCTGCAGTATCTGTTGATCTAATTGCCATGTTAAATCTCCACCAAGTTCTTTCTATGGAAACAGAAGCCCGCAGAAGATAATAGACAGGTTCAGAGTCATACAGCTAGTGTCAAAAGTGGATTTCAAGCTCAAGTCTTCCTGATTCTGAGATCAGACTTGTCTATCACCATTTCTCCTAAAGGGATTTATTAACTAGATTGCTTTGCCTGCATAGTTAAAGTAGCTGCTTGAGGATTGGTGATAATGCAAATGAAGAATTCAGAAAAAAAAAACTTTAGAAATTTTGTATAAAGTGATTCAGAATGAAGTATGCAGAATCAGAAGAACAATTTACCTGATAGTCAAAGTAATAGAAAAACAATGTTGAAAGACTTCAGGACTGGAATTCAGCAGTTATCAATAGTGATTTAAGAAGACTGAGGGCAAAATATGCTTCCTGCCCCTCAGCATAGAGGGTGGTGACCTATACTTCAAAATAAGGTAGACATTTTCATATATGACCAATGTATTGATTTTTTTTTACTTAGTTGTATTTGTTATAAAGGAGGGTTCTTTGGGGAAAAGGAACAGAGACATTCAGACTAACAATGATGTTTAAAAAAGGGCCTCAATAAAACATTTTTTAAAAAAAAGTTGTATTGTGTTTCTCAGATTGTTTGAGCATTTTGTGTCATTTTTCATTTTATAGTGTATTCAAGCCTGTGCTGTACCTGATACACGCTGGTACCCTTGAGTGTTTAAAAAGAAACAAAGGGATTTCTAACTTGTATATCTGTGGCTACCTATACATGATGTATACTCTGAGTTTTCTAGACAAAACTCTGGGTTGGAGCAAAAATGATACAAAACTTGTATTCAATCTAGGGCAGGGAAGTAGAGAAGGGAGGAGGAGGGACTCAGGGGGAAGAGAATGAAGACAGAGGAGACAGGGAGAGATTTGTTCACATCCCAAGAAGAAGATACTGACTGGTTTCTATCACAGAATTGAAGAGCAGGAAGTAGCCTGGAGAGAAGTGGCCCTGAACTTTTCATTCTAATGGCATTCTGGTACCTGATCATGAGAAATCTTTGACCTCTAAAAGGGAGCAGGACCACAAGGCTAAGAGTCACGATGGTCATTGTTCAGTCGTCAAGTCCTATATGACTTCATGACTCTGTCATGGGATTTTCTTGGCAAAGACACTTTGCTATTTCTTTCTCCAGGGGATTAAACCAAACAGAAGTTGAGGGACTTGCTTAGGGTCACCGAGCTAGTAGATGTCTGAGATCAGACTTGAATTCAGGATGTCCAAATTTCAGGCTTAGAACTCTATCCATTGAGCCATCTGGCTGCCTCAATCCACATCTTAGCTTTGTGATTGTGGGTAATTCATTTCTCTTCTCTGAGTCTTAGATTCCTCATCTTCAAATAGGGATTGAATACATGCACTGCCTACTTCACAGGGTTATTATAAAGAACATGCTTTCTAAAGGACCTAAAAATCACGTGGACTCTCATTATTTGAGTGACCAGAGAACCACTGGAAATACAGGAACTGGACTGTGGCTTTGTATGACCCCTTTGAGGCCTTAGAACTATAAATATTATTTTCAGAGCATTGTTTGGATCTTTTTGCAATCTTGACTTCAGTAATCAATAAATGCTTATTAGTTGGCACTGTGCTAGAGATGTCGTTCAGTCATTTCAGACATGTCTAACTCTTTGTGACCCCATCTGGGGTTTTCTTGGCAAAGATACTGTAGGAATTTGTGAGTTCCTTCTCCATTTTTTTTCTTTTTTCTTTTTAAAATTTCTCTTTTGAATATTTTCCCATAGTTACATATTTCATGTTCTTTCCCTCTCCCCCCAAAATCCCCATCCCCGCCCCGTAGCCAATGCACAATTCCACTGGGTTTTATATGTATCATTGATTAAGCCCTAATTCCATATTATTGATAGTTGTACTAGAGTTATCGTTTAGTGTCTACATCCTCCTTCTCCATTTCTAAGGATTCAAAAACAAAAAATGAGGCAGTCCCTGTCCTCAAGGAGCTTATAAGTTGCTATTTCTTACTTCAATCCTGCAAATATTTTGTTTGCACTGTGGATTGGTTGACTGTCTTCCAGTGTTGCTTGGCAACCCAAGGAAATAAGTGTTTCATATTCAAAGTATGTATGTATGGATATAAGGCCAAGAAGCATTTCACAAACATCTGAAAACCCAAAGACCTTTGACATTTTTGTTTCTTTTCATATACCCTTTTACTCAGAACTGTAAATTGGGTCTGTTAGAACATTTAGCCATTTCCCATAATAGCTTTGTTGCTTCAGAATTCCCCTGCAATGATCATCACTATATAGCAAAAGTATGTATTAAAGAAGGCAGAGAATGAGTCTGGGAATCAAGTGGTGTTTGTGCAGAGCAGCTCTTAGGAGAGAGTCTTCCAAGAAAGCTCAACACTGAGCTCTGTAAGCTATTAAGCCTCTCCATTATAGTTATCTTTCAAATATGTTTTTGGATCCTGCCTTGACTTCAGTGACTAAAAACTTCTTTCGGCAATAGGTATCCTACCCCAAATGCTCTGGCAACCTAAATATTATGAATACTCTTAGTCTACTTCGTTAATTCTTCCAAGAATAATCTGGACTCTAGGCTGATGACTCAAATGCTATTTTCTTTGAGTGGAAAACACAGTAGAACTTTTAACCTTTGCTTCACTCAACTCTGAGGTAGGATCAAATCCATCTTTTTGTATCTTTGGTGCAAAGGAAGTATTTTTTTTTTATAGCTATAGTAAATTGGTTTCCTATGATGGGTCAATGTGCTTTCTAGGACAAAGGCATGAATTTTACATAAAACAGGCATACTTACACCCCTGAGGGATTTACAGTCTTCCTGCTTTTCTTCTCACCTCTTAAAGCTTTGATCTTGAAGTGATCTGTCCTAGTGCTGTAAGATGAATAAGTCCAAGGAGGGGAAGAGCTTGGAGTCTAGCTCTTCTCTTTCTCTCTCAGATATTCCCACTCCATTTATCAAGGGTGGCCTTTTCCAAGAACACTTCTGTAATACCTCAATGTCCTTGAAGTTTTCTGTTTGTTTTTCTCTTCTGACTTTTACACATTTGAAGATGGATGCAGTGTCTGATGTCTGGTAGGTCTGTGAAGCTGATAGAATACTTTGAGAGAGTGATCCACTTAAATCCAACAGCATTTATGAGCATCTGCTTTGTTCCGGGGTTCTGTGCTGTTGCTGGGTTAGCTCTGGCTCTCATGAAGCTAACATCCTACTGGGAGGTCACAGCATATAATTTCTGAGTATATGCATGATATCCTGAGGAGGAGGGAGAGATCACTAACAGCGGGGCGCAGGGGCAGCAAAGGATTGCCCCAGGAGAGGGCACAAAATCTGAGTCTTAAAGGAATTCTAGAGGTAAAGGTGAAGAGAAAGTTCCTTCCCGGTATACAGCTAGTATAAAGGTATAGACTCTGTATAATAGGGAATGTGGAACAAAGAAAGAATGAGTAATATGGCATTCAGTATTCCTCAATGTGGCTATTTTTCTCTAGAGACTAAACAGGTTTATCTTCTTGGATATCTGACTGACACATTTAAATGAGCCCTTTCAAGTTTATAGCTAAATAGTAGAACCTCATTGCCAAAACCTCAAAGAATTCTAAATCTAAGACTTTACCAAAGTAGTTTCAAAGGTCTATCCCAAAGTTCACAAGGGTTCAGTACACTGGAGCTCATATCTAACAGGCTAACGCTGGAGAAATGTCTTTTCGGCCAAAAGAACGATGAATTTGTTTCACTCAGGTACTGTTTTTGCCTCTTACAGAAAAATGTGTGGAAATGTCCCAGTTTCCTCTGTTTTCTCTTTCATCTAACCTCCTCTTTCTTCCAGGCCTTCTTGCTCATCTTTAGCTGAGGCTGACATTTCTCTGGTTCAGAATAAGGTTGCTCTGGGGTTGTGCCCAGGACTGTAGCAGCTGTTACTCCATGAAGCTGGGGAAGGAGAGGAAATCTTTCAAACCTATCATTTTGGAATGTTACTGCCAACCATACTAACGCCTCACTTATCTGGAGGCAACTCTTGCTGTGTGACTTACCTACTTGGAACATAGTTGAGTCCCCAGAATGGAGCCAAAAAAGGATGTCACTTAGTTCAGGCTTTCATTCATTAAAGTAGCCGTACTTCCTAATATGGAGAGCCTCTCAGGATCTTCGGTAGAATCCAATTATACTTAGTTTAGAGAAAATTCTAACAAATTTATCTTACCTTGTTTCCCAGTTTATACTAAATCAGAAATAGAAAAATAGAAGGCTCAGGTCCTCTACAGAGAGTGGTAGCCAGAAACCTAACACTGATTGTAGACACAAAGAAACTATAAAACAGACCCAAGAACTAAAAAATGCCCACCCACCTACTTAGTTATTATAAGGGTCACCATCCCATCCTACCCTAATAATGCTTGATGATATCCCAGAATGGTAACTCATACAATAACTGATAGTTGTGATGATGTTTCTAAATCATCAATAGATGTTATCTGTAGGGACTTATCCAATGATTTGATTAGTAGAATGGATTTTTGGATAAAAAAAAAAAGCAGATCAGCATTTGTTTTGCAATTTAAACTTTTAAGAGAATTGTTTAGAGCAGTGATGGGCAAACTACGGTCCTCGGGGCCAGATGCAGCCCCCTGAAATATTCTATCCATTGCAGGACATTATTCCTAATCTGAGGAATACAACGAGTAGGATACAATACAATGAAACTTTGAAAGAGTTGTCTTAGAAACAGACTGACAGATGAGCATTTCCTTTCCTTTGGCCCCCTCTTTAAAAAGTTTGCCTATCACAGGTTTAGAGTACTGAGAAGGTAAGTGACTTCTCTAGGGTCACACAGCCCACTTGTATTAGAAATTGTACCTGAACCCAAGATTTCCTGGCTCCAAGACTAGATTTATTTTTACCATTCCGTACTGCCTCTCAAATCATCAGTTGTAGGTTAAATAATGCACAATATTCTCTTTAAGGCAGTAGGGATGCAATATGCTTTCAAATAATTGCTCTGCAAAGCCAATGTTCTTTTGATACTTAAATAGACCTCTGGAAAAATCACTCTTAAGAAATAACTTATTTTTCTGATGTTTATTCAGCACTTACCTTAATGGTGACAGATGAAGTATTATTATTTACCTGTTCTAGGCTTACATCATTGACTACAATCTTGGAGGCATCCCTAGAAGATCACTCTCCCTCTTTTACTTGTTTTATTCTACTCTTTATTTTGGGGAATCTTTGACCATAGCTGGTGCATAGATTTCTACAGAAGTGGGCAAAAGGTTACTCCTTTGCCCACAATTCAATATAAATATTTAAGCAACAGTTATTGATTATAGAACAACCTTTATTCCATCCTACAGAAATAAGAGAAGATATAAAATATAGAAGACACATAAACAATTCAGAGTAGGACTCACTAGAGCCTTTAAGCAATCAGTACAATTCTTTCTCTCTTATGATCTCATTTTTTTCACTGTATCCCAAAGTCCTCCAGGCTAAGTGATTTGTACTTCCTGGAAAAAAAATTGGGGTTGCTAGTTAGAATTCTGGTCAGTTTTTCTTTTGAACAATAATATCCATCACTTTGAAGGCTTGGATTTTCCCTAAAAGGGAAGCATCCATAGGACTAGTCAAGCGACACCTCGAAAATCTGATTAGTTCTCCTATCCCACAGAGACACTTTGAGGATTTAGAAATCTTTTCTAAGGGAGAAACACTTGCTCAGCAGACGACCCCCTTCTTTCTGGACTTGTGCAATTTGAGTAACATCAAATACAAAGTCTAGATCTATTGTGTGTATGTATCTATGTACCTACATATACCCATATATATGAGTATATGTATATATGTAACTCATGGCTTTTCATCCCTTGTAATTACTTTCCATATCACTGGAAGTTATGTGACTGATCCTCTTCTATATCCAGCAGGAATACTCCTTAGAAAACTACAATTTTCTGGCTAGAAGACTGGATTCTTGGACTCTTTAACTTTTTATTACTTTTGGTAGGCAACCTCTGACATTAGAGCTGCCCAGGAAGCCTCTCTTTTTTTGGCTATAGGGCTAGATTCTTCATATAATACTCTCCAGGAAATCTCCCTTCTCTAGAGGACTGAATTCTTTTGTTTTTTAAATTATTATTCCAAATGTTTACAAACCGAAACAAAATAAACATTTCCAAATTTAAAGAAATATAAGACATTACATGAATGAAATCACAGATATCCCATCCACTAGTGTCCCACCCCCTTCCCACCCTCCCTGCATCATAGGATATCATGGTAGCCAAATTAAGACTCATTTTATCTTTCTCTTCATTTTCTGGAGGTAACATTCTCTGTTTATTCTTCTCTTATTAATTCTGTGGATGTATAAAGTTCTCCTAGTTCTACATTCTTCATTCTTCATTATCTCATATAATTCATTCCAGGTTTTTAAAAAAATAAGTTTGTTTATTGTTTTTTATGGCACAGTAGTATTCTATCACAATCATATACCATAATTTGTTTAGCTATTCCCCAATTGATGGGCATCCCCTCAGTTTCCAATTCTTTGCCACAACAAAGAAACATGCTATACATATTTTGGAACATAATCTCTAATCTCCTTGGGAAACAAACAGTCTCAGCAATGGTATTGCTGGGTCTAAGGGTTACAGTTTTACAATTCTCTGGGGGTAATTCCAAATTGCCTTTCAAAATAGTTGGTTGGATCAGTTCACAGTTCTGTCAACACTGCATCAATGTCCCTGTTTATCCACATTCCCTTCTGCATTTGTTGCTTTGTCTTTTTGTCATTCTAGCCAGTCTGTTGGGTAAGGTGTTATCTTAGAATTAGTTTGCATTTCTAACCAGTAGTGACCTGGAGCATTTCTTCAAGTACCTATAAATGGCTTTGGTTTTTTCATCTGAAAATTGTTTGTTCATATCTTTTCCCCATTTATCAATTGGAACATAGCTTGTATTCTTATAAATTGGATGAAGTTCACTACATATTTTAGATATGAGACTTCCATCTGAGGGACTGTCTATAAAATCCACACGCCCAGTTTTCAGCTTTCCTTCTAATTTTGGCAGCATTTATTTGAACAAAAACTTTTCAATTTAATGTATTCAAAATTATACATTTATTTCACAATGATCTCCATCTCCTGTTGACTCATAAATTCCACTCCTTCTGATAAATCTGATACATAGTATGTACCCTATTCTTCTAACTTACTTATATATCTCCTTTTATGTTTAGATCAGGTGTCCATGTTGATTTTATCTTAGTGAATGGTATAAGATATTGGTCTATACCTAGTTTCTGATTAACTAAAAACTAGTTTCCAGTTATCTCAGAAATTTCCAAATGGTAATTTGTTATCCCCAAAACCTAGATATATGGTTTTATTAAATTCAAATTGCTATAATCTTTTTTTTCTTTGTTGTATGTCCCTTTTATTCCATTGGTCTACACCTTTCATTTTCATAGTCCATACCAGATTGTTCTGATAAGTACTATCTTATAATTTAATTCAAAATCCTGTATTGCTAGACCTCCTTCCTTTCCTTTTTTTTACTAATTCCTTTGATATTCTTGATCTTTTACTCTTTCAGATGAACTTTGTTGTTATTTTTTCTAACTGAATAAAATAAATTTTTTAGTAATTTAATTGGGATGGAATAAATAAATAGATTAGTTTGCATAAGCTCTTCATTTTAATTGTATTGCTCCTTAGAGGGCTGGATTCCAAGATTAACCCAAAGAGATCATAGATAAACAGACTTGTACGAAAATATTTATAGCTGCGCTTTTTGTGGTGGCAACAAATTGGAAAAGGAGGGTATTTCCTTCAATTGGGGAATGGCTGAACAAACTGTGGTATATGTGGGTGATGGAATACTATTGTGCTAAAAGGAATAATAAACTGGAGGAGTTCCAGGCAAACTGGAGAGACCTCCAGGAACAGATGCAGAGCGAAAGGAGCAGAGCCAGAAGAACATTGTACACAGAGACTGATATACTATGGTAAAATTGAATGTAATGGACCTCTGTACCAGCAGCAATACAGTGACCCAGGACAATTCAGAAGGATTTATGGTAAAGAACACTGCCCACATTCAGAGGAAGGACTGCAGGAGAGGAAACATATAAGAAAAACAACTGCTTGAATGCATGGGTCGGGGTGGACATGATTGAGGGTGTGGACTCAAAACTACCACACCAATGCAACTACCAATAATTTGGAAATAGGTCTTGATCAAGGACACATGACAAAACCAGTGGAAATGTGCATCGGCCATGGGTGGGGGGAGTGTGCGGGGTGAAGGGGAAAGTAGGGACATGAAGCATGTAACCATGTTAAAAATGAATATTAATAAATGTTTAAAAAAAACAAAAACAAAAACAAACAAAAAAAAACTGTAGGTTACTTATAAAGGAACCCTCAAGGCTAGGGTTGACTTGAAATCTCTATTCTGTATGCAAGATCAGATTCTGAAGTCATTATCTGGGAAATTCTACCCCTGTCTTCCTTTCACTGCCCCTCATCCCATTCCCTCACCAAAGAGTCAGACACAACTGAAAAATTACTAAACAACAATTGGAGTTTCCATACCTGGGTGCTTCTGGAAATTATACTTGCCCCAGACATTTAATTGTATAATGTTTCTTTAGGTTCATGATACTCTGGTACTTGTAATAGTCAATCCAAAACTGTGCTTCTATCCTGCCAAATCTTGTAAAGATCATTTTTTGAAGCCAAGGTAAGACTTTATGTCATCCCAATTACATTTCATCTTGTAAGATTCAGTCCATTTAAAAATTAATTAAAATTTAATTTAATTAAAAATTTAAAAATTTTGATTTTGTCTTTATCATCCAGTGAGCTTGCTAGAAGGTACTGACTTTAGAGGTAGAAGATCTGTTGAAATCTTGCCTTTTATACTTACTATTTTTGTGACTTTGGGCAAGACACTAAATTCTCTGGGCTTCAGTTTCTTCATCTATTAAATGAGGCAGTTTAATTAGATACTATTTAAGTTCTCTTCAAGCTTTAAAATCTATGATTTTGTCCTCTGCAAATCTGGTAAGTTTGCAAATACATGGACTTCTTTATTTTGTGAAATAAAGGAATGAGTTTTCAGTTGCTAATAGGCTTAGTTACCTTTCTATGGATTCTGTGAACTTTGCTCATCTCTGGCACGGAGACTGTGCTTCCACAGGTGTTCAGTTGTCTAGCAGGTGGCTATGATATTAAAGGTCAGGTGAGGCCCTTTATATGCCTGGAGAGGTGTAACTTATTTGTTTCTGGGGAGTTATAAGGACTGGTATCAGATGATTTATTAGCCCTATGAATTACATCATGGGAATTTTGAGTTTGTAAATTCCAGATGACTTGTAATATTTATAAGAAATGTAGAAAGGTTCATGTAACCATCAGGTGCTTAAAACCAGAGTTTCAGAGGCTAAAAAGTTGTCTCTGGTTGAGTAAATGATGAAAATATCACATCAAATATATATAGTCAAAGTTGTGTCAGTTTTTGAAAAGGATGATTATAAATATGTTTGGATTTCCAAAATATTTCATTTGTATATTTTATTATTTTTATGATAATTAAATAATTTAGGATTAATAAGATAATTTGAAGATGTTATTCCATTAAAAGAGCTTATTACACCAACAAATAAAAACTGTGCAAAGAAATAAATGTTAATACAGACTAACCTCATTGAGAGAGGAATTTTAACCAAAAAAAAGCAATCAGCAAAATAAGGAGGCCAAATAGCCTTGAAACAGCTTCAACTAGTTACCCCATGAGAAATGTTATAATATGACAGACAAGGGCAATGCCAGTTGTCATAATAATTCGTTATAATAATTTGCAAAATTTTAGGAAGAGGATAGGGAAGCAAGATGGATGGGAGATTATAAATAACGATGACTCAGAAAGCAGGGAGTTATGGTGGAGGAATAGGTGAGCTTACCAAAAATTTGGTGTGGGAAGAAATTCAGCCAAATCATCTTAAAAACTGTTAAGGAAGAAAATGTAAGGTAAACAAAAGATAAATTAAAAATGGAAAAGAAATTTCTCAAGAATTTTAGAACAAATGGCTTTATCCATGGTTGATAGGCCATTATATTGAATAATGTTATGGACCTGGATGAGCTATATGAAGAATTAAAAATGATATTAAAAATTAGAGGAGTAGCTGAATTAGATCAAATATATACAGAAGCAATCTCTCATGGAAGACATACAATTTTGAGGCTTTCGAGCAATTGATTCTTAGATTTTTGAAGCAGTGGTAGACACTGAATGGTTGGGGGGAAACCACTCTTACTGCTATGCTACTACAATTACAACTAAAACATCTTTATTACTATTTAAAAAGTAACTGAAAAAGTATCATGAAGAAATGGTCAAGACTGAAAACTATTAAACAACAACATCTGTACACTGGTTTTCCCGACCTCATGATAATGAGTACAAGTATATTGTGTATCAGATAAATGAAAATTCTTACCAATTACACTTTTTCTAGCCTCACTGTGATTTGGCCAATGTAAACTGCCGAAGTACAAGGAAAGTCAGAAGGGAGATTTTTAAAAGTCATGCAGTTAATGTAAAAACTTTTGTAGAATTAAAAAAAGGGTTTTAAATGTATGCTATTAAAATTCTCCCACTGTATTTTTAACTCAATAAAACTACTATTTTTTTTTGGTGTGAGGAGAGGACAGTCAAGGCCTTAACTTGCTTGTTTTTGACTCTATGAAAATCTTTTTTTTTTGGTGTTAACTTTAAATTAAACTAAATTAAAAATTAAAATTAAAAAATTATATTAAAATATTCCTTCTGTTAGATGGCTTGCATAAATTGAACTACAGTTTACTCCACTTGATTAGGTTTTTCACATATCCTAATTTAGATCACAATAAGACACTTTCCTTCTTTTGGTTTTCAGTTGCCTTTTCTGTGAGATGGAAAGGTCGAATTGTATGATCTGGGACAACCCTTTGTCTTAGCTAGTGTGGTTTGGAAATTGTGCCTCTATAAGAATTCTTGAGCCTTCTCTGTCTCATGTGTGAATGGACTTATCACTTCTTATGTCTCAGAGAGTAGAATTTTCTGTCATTTTAATGTTCACTTATAAAAAAAAATCTTTCTTTGCACCCACTACATGTTATATTCTAGTTGCTTAGCTTCCCTGCCTACCTAGAGGTTTTGGATCTGTACCTCTTGCCTGGGGGAGCATGGAGGTTCCTCAGGACAAGAAGCATTGAAAAATCTCAATGTCTATCTGAGATATGGCACCTTGTTTTTCTTCATTTTCCCCAAATAGTTCCAGTCCTCCTAGGCTTCTCTAAAAGCAGGAAGAGGCAAGCTGTACAAGTTATGAAGGTCTGTTTCTGTCTTGTGAGGCAGCATTTTTCCATTTTCCAGATACTATATCTTTTTCTTTTTTTTTTGTTTGGTTAGAGATTGTTTCTACAACCCTCTCTCTCAACACTAAAACAATATTCCTCCTTCCTGCCAGAAGAATTAATGAATAACTCTTTTACCTGAATTGGGCAATTACCAATTGATTGCTTTAGCTTGGCCTTATATATCATTTTATAGACAAGGCTCTGAAATCAGAATTCCTTAGGATGATTTAGTTTTGCTATTTAACACTTCCTCTCCATAGACCTTAATTCTCTCCTCTGTATAATGAAATAAGTTCTACTATAAATCTGTGATTCTCTGATCTTATGAACTTGATCTTTTGCCTTGGATTTCAAAGAAGACTGTGATCAACCTCAAACAATAAACTTATTTAATCCAATTTTCTTACTTAAAGCTGAGATATAGCTAAATCATCTTGAAAAACTGGCTAGCAGTCACTAATCACTTTTAAGTTAATGACTGCTCAGTGTGGTAAAGATGACTATTAAACGCCCTATTTTGAAAGTAAAGAAGTTTGGATGAATGGAACTTCCTGTCCAGTAAAAATTCAACTTGGAGGATTTGGTAGTAATCATTCTCAAACTTGAAAGTTCAACATCTCTTCATATTCATAATTTTGGTTTAATCCCTAAGAAAGGGGAGTTAGATCTCATCTTCCCTCCCTTCCCTACAAACTCTCTCTCTCTCTCTCTCTCTCTCTCTCTCTCTCTCTCTCTCTCTCTCTCTCTCTCTCTCTCTCTCTCTCTCCCCC
>NC_058135.1:206339870-206363790 GCF_016433145.1 Gracilinanus agilis
CCTTTCCTTTCCTTTCCTTTCCTTTTCTTTTCTTTTCTTTTCTTTTCTTTTCTTTTCTTTTCTTTTCTTTTCTTTTCTTTTCTTTTCCTTTTTTTTTGGAAATCCTTTTCCCTTGTATACCATAGTAATTTCCAAATGTGTTCATTATCCAATCACTCCCTGGAAAATAACTTCTTACAAAAAAAAAGTGGAAAGGAGAAGGAGGGGGAGGAGGAAAGATCAGTTTAATAAAAACTACCAATGCAGCCAACCCTGTTTGGTGATCTATATAGAATGCTCCTTACCTGTAGTCCCTTACTTATGCAATGAAGAGAGAGAAGTGCATTTTCTCAACCCTTTTCTTAGTCCAGGCTTGGCTACTATAATTACATAATTTCAGTTTTTGTTTTCCTGTTCCTTTCATTTATGTTGTTATAGATGTTGTTTATGCTGTTTTCCTCATTATAGGCAGCAAAGGAATTATCCACATTTCATAGAGAAGTAAGACTGCTTCTGGGGAGGGGAAGGGTGATGAATTGCTTGAATTTGGGAGTTTTGAACTCTAAGAGCGATAAAGATTGTTTGCACTAAAAGTAGCACCAGTACAGTTGGCCCTATGAGTGAAGGACCATCAAGGGGCTTAAGGAAGGACCAACCATCCCAGATTGTAAAAATGGAGTAGGTTTAAGCTTCTGTACCAATCTGTAGGAATCAAGCTATGAGGTGTTATTGTACTTCCAGCCTGAATGAAATAGTGATACTAAATTTTAAAAAAAGTAAGCAAGGCAACAAGGTCACTTAGTATGAAATAAGTCATTTTTCTTTTCTACATATTAGTTTCCCATTCTGAATATGGGAACTGATCTCTAAGATTCCTGTCAGCTCTTAAACCTACAATCCTATGAAAATAGGTCAGAAAGATGGTGACTTGGCCACGATCCACAGACAATAACAAGCAGAACTTACAGTCAAGCAGTGGGGGTGAAAGAAAGTAAGAGTTTATAGTGACACTGAATAGGCTCCTATCCTGATTCCTAGAGAAAAAAATGAAGAAATTTAGTCATAACAGTCCAATAGATTTTTTGAAAAGTGCTCTTCAACAAGAGGTTTTTAAAAATGGGTTTCCAAAAGAGTAAGCTGTAATCCATAGTTATTATTGGCTTCATAAAAATGGGCTGTCTATTTTAGTGTTTCCTATTTGAAGGGTTGGGTCACTTAAAGAAGGCTGCAAAGACTTCATTGGCTAAGGGACTAGAACAGACAGAAATCCTGTCTCAATTAAGGAGGATAATTTGATGTTCTAGTTCATTTTAGTCTGATGCCAGTTGTTCATGAAGTAATTTCATTTTATTCTTATTTTTTCTTCCCTAAAGTCCTCTGAAGTCTCAGCATGGGTGGATGTGACTTTGTGTTCTTGAAGATTATTGCTTTTTTTCTCCTACTATTTATCTAATTGGCCGTAGCCTTCCACCACTTTTCTTTTTAACTTTCTCGACCATTGCTTCATTGAAGTGTAACCTCATTATAATTCTTGATACACTAGCCTCTGAGACAGTTTGTATTGCTTTTGTTCCTAATTTCTGTTCTGGGGAAGTTAGAGAGGTTGTGAAGATTTCCTCCCTAGAAAGCTGTTTTTTAAAATATTTACCAGCACACCACTGCTTTCCCTCATTTATAAGATGGAGGGGTTATATTATAGGGCCTCTGACACCCTTTATAACTAGAGATCTAGAATTGAAAGGCCACTATTCTTTTCACCTAAAGATTGTTAACACCTGTGGGTCACAAGCCCTCCTAATGGGATGAATTTTAGAAATAGGGAAAAGCAAGGAGAGATTAATAAGAATCCTAAGATTTATAAGAGGTAAATTTCTGACTCAATGATGAATATATAAACCTGGCATAGATAGAGAACATAACTTATCAGTAACTTTAATAATATGAGGTATACCAATATTCTTGAAACTCAGAAGATGGAAAGGAATTGCCAACAGATTCCTGTCCAAGGCTTAGTGGGGTCTGCTATACAGTCACCAGAGAAAAGAGATGGACAAGAGTATAAGCCAAGGTGATCCCATTAAGCTTGCCTGAAAGCCCCATTTACATCTTCTAGATGAGTCCAGGGTTTGTCTCAATTGCCTGGTCCTTAGCTCCTCATTGTTGTGCATAGGAGGTAATACTATGTCTTTTACATTCTAAACCTGGCCAGATCTGAAAGTGAGTGACAATTTTCTCCAGGTTTCCCATTACCACTTTTTCAATGAAGGACCAGCACGGTGGAGCAGAAATAAAGCTTTTCTTGGAGTCAGAAAGAACTGGTATTAGTCCTGTTTCTGACACATACTGGCAATGTGAGCTTGGGCAAGTCATTTAATATTTTCTTGGTTTCCTTTAAGTCCCAATTAAAATCCAGCCTTTTTCAGAAAGTCTTTCCCAAACTCTCTTAATTACAGTGCCTTCCCTCTGTTAATTATTTTCTATTTAGGCTGTACATAGCTTCCTTTGTATATATCATTAGATTGTAAGCTCCTTGGGGGCAGGGATTTTTTTTTTGCCCCTTTTTGTGTCTGCAGCACTTGGTACAGTCTTGGCACATAATATGTGCTTAATAAGAGTGTATTAATTGTGTTTCACATAGTTAATCATGTGTATAATTTGTTCTGAACTTATTAATTACCCTGGGTACCATGATTAAATTTCTTTTTCAGTCCATATATTTTGCTTGTGTTCCTTTTATTAATGACTATTTTCATTGTGATATGAATTAGAAAAAATATGCTTAATGCTTTTTATTTAAAATTTATCTGAGCCTTTGTATATCTGGTACTAAAATTATGTGTATTCTTCAAGGTTTCCTTTTAGAAGACATTATCACTCATTCAGCTTTAAATTCTCTAAGTTTGTTAAATTCTATATTTTCTCCTTTGTTTATCTTACTATTAGGTTTCCTAGTTTTGAGAAAGGTACATTAAAATCTTCCAATGTTATCATTACTACATACATTCTTTCAATTCAATTAAATTTTTCATTAATTTATATTTTTGGGTATATAGTTAGTATAGATATAGTTCCTCTATATGTAATATAATTTCCTTTTCTATGATGATAATATGAATTTTTATTTTTTGTTTTGCTTATAGCATAATTGCAAATACTGCTTCCCTTCCAGTCACCTGCTGGTGATAGTAAATAGTAAATTTTTTTCTAGTCTCTTTGGTGTTTTTTGCATCTTTTTCAACTTCTAGAGTATAACTTGAGATGTTTTTAAAATAATAAATACTTAAAATCAAATTTAATATTCTTCTAGAATCAATTGGCATTTTGGAATGATGTCAAAATATTTCAATAGATATTTATCACTTCTAAAGTTTAATAATATGAAAATGGCTCCTGTTTATAAAGTTCCTCATAGTTTATACATTGCTTACCTGACAATATTTCTCTGAGGTAGGGAGTAAAAATGCTACTAACTTTATTTTGTATGTGAAGAATCTTAGTCTTAGGGAAGTGAAATAACATCAGTTATGATATGGCTAGTGGATATGGCAAAACTGATACATTGTTGATAGAGTTGTGAACTGATTCAACCATTCTGGAGGGCAATTTAAAATTATGCCCAAAGGGCCACACAATTGAACATACCCTTCAATCCTATAATAACACTACTGAGTCTGTATCTCAAAAACATCATAAAAAGGGGAAAAGACTTATTTGAATAAAAATACTTATAGCAGCTTTTTTTTTTTTGTAGTGGCAAAGTATTAGAGACTGAGGGTTGCCCATCAGTTGAGGAATGGTTGAAGAAATTATGGTATATGTTGGTGATGGAATACTACTGTGCTACAAGAAATGAAAAGCAGGATGATTTTAGAAAAAGCTGGAAAGATCTACATGAACTGATGCAGGTCAAAATAAGCAGAACAAACAGAACAATATACACAGTAACTGCAATATTGTATGATTATCAGTATTGGCTACTCTTTGCAATGTAATGATCTGGGACAATCCTGAAAGACTTATGATAGGAAGTGTATTCACCTCCAAACAAAGAACAATTGGAGTCAGATGCAGATCAAAACATTCTATTTTTCACATAGGGTTATATGGTTTTATTTTGGGGTTTTGGTTTTGTATGAGTATGCCCTTACAACAATTATTATTATGGAAGTATGTTTGGTATGATAATATATATTGACCAGATCAAATTGCCTACCATCTCTGAGATGGGGGGGGGGAAGGAGAAAGGAGACGGTTTGGATCTTAACATTTTGGAAAAAGTTGAAACTTATTACATGTAATTGGGAAAATGAAATATCTTTGAATTTAAAGAAAAAGAAAAAAATGGCTAGTGAATGGTAAAAGTAGGATTCTAATCTAGGTTTTAGAAAAGTAAATCTAAAGTTGGAAGAGACCTTCGAGGTCATCTAGTCCAACAGTATAATTTTACAGATGAATAAATTGAGGCCCAGAGAGACTTTATGACTGTCCAATGTAATAAAGCAGCAAAATAAGAATTTGAACCCAAGTCATCTGATTCCAAATCAAGTATTCTTTGCCCTAGACTGTGCTTTCTAATTATCTGGCCCATTTCTCTTCCCACTATATCATGCTGCCTTCATTTGTGTTCCAGTGAGTATTGTATAGAATGTCTAAAGTCTTTATTCCCATAAAGTTGGTTTACTCTCTTGATTGGTACCTCTTCTTCTCAAGACATAAAAAGTCCACACATGTACACTCCAAGAAAACTAAGAACTTTTCTAAACAATATTCTTTAACTTTTTCACAACCCTCACTGTGAGTAACAGACCCATCTCTAACCCTTTGTCTCATGATTAATCACTTTTAGGCTTCTCGATAGCATGTGTATTTTCAAATATTTTGCCCGCCGTCCTTTTGAATACTTCTATTCGATATGTCATGGAATCACAGATTTAGAGCTGGAAGGAACTTTAGAAGCTTTCTAATAGTTCAGCCATCTCATTTTAGAGATGAAGAAACTGAAACTTTATACCTTTGGGAGGCCATTTCATTCTTTAAGCCTTTGAAAGGAAGCCTTAGTGATGATCTGGGTGATGGTCTACAAGCCACTGGAACAACTTTCCCCATTTTGCTCTTCTTTCCTTTCAGAACTTCATCATCGTGGATTCTGAACAAAATGTACAATTGTAAATGTCTCGGTGACCTGCCAAGAGCAAAATGTTCCCTCTTCCCTCCTCCCATCCCTCTCCCCCTGCCTCATATTTGGAATCATGAGCACATTAACTCAGAGGTCTATGCCCTTGCCTGTCCAAACTCTTTGCCTTTGTTTGGTGCTGTGACACCCTCACCATCTTCAAGAGCTGGAGAAAAGTCATGTCCTGCCTTTGTAAAGAATGTCTTGGGACCTAAGAGACTCTAAGTAAACAGCATAAAACTGGTATGCAACTATGTGAAAAAGACCATACAATTACCAAGATCTCCATGGAAACCTCAGTACAAAGGTGCTGTTTGCCTAGAGAGGTCTGTTTATTTTATTTTATTTTTTTAAAAAAACTATCAAGAATAACCCTTTGAGATGTGACATTTTGTTTCCACAAGAGCACTGAAGGTGTCAGACAGAGCCCAATTTTATATTCGTTGAAAATAGAATACTCCGTACTGTTTGCTCTACTTTTCAACATGTCACTTTCAACCAATTTTACGTGTAAATGGTTACAGTCCTGTGAAAATATTCAGAAAAAGAGGAAACTCTTTCAAAAAGGAGTATTAAGTATTATTACACTGAACGCCTTTCATAGTGGAAATCCTTCCCTCCGAGAGTTGCAGCATTCCTGATATATTGAGGAGCTTGCATACTTGTGCAAAATGTCAATATTGCATCTTCCCTTAATCCCTTAGGGACTTCAAAAAGCACTTTGTTTGCAGCTTTCAATGTACTTATGTATTATTTTGTTTGTTTTATATAGATCTTTGATTTCATTGGAGTAGGGAAATCCCATTGTGGAAACTCTCTCTCCCCTAATGCAGATTGATGACTTTTATGTAACATAGTTTTAAAGAGTTGCCTGAGATACTAAAATGTCTTGCCAATGAACACATAGCCAGTTAGTGTCTGAGACAGAAATTGAACCCAGGACTTTCTGGCTCTCAATTCACTATATATCACAATGACCAGGTGGGATTTATACCAGGAATACATGACTGGTTTAATATTAGGAATACCATCCTCATAATTTACCATATCAATAACCAAACTAACAGAAATCACATGATTATCTCAATAGATGCTGAAAAAGCCTTTGACAAAATATAACACCCATTCTTATTGAAAACATTAAAAAGTACAGGAACAGATGTGCCTTTCCACAAAATAATAAGCAGCATTTATTGAAATCCATCTGTAAGTATCATCTGCAATGGACATTAGTTAGAAGCCTTCCCAATAAGATCAGGAGTGAAGCAAGGATGCCCATTATCAAAACTAGTATTTAATATTGTAGTAGAAATGGTAGATGTAGCAATTAGAGAACAAAAGGAAAACGAAGGAATCAAAGTAGGCAATGAGGAAACTAAACTATCACTCTTGGAAGATATGATGTTATATTTAGAGAATCTGGGAAAATCAACTAAAAGGCTAGTGGAAATAATAACTTTAGCAAAGTTGCAGGATACAAAATAAACCTACCTAAATCATTAGCATTTCTATATATTTCAATTCACTATACCATGTTACTTCTTGGATTATTTGATATTATAGCTATCATTCTATGTTCTTTAGTCTTTATTCAGCTGTAAGCTTTGAAGGCAGGGTCTGGATCTCAGTTAAATTTTTTATCTTCCCAAGATTCTGAACACAATAGCACTTTAATAAATTTTTTTTGGCATTAAAATTCATGGTAGATACTTAAAAATCCCGCCAACTTGACTTATTTAAATATTTCTTTTCCCTCCAAATTTGAATCTTTTTAGAAAAAAATGTGATGTTACCTTGATTTCACTTTTAAAAAAGCTATCTTATTTTCGGTGGCATTGTCTCTCTCCATTTCCCTTCCATTGTGGGTTCAAGGAGCTCCCGATTTTTTCCAGGGTAAACCTTGAGACTTGGTGAGGAGAATTTATTGTAAGACATTTACTGAGAAATGCTGGATTACAGAGCATTTCAGTATTAGGTTCCATCTTCAAAATTATGAATTCATTTAGTGCACATTTAGAGGCTTCTCAGACCTGTCATTAAATATGCCCTCTCCTGCACTGATGCTTCTTTTATATAGCATATCTTTTGAGGTCGTATCAAAGCAGATATGGTAATAATTTAAGGTGACATGACCAGTTTGAAAACAGATTCAATGTTGCTTATTTGGACATCTAACCTTAATACTAAAGTACATTGTAGCATCCAGATTTTTCTTCAGAAGTTTCTTGAGCCTCAAAATGTGCTCCCAGGAAAATGAAATGCTTTCTTTTTACGAAGAACAGAGGTGGACCATTGCCCCAAGTGGACATCAATGGCTTAAAAAACTGGAATAATATGTGACTTAAATGTATTCTTCTTTGGATCAGAATTTATCCTTTTTCACAAGACTGTAATAATTCTGTAATAGTTCTGAGCACCAGAACCAAGATTGTAGTAGTGGGAAGCTCTTTGAGGGCAGGGTTTAGTTTATTCTTTTATCTCTACCAGGTCCTAGCAAAATTCTGTGCACAGATAAGATGCTTAGTGAATAAATGAGTGAATAGACAAATGACTTAGAAAAGAAATAAGCAGATTTCCTTTCAGTAGCTAGTGATGCCAAACTCAAAGAGGACCTCAAATAGGATCCATAAGGATCCCTGCAGGCTGCATATTGACTTAGTTCTTTAAATGGAATGTCATCTGTTTTACTGTATTTTTAATTTATTTTGTTAGATATTTACCAATTGCATTTTAATCTGGTTTGGGCTGCACGTTGAAGTGAAGGGCCATATATGGCCTGTGAGATTTGTTTTTGATACCTCTGGTCAACCCCATTCTACAAGGCTCATCTCAAATGCTGTTTCTTCCATGACATTCTACCTTACTTTTACAACTTATAGTGATCTTTCTTCTCTTCTAAATAATCATTACATCCTGAACCTCTTTTTAATACTTGTTAAATTCTCTTTTAAAAAACAACAAGATGTATTTATTCTCGATGTGCCAGCCAATATTAACTTCATTTAGAGTTCACTTTGGGCACTTAGAGTTTACCTTCCTTCCTTCCTTGCTTCCTTGCTTCCTTCCTTGCTTCCTTGCTTCCTTCCTTGCTTCCTTCCTTCCTTCCTTGCTTGCTTGCTTGCTTGCTTGCTTGCTTGCTTGCTTCCTTCCTTCCTTCCTTCCTTCCTTCCTTCCTTCCTTCCTTCCTTCCTTCCTTCCTTCCTCATAACCCAGTCAATAATCTGTCCCCCAAATCAAATCAATCTATGCCTCTAATCCAATCTGCTTCCTTTACTTTAGGGGCATCTAGGTGGCTCAGTGCACAGAGTACCAGGCCTGGAATCAGGAAGATCTGAGTTCAAATTTGATATCAGACAGTTACTAGCTGAGTGGCCCTAAGCAAATCTCTTAACCTCTGTTTGCCTTAAGAGTAAGAAATGACAAACCACTCCAATTTCTTTGTCAAGAAAACCCCATACAAGATCATGAAGATTCAGACGTAACTGAATGGTTGAACAGCAATATATTATTTTAAAGACTTCTTGCTTTGCCTCAGTAACTGAGGATCCCTTTACTATAATTCTCTTTTTATCTTTTTCTTATTTAAAATTTCTGTCTCATGATGATAATTGATTGGACCTTGGTACTAATATAATGCCTGGGAACACCTATCACTTGCATCCCTCAGACAAGTTTCAAGGTGCTTTTAGGTCCACATTCACTCAAAACTGGATCAGAGGTTCCTACCAATGTGTTTCCTCTTATTAGTCAAAGAAAAAACAAATTGAAAGCTAAAACACTTAATAGTATTCCATAGTTTTAAAAAAAGAGAGCACTCCTCTGACAAATCTGGACTATAGTCTCCTACAAATACATATATATATCTCTATATATATATGTATAGCTATATATATGTATATACTAAAATATATATTTAAATATACAAATACAGTTGGAAGAATGAGTAGGTTAACATAGGGAATGCATGTGGAAAATGTGGAGATTAAAATTAATATACAAAATACTAATTATATTTATGAATATTTTATTAATAATAAACGAACAGAGACCTAACTAAAAGGTTACTAACCAGCCTGCTCCCAGGAACAAAAGAGAAAGAGGGAGGAGTTACAGCCAAATATAAAATAATAACGTGACCACGCAAACATGGAGATGCAGGAGAGATTAAAGTGAATTTTGGGAAAATTAAGGACTTATGGAGGATGACGTCCAAGCTTCAAAATCTCCAAAAGGCATAAATATGGGGGACATATGTGTCTAGATAACATATGTGGAAGGGTATCCCTTAGATATAGTATAGCTACTTTGGTCTTCTGATGATGTTTTTGTGTAACTCTTGTAGAATCTTCTCCTTAATGGTCTTGTATGGAATGTAGTCTCTGATGGATGAGAAGTCTGTGCCAAGTAGTGTTGTTGTTGGTCATATGGCCACTTTCCAGTGCCTTTACTTTCTACTTCCAGATTTTAGCTTCTGTTAGACTCCTCTATACCATGAGAACAGTAGACTCTATTATAGTTCTTTTATCTTAGATCCCAGAGGCATTGAATGAAACTTTTATAGGGAAACAGGTCTTTCCCATACTTAGTATCAGATTAGGGAAAAAACCTGATTCTGTTTCTATTCCAGTAATGAGGAGAAAAGCTATTAGTTCCCAGAACCTTAACCATAATTGTCTTTCTCAGTCCAGAAGAAGTCTCAGCCTCTAAGAGTCAAGCTCCTTCAAAACACAGAATGACCAGCTAAATAAATAAAGTTTACAAGAATTTAATCTGTTTTTTAATCTTGCTTTCCTGATTATTAGCAGTAGGGCCTGCTTAGGGGGATACTATGCCCTCAAGCCCACTTCATGGGGATGATGCTGAAGATGCCCTTAAAAGAGTTAAATAGATCTCAATACCTCAGCTTCATTTGGGTTTCCTATTGGAAAGGAAGAGAAAAGAAACAAATTCTTCTAGGTAGAGCCACATCATACCATTGACTCTCCCCATACTTTAATTCTTTGTTCTAATTTCTGCCTTTGTTATGTTTATGTGACTGGTAACAAGCCCCCAGGCTTTTTGGTGCCCTGCAGTATACTCTGTTTGACTAGGTAAGTTCATGTTTGCCCATTTAGTATAATGGGAAATATAGATTTGTTGTTAGCTGTCTAATTTGTCGTATTTGTGTTCATATAAGCCTATTCGTTTGTAAGCTTCTTGGGGACAGGGACAAAGTATCATTTTATCATTTTACTTTCTGACTCGTCCCCTCTCCCTATCTTTATTTTAATCATCTTAATTCTCTAGTTTGCCAGCACTTATTTTATGCCAGGCACTAAGAGAAATACGAAGATAAAAATGACATGATCTCTGCCCTTCAGAAGCTTAAATCTAATAGAAGTTATAGGGATTTAACAAATGCTTGTTGAACGAACATATTAACAAATGAGTAGAAAGATCAATGTATAAGTGACTGACATTTGTTACTTAATTCCAAGGAGTTTTGAATTTAAAAAGGGATAACATATTAAGCCAAAGGAAATAATGAGAGGGTTTCAGTATGACTAGGAAGGTATTTAAAAAAATGGTTTTTGAGAAGTTTGTGTATGGAAGCTGGCCTTCCAAGATCCTTGCACTTAAATTAGGCAAAGACCTACTTCTAAGACTTTCCCTGGTGGTCCTGAAACATTGGTGCAAAAAAGGGTATTGGCAGAAAGGAAAGGTGTCTGGATGTTTGAGGAAACATATGGTTCCCATGGCAGCCGGAAAATGGAGGATGTGTTTAAGGAGATGACAAGGAATTCATTTTGGCTGGTAAGTAGAGTATGGGATGGAGGGCAGAGTGGGAAGTAGTGAAAGATATGTTTGGCAAAGTAGATTAGAGTCTGATGGAGAAGAAATGGCAGCATGAACTTTATTCCATGGGCAACATGGAATTCCTTGACCTCTTCTTCAGTGGGGTGCCTGCATTGTGACATGAAAGATTTAAGGCAGCTTCTAATTGGAACAAATGCAGTTAAAGAGTTCAGGCACATAGAGCATAATCTGAGGAGTATTTTAACGGGCCCTTTAGCAAACAAGATAAAATTGTTATTGGTGTGAATGGAGGGTGAGGGGGGACAGGGTCAGCCTGTATAATTGAGACTAGATAAATCTTCCTTCTCCTGAGCAGATGATGTTTCTGGTGTAGTGTGGATTTTATATACAGTATCTACCTTCCCATTTGTCAGACCATTCATTCCCATGTTGGCCCAAAGCACCCTGTTAACTCTGCTCTGTGGAATCTCATATTCAAGGAAGTAAATGGAGCATATTATACCGATGGAATTGACTGCTGTGACAGGAACATACAAACAACTCAGACGTCAGGCTGAAACCCCAAAATTTCCCCTTACTTTTGTTTATTTGGGAGTACAGATCCATTAAGTGTTCTGAGATGGCCTTTTGATAACGTTTCCCACCTCTCAGAGGTTTGGCTGGATCTATGTCTGCCCTCAAATTTTACAGAGCACATTTCTGGATGTTTAAAAGATGTGTTTAAATGCCCATATTTTAAAGTGATAGCTATGTTAAAAAATGTTCATCAGCAGTGGAAACTTAGAAACAAGTGCTGCTTTTTAGGGGTTTTCAGCCTGTGTGGGAGGAAATGTCTGTCTCAAGTTTCTTTCTCTTTCTTTGTTCCTCTCTTTTTTGTCTCTCTTTCTTTCTCTATTTCTCTCTCTCTCTCTCTGTCTCTCTCGCTCTCTCTCTTTCTTCCTCTCTCTCTCTCTTTTTCTCTCCTTCTCTCTCTCTCTCTCTCTCTCTCTCTCTCTCTCTCTCTCTCTCTCTCTCTCTTTGTTTGTTGAATGTGAGTTTTAAAAATTGTAATGAATGATGTAGAGAAGTGGGCATTAAAATATATCAATAATTTATCAGCAATGTCCTTTTTTTGAAACTAGTGTTGGTAGTCAAAGCATACATATGGTGCTCTATGGTTAAGGGAGCATTTTATCTCATTCACCATTATATACCAGGTGCGGGTAGATATCATCCCCTCATTTTACAAGTGAATATTGCAGGGAGAAGATTCAGGTGTATAAAGATAACCTTCTTAATAACAATAACAACTAGAATTTAGTTAACACTTTTAGGCATGCAGAACACTTTATATACATTGTAATTCTCACAACAACTTTATGAAATAGGTATTATAATTATTATTTTAAAAAACTCAACCCTTACCTTCTGTCTTGGAATTGATAACAAATATTGATTCCAAGGCAAAAGAACAATAAAAGCTCGATGACCCAGGTTGATTGACTTGACTGTCACATAGCTAGGAAGTGTCTGAGGCCAGATTTGAACCCAAGGCATTCCATCTTTAGTCCTAGCTCTTAATCTACTGAATCGCCTAGCTGCCAAATTGGTGCTACTATTAATGAATCAATAAACAATTATTAGTTACTGAAATAGGTAGATTGTCTTTATGGTTGATTTTTAGAGGTGAGATACCAAGGTTATATTGGTAATCCACAGTGATGAGGCCCACCAACACCTCACCAGGCCATTGCGCCCAGACTCACAGACAGATGTACAAAACAGTTCTGGGTTTATTTTAAACCAAGTTAAGCAGGAAAGGAGGATTAGGGAATAGGGCATCCTGATCTAAGGGTTTCTAACTAAACCACACTCCTTTCTAAGAACCCTGCAAAAGGCTGTCTTCAGGTTTTCTGTCTGCCTACTGCTACTCTATCTATCTAGAAAATACAGGCTAACTAACTACCTGATGCTACTAATCCTCCCAGATAACTTTTGGTTAGATTTTATAGTCTTTCAGAGTAGTTATGCTGATCCTTTTATTTCAGAGATCAATCCTCTTTGGGTTAGGCCCAAGATAGCTTCAGGCCTTCCCAACAGACAGTTTACTGGCTGGCCAGCAGAGATCTTCCCAGCAGTTGGAAACACTCTCAGGACACAGGAACACGAATGAATCACAAGTAGGTAGGATGTATCTAAAACAGGATAGCAGGATCCATAGCTTTGGCTTCCAGGGGATAGGAAACAAACCCCCTCCTAGGCTTGTAGAGATCCCAAGCAAAAGGAAGTTCTCAGCTTCAGGCTATTCCCCCCCCAACAGGAAGTCCAAAAGCCCTTGGCAACTCTCTGTGTCCTTTTTTATAATGTCCACAGATTCTAGAACAAGCTATTCCTTGCATGTGGCAAGATATAGCACCTTGATCTCTGTGCAAAATCTCTCTTACCTATTTGCACCCATTCTCTCATTTCCCCACAACAGTACCTACTATGTAACTGCACTCTTTTAAGTGCTAGTATATGCAAAAAGAGGCAAAGGACAGTTTTTGCCCTCACCAAGCTCATGATCCAATGGGGGGAGACAACAGGCAACCAACAAACAAAACAAGTTACATACAGGAAAAATAGGGGAAAAAATTAACACATCAAAGGTGGTAGAATTAAGATGAATTCCTAAAGGTTTCCTATAAAATATGTGATTTTAGTAAGGACTTAACAAAAATCAAAGAAGCCACTAAGTAGAGCAGAGGAAGGAGAGCACTTTCCAATAATGGAGGAAAGTCAGAGAAAGTCCTCTCAGGTGAGATATGGAATATCTTGTTTGTAGAATAGCCAGTAGATCAGGGCCTACTTTAATCCAGTGATTGAAGAGTTCATGGCAGGGAGTAAGAAAAAGACTGAAAAGGTAAGGGAGAGGATGTGAAGGGCCTTGAATGCCAGAGGATTTTGTAGTTAATCTTGGAGACAATGGTAAATCATTGGAGTTTATTGAGTAGAGAGGTGACATGGTTGGTATGTAATTAGGATTTGCTCCCCAAGACTCTCCCTCTCAGCATCCCACTTTCCTTCTCACCTTATGCTTTGAGGATAAAGTTTTTTGTAGCTCTGCCCACTCTTCACAGGAACATGGTTTGAGGAGGTTGGGTGAGTGCTAGGCAGGAGAATTTCACTCACATGGTTTTACTCAGGTTTTTTTGTGCTTTTGTACTATTATTTCTTCAACTTCAAGTAATTATTAATAAACTTTATAAAATATAATACTTGGAGTTATTGGATATTAATTTAAATCTAACATTTTTGGTGACCCAGATGGGATAGAGTCCTTGATTTTTCTTTTAATATAGCCTTTGAGTAAAGATAGGGAGTAAGTTATTTTGAGAAAACCATGTTTCTCTCCTACCACTGCTGCTGTTGCTGTTGCTGCTGCCACCACTGCTGCTATTGCCACTTCCTCCCACATTTGACCAGACACTGTCTGGGGGTCCTTGCTGTAATGGGAAAAGGCTAGAGATATAAGAGTTAAGAGAAGTGGAAGGCTATCTTTAAAGCACATACTAGGAACTCAAGGGAAAGGATTTTATCAGGCACAAGGCAGAGGAGGAACAGTTTGGAAGTGACAACTCTAATAACTCTAATAACATTCTTCCAGTGACTTCCTGGAAGAAGTAGGGTTCTTCCTGTCCAGAAGGGTGGAGGAAAGGTGACTTTTCAGAGCTTAGCTAACTCAACTTGACTGTGGAGAAGGAGAAACCCCTAAATCATCTTTGGAGGTACTGTTTGACTAAGAATATCTAGAAAAGGATCTGATCATACTTGCTGTGCTTTCCAAAAGGGTTATCTAAAAATCCTGTCCGATCAACTCTGAGGTTTTACCTCAGGGGTCAGAGCCCCTAGGGTGGACTTAGCCATTTGAGAGCAATCCTAATGGGTTTTGGGAATAGCTTTTGGACTATATCAAAGTAACTACTGAGAATCATAGATAGGTAGATTAGTCAACTTTTGGGGAACACCTAGATAGAACTAGGGAGCTGGTAAGTTAGCCAGAAGACGTGAAGGCTAATCTATTGCAAGGGACATAGAGGGTTTTTTGGTGAATAGATAGATCCCTTAGAGTTAGGGACCCCTTGTTATGATCTTCAGTTTGTATCCCCACCTATAATAAAAGAGATACTGATTTTATATATCAATTTTTTCCAAGACGGTTGTGCAACTGGCCCACTGAGAGAAAGTGATTCTGCTTCACTCTCACTAATTGGAGGATAGAATACATGGAGATCCTGGCTGGGTATTCAGGGGGACCCATAAGAGGATCTACCACTATTCCATCTGGCTCTCTCTACCTTAACTCTTTTTTCTTTGTTTTGTTTTTTTGTTGCCAAGCCATTTTCTGCTGAGGTATAAATCCTTCTTTCCTTTGCATTGTTAACACCTCAGTGCGTGCTGCTGCCTTGGAATCCTGGGTGTTTCTCTTAGGCAACAATTAACCTCCTAAAGGCTTTTACCTGAGGAGATGCTTCCACCCTCTTAACTCCCTGCCCACATAGCTGGGGAGAGCAAGCTGTTCCCTGGTACTTTTACCTCTAGGATGGAGGGGAAGGATGGTTACTCTTCCAAACCTCTTAACTTTGCTCCTAGCCAGTACATACTAGAGTAGTGCCACCTACAGACAGGAAGTAGAATTGCAAAAATGGCCCACTCTATGAAAGAGCAGTACATTATTGCTTTAGAATATCTTTTTCTGCTGCTATTTCTGGGTGTGCTGGTATTGATAGGATACCTTGCTGTTAGGTTGAGTACTCTCAAGATTCATAAGGGATATTCATTCTCCTTACTATCTAAGTATGCCCAGTCTCTGCAATACATCCAACATGGGGTTTGTTTATACTATGCTCTGGAAATTTCCCTTGGTATGGGGTACCCCAGAAGTGTGACCAAAGGAATCTAGATGGATGATGATACTGGGGAAGGGAAGGAAACTTAAAGAATCTGGAGGTGAATTTTAAATATTTTAAGACTCCATTTGCCTTATTGATATTAACTGTTTCAGTTTGTTCCCCTCCAAATAGTGAAGAAGTCTCTGTATTGCAGCTCTTAGAATTGGAGAAAAAGACTCTTGAATTAATTGTTCACATCCTGTCACATATATCATATTTGCTGATTGTATACTTTAAAATTCAATTTTGTTTTTAAGTTCACATATCAATCTAATCTAAAATATTCTGTTACACTATGTCATTTGTAGCTACTGTGTTTTGGCCATTAGCTATATGTTCTGTTACATTGTCTTTAATTTTACCCTTCCCCCTATGACTGGACTGGATAAAATACCATGGTAAGCACCCATAAACAACTTGGATAAACCCTTTTCCATGGCAAAACCATAAGTCCTTAAGAATACTGGGTTTGTCACCAGACCCATTGAGGTAACATATTTCCTTAATGGCCTTTTGTTCCTTTTTGCCTTTAATTGTTACATAGATGATGATGATGATGGACTCCATCAAACTGGTTATAACCTGTATACAACCTTCGGAGAATTTAATTACCTAAAAATTTCAATTAATTTTAAGGGGTATTCAGAAGTGATTTTCAGATATCTAGTAGCACAACTACCTCTGATTGATCATTTGTCTACCTTTGAGTTGTTTATAACAATACATAAAGATCCATTTATTAGTTAAAGTGAAGTACAATAGCACTATTGTATTCCCCACCTCTGCATTTATAAAAATGTAATGGATGAGACATCAGAAGTGATTTTCCCTATTGTATTCCTTGCCTCCATATTGCAATTAATGGGACATTTAAAGACATGCCTTTTATGGCTGTTACAGTATAATACCAGAGGAGGGAGGGTTTCCCAAGGGTCTTGGCTACCCTGTGATGGGTTATAATCTCATCGGGGAGGTGGGAAGGTGTTCCCAGACATCTTTGTAAGCCCTAGATGGGTTTTTATATTTGTAACTTTTCAGCTTACTCTACCCTTCCACCAGAATGAAATAGTCTTTTTTTTTTTCTGGGCTTTCCTGCCACATTTTGAAATGATGGCAGTAATAGACTTTGTTAAAAATATCTCAGCCAAAATTGAAAGATTGGCTAGGTCTGGAGAACTTGTGACAAGTATCCATAGTTTTTTTTTAAACCCTTGTACTTCGGTGTATTGTCTCATAGGTGGAAGAGTGGTAAGGGTGGGCAATGGGGGTCAAGTGACTTGCCCAGGATCACACAGCTGGGAAGTGGCTGAGGTCGGGTTTGAACCTAGGACCTCCTGTCTCTAGGCCTGACTCTCACTCCACTGAGCTACCCAGCTGCCCCCTCCATAGGTTTTTTAATGTCACATGTCATGTGAATCATAATGATAGTGGGTTTGTTTGCTATTGTCATTAACTGGGCTCTTGTGATTTTGGGGGATTTTGGTACTTCTTTGAATGTGCATTAGCTGTTGTACTACTGTTTTAAGAAGCTGTTACTTAGTTACTTAGTTACTTACTACACTCACACTGTGGATCATGGCCAAGTTAAAAAAGAAATGGATCTAAATTTTGGGTGAGAAACTTTTGTATTGTGCTTCTGTTTCACTAACACAGTGTTTCATGGAATGTGAACTATGTATTTTTGATTTAAAAAATTATTATTGTTTTTTCTTTTATGTGCAATAGAGTATTTGAGTTTCTTTTTTTCTCTCATTTTTTGTATTTGAAGCATATGTTATCACTATTAATGATTTTTTGATTTTGCACTAGGATAAGTTTAAAATGTCCTTTAGCCCTAATATCAATGCATACCCAAAAGCTTTAGACTATGGAAACCTGTCATTGATTGTTAAATATTATGGGACTTTGATTAATGATTGTGTCGGATTCCAGGAGAAAGGATCACAAAAGAACCATTGCACAGTGCCAAGGAACACAAAGTTAACCTGCACAGTGCCTAGGAGCACAAGGTCAAGGAGACCAACCAATCCCAGTGGGATTGAGGAGATTCTGCGCCAAGACAGGGGACTTGAACTTATTTTGGAGTTCAAGGAATCATCTGTTTGCAAAGTCAGATGTAGGATTCCCTCATGCCAGATCCAGACTTCTACCAAGTACCTCAGTTTGGTTGCCATTTTGATTCCCTTATTCCTGAGAGCAGAGGTAAAATCAGACCAAGGAATGCTATTTCCCTTCTGTTTCAAAATTTAGTCCTTTTTCTCTTTCTTTCATAGTATAGAAATTTTCTGTAGTCCTGGCTATTGATTGAGTAAGTACATAATTGCTACTATAGGCTTGTGGGATATAAATCACTTTAATTAGACCCTGATTCAAGGACCTCTTATAGGTTTGTTCTTCCTTACTTAGACTTTTTACACATGATATTTTGAGATTTTATGTTTCATCCACAAGTTACTTTTTTTCTTTTATTTGTTTTTTTATGTGTGATGTTTTTGATTTTCTTTTGACAATTGACTCATATACCTCATAACTCAGCCATACATCCTAGGGTGATTCTTATGTTGGTCAACATCCTCCTCTTTGGGGATTGTATTATTGTCATAAAATTCTAGATTTATAAAATTTTTTCTTGTTTGAGAATAATTTTAGGATAAGAAACTTGCTACCTCCTCAAATCAACAAAGTGAACTGTTTGGAGAAGGTGTCATGAAGAAGCCTGTGGAAACCACACACTGCACCAAAAGATCCAGAATGAATTTTTGGATGTAGTAAATTGAACTGTGGAGGTTGAATGCATTTATATTGAATGTAAATGCTTATGCCAAAGGGGATTGCACTCTAACTGGCTTTTTGTTAATGTGCCTCACAATCATTGGTTTTGCTCTTTTATTTACCTCTCATCCTCAAATTATTATAATTTCCCCTTAGAAAGTACAATATTATATATACCTCTAGTTAAAGATCTTTAGAGATATAAGTTGGTTATGTATACTGATTCATTAGGGAACTAGGAATGTAAATCTGGGAGATTTCTACATGCTTGTTTCCCAATAGAATTACAGGGGGCAATGTGTAACTAGGATTTGCTCCCCTGGACTCTCTCTCCCAGGATCCCACTTTTCTTCTCACATTATGTCCTTATGATTTGAGGATAAAGTTTTGTGTAGCTCTGCCCATTCTCTCTTTTTTCGGAAATGCAGATTGAGGAGGTTGGGTGAATGCCAGGCAGGAGAATTTCACTCACGTGGTTTTACTCAGTTTTTTTAAAAAAATAATTTTGTACTTCTATTTATTTTCCTTCAAGTGATTATTAATAATTTTTATAAAATACAATAATTGGAGTTATTGGATATTAATTTAACTCTAACATTTGGCATATGTTTTAGGAAAAAACACTTTTTGTGGCTAAATTGGACTGAGGAGAGACTCAAAGCATGCTGATCTACTAATAGGGTAATGAAGTATTCCAGATGTTAGGTGATGAGGACTTGTATAAAGGGAGTGGTGACATCAGAGGACAATATTGGAGAGATGTTGCAGAGATAAAATGACAGGCAATGGCAACAACTTGGTAATAGGGGTGACAGATAGTGAGTAGTCCAGGATGACCCCTAAATTTTGCATTTGAAGGAATGGGAAGATGCTGCTGCCCTTCACAGAAATAGCAAAAGGGGATGGGAAAATAATGAGCTCTATTTTGGACATGTTTAGTTTAAGGTGTCTACTGGACATCTAGTTTGAGAGGTCTAAATATAGTTAAAGATGTGAGATTAGAGAGTAGCAGGGAATTTTGGACAGGATAGGGAGATCTAAGAATCAGCATAAAAATGGTAATTAAATCCACAGGAATTAGATTAAGATAATCAAATGAAGAGGGGAAGAAGAAGAAGAAGAAGAGAGAGAGAGAGAGAGAGAGAGAGAGAGAGAGAGAGAGAGAGAGAGAGAATAGTGCCCAGATAAGAACCCAGGAGGACCACTATGGTTAGAAGGAATGATCTGTAGTAGGTTCCAGGAAAAGTCACTGAGAAGGAGGAACCAGCTAGGTAGAGGGCAAACCAGGAGAGAATGGTGTCTTAAAAACTTAGAGAAAAGATAACATCAAAGAAGAGAGAGTGATAAATGTTATCAAAGACTTCAAAGAGGTCAGGGAGAACTAGGAGTAAGAAAAGACCATTGGATTTGGTATTAGATTTTTATTCCCATTTCACAGATGAGGAAGCTGAGGCTAAGGGGTTGTGTCTTGCCTAGGATCACATAGCCAGTGTCTAGGGTGAGACTTGAACTCAATTCTTCCTGAGTCCAAGTTCAGAATTCTAGCTTGCACATATGAGAAAACAATCTCTGAGAATCTTAGCAAGAAATCATGGAAAGAAAGAGGTCTGCATCTGAATTATGGGATTTGGATTTGAACCCTAACTTTGCCACACCTACTATCAATGTGGTTTTGGGGAAGTATCTTTTTAGAGATCAGTGTCCTCCACTGTTGAAAGGAAAAGGTTGGACTAGAGGATCATTCTGCTAGGCTGCCTCTCATTTCTATAGATGCTTTTGACTTTGGAGGGGTGACTTCTGTGAAACCACCATATGCTTTGGTGGGTCCACATTTTGATGCTTTCTGTTTCCAAAGCTTTTTAATGTAAATTCTCATATTGAATAGCTAGTCTTTGAAGAAAAGTACCAGCCTTTAAGAGGTACCAATCCTTTTTATTCAAGATAACCACATCCAAGTGGGCTTTAAGAAATCATCTGGATAAGTAGGAGGTGACAATAGGAAGAAGGTGTGGGGAAAACACACACATTCACACACTGGACTGAAAGTCTAGAGACCTGGGTCTAATCTCATCTTCATTTTTTGTGTGACTTTCTTCATTTTATTTAATCTCTCTCAGCTTCAAGTTCTTTGGTTATAAAATAAGGGAGGAGTATATGTAATCTTTAAGGTCTCTTTCATCATTGATATTTTAATAAATAAGCATCTTCTGCTAATTTTAAGCTAAATAGTAGTTGATTATATATTTTTATTGTTGTTATTTAGTCATTTCAATGGTGTCTAACTCTTCATGACCCCATTTGGGATTCTCTTGGCAAAGATTCTGGAAAGGTTTGCCATTTCTTTTGATATTTCATTTTGCAGATGAGGAAACTGAGTCAAGCAAGGCTAAGTGACTTACCCATGGTCATACAGCTAATACATATATGAAACCAGATTTAAACTCAGAAAGATGTATTCCTGACTCCAGGCTAGGTACTCTATCCACTGCACTACCTAGCTTCCCCTTGTTAATTATGCTAAGTTACTTCATTCAACTTCTCTTTGTGGAACACATTGCATCTAATTTTAAAAAGCCTTGCTTTTAAATATATCAGTATCCTGGTAATGGAATAGATACAAAAAAGCCAAGGACCTTGTTTTATGTAAATAAACTTTTCCAACAAGTTCAATAAACATTTAAGTGCCTATCATGTTCAGCTCCACTGAAAGGGAATGGTGTAGATAGAACACTAGATTCAGATTCAGGAGACATTGGCTTGAACCCTGGCTCTGTTTTACTATCTACATGACCTTGGGGAAATCCTTTAATCTCTTTGGATTTCAATTTCCTCACTTGTAAAATGAAGAAGTTGGCTTAGGTTAATCTCTGAGGTCGTTTTTTGACTATTAACCCTGAGATAGAGGACAAAGTTTGGATGGGATGTAAGCCAAAGACCTCATGGAGCTCGATATAATCATATCTTACATTTCTACAGCATCTAACAGTTTACAAAGCCCATCCACACCCACAACCACTCAGAGAAGTAGCAGGTAGAGGTGCTAGAATCCTGGGCTCACAGTCAGGGAAGACCTACTTTAAAATCTGCCTCTGGCCCTTAGTAGCTGTGTGTGACCCTTGGTAAGTCACCCTTGTGAACTCCAGAGAATTTTTTAGGAGTTGTCTGTTAAGTCATAGACACATTGGTCTGAGATAGATTTGTATGCAAATAAGGAAACTGAGTTCAAGAGAAGTCAAATGACTTGGTTAGGCTCAGGGACTTTCTGTTAGAAACATATCTCTTAACTTTCAAAGTGGCCCTCTTTCTACATGGTGTAGTGATGGAGGACTGGGCAGGGGGTGAGGAAGATCTGAGTTCAAATCAAGCCTCAAACACTAGCTATGCAGCTTATTTAAGTCACTTAACCTCTCATTGCCTCATTTTATTAAACTGTAAAAAGGAGATAATAAGATTCTGTACCTCCTATCTATAGGGTTGTTGTGAGGATCAAATGAGATAATATTTATAAAGCACTTGGCAGAGATTCCTGGCACATATTAGATACTATATAAATGCTTATCTCCCCATCATTCCGGCCCCCCTCCTGGGGAATATAGCAGTGTGAAGTACCTGGATTTAGAGCCCAGGAAGACCTGGGTTCAGATTCTGCCTTAGACCCTTTCTAGCTCTAGAATGTCAAGTAAACATTGAACTGCTTGGCACCTCAATGCTTTTTATCTTTTAAATGAGGTCCACTTCAAAGGATTGTTTTGAGTGTCAAATGAGATAATAAATGTACACTTTTCAAAAAGTTTCAACTTCCACATAATGATATTATTATTATATCATAAGCAGTCTGGTAAATCTGCCCCATATTCGCAGATAATTATAATATGCGGAATCATAGTACATTTCTACAATAGTCGCTTCAGATTCGAAATCGAGCATGCCGCATTCTTGGGAGTAAAATTTCAGTTTCTTTACATTTAAGACACAAATGGAACTATTCTCCCTTATTTCAGTCCATAAAGGCAGAACTCATTAGATGCAGGAAATTTCTTCTATCATTAATAGGCCACACTAATGTGATAAAAAATGTCTCTGCTCCCCTAAACTTTGATTCTCATTTCAAGCAGCTCCCACATATACTATTTATCTTCCACATTTTTCCAAACTCTCAATGGTCCCATTATATCCTTTATTTGGAATCATAAAAAAAACCCTAGAATAAAAAGAAGCAAATGAATCCTCCCTTGGGAAGAGGGAGACAGGCTCTGCCAGATTTTAAATTGTAGCATTGGACGTGGCCCCCGAAACACAGTTTTCTTTTTCAACAGCTTCACTGGGAGAAATGAATGGGCGCGACAGAGAATCCTGAAATAAGATGCCGAATTATGCAAAAGTGCTAAAAACTGACATCTTGAAATAAAAAACTGCTGAAAGGCTGAGAAATAAACAACACGGGCTGGAGTGGGAACATTTTGAAGCTGGAAAAAGGGCAACTCTACTTTTATTATTCACAGTGGAAAAATCATGGTGATCATGATGTAAAAACCACAATTTCCTTTATTTGTGGATCAGGCTCGATTAAAGAGCATGAAGGGCAGGCCTGCAGCCCCCTTGGACAGAACTCTATCCTAAGAGGCCTCTGGAAGCCCAGCTTAGCCACTGCCTTGCTCTGTTGATTTGAAAAAGTCTCTTCACCTCTGTGTGACTTCTGCCTCATCAGCAGGCTAAGGTTCTTGGGGCTAACCTTCCTCTGAGGTGCAGTGTCTGGATTTCCTAAGCACCTATTGTATAACATGCTTTGCAATTACAATTTGCTCTAGAAAGTCTCCAGGTTATTATGAAAACAAACAATAAAAATCAGTTAACTAGCAGGTAGACACCAGAGCGCTTAAAGGCAAAATATGGGTCAGGAGAGAGCTTACTGAAGTGAATCTACAGATTCTGAACCAGGAAGCAGTTTCAATAGTTATTAAAGAAAAGCCTCAATTTCTTTTTATTAGGAGTAATAGTTTTACTTGCAATCTTAGAGTCTCAAATGAATGAGACAGTAATTCTCCAGATAATATATCTGCAGAGTTCATATTCGTAAAGTACTTTGCAAACCCTAAAGTACTATATAAATGCTAGTTGTTGTGGTTGTTGTTATTTTTTGTTATTATTCTTATCTGCTCTCTTTTGGCAATATTTACAGAAGGGACAGCATGATGCAGCTGAAAAAGTGTTGGAAGGAGAAAGAGAGAGAGAGAGAAAGAGAGAGAGAGAGAGAGAGAGAGAGAGAGAGAGAGAGAGAGAGAGAGAGAGA